>NW_028180643.1:1129188-1282941 GCF_964030765.1 Micromesistius poutassou
TTTGAAGGTTGATTGCAATGTGTGTGTATTGGGAAACCCAAAAGTTTAATATCTTGGAAGGTGTTACTAGTATTGTTTAGATATTAACATGGAAGTAATAAGCTCATCAAGCCAAACATTTTGATGTATTATATGTTTCTGTAGTCAAATTATTGAGGGAGTAAATGCACTTTATACATTTGTCTTGGTTTCAATGTTTTGATTGGGACAGCCACTCACACACACATGGGATTTCTAATTAACTTTAATTATCTTAAACACAACATGTACTATTGCTTAGAAAATCGACAGCACATGATTCCACTATCGTACCGCAATCAAGAAAAGAGTCTGAATCAAGCAGCTAATCATGGTCTTGTTCTCCCGTCAGATGCCTGTGAACTCACACTGGACCCAAACACAGCCTACAGACGACTCTCTCTGTCTGAGGACAACAGAAAAGTGACGCGGGTTGGAAAGGACCAGTCGTATCCGGATCACCCAGAGAGATTTGACTCCCGGCCCCAGGTGTTGTGTAGAGAGGCTCTGACTGGCCGCTGTTACTGGGAGGTAGAGAGGGAAGGAGGTGTTCTTATAGGAGTGACATACAGAGGAATCACAAGGAGAGGACGGGGTGGTGACAGCGGGCTTGGAGAGAACAACAAGTCCTGGATTCTTTATTGTTATGATGATGTTTACACTGCCCAGTACAACGGGAGACAGACAGCCATACGTCTCCCCCCCGCTGGCTCTACCAGAGTAGGAGTGTATCTGGACCGGCCTGCTGGCACTCTGTCCTTCTATAGAGTGTCCCCAGGTGTAGGAGGGTCCTCAGACACACTGACACACATCCACACCTTCAGGTCCACCTTCACCCAGGAGGACCTCCTCCCTGGGGTTTGGTTACAGAGGAGGGGTGACTCAGTGTCTCTGTGTCGGCTGTAGAAAGAAAAGACAGACAGGCAGGCAGGCAGGCACACACACACACACACACACCAGTGACGTGTGGTCAGGAGAGGCAGGGGAGGCAGTGCCTCACCTGTCATCATGGAACAAATTAAATATATAATAAACCAATATATAATAAACAAATAGATTAAATGGTTATATTTATCGAATGGTTTGAACTATGAACTCATTTTCCATTTAACTTAAACAACTTAGATTTTTTTTAAATAAAAAATCACTGAATTTTCGCACTTCCAGTTCAGATACGGAGAAGAGATGCACAGTGAGGCAGCAGCAAGCAGCAATGCCTCCCCTTGGATTGCGCAATCCCTCACAAACTGCTCTGCCATGCAATGAGAGCCTGTTACTGTCTGTTTGTAGCCAATTGTTGCCAATTAAATGTTTCAAACACTTAATATATGGCCCCGTGACATTCCATAGTTTAGCTGGTGTATATAATATGTGTGTGTAACATGTTTTGTGTGCTCAGCGATCTTACAACGGCAGTGAATAGGCACTAGGTGAGGCAGGCAGTACCCTTGCCTCATGGTAGGGGGCACTTGTGAGCCCAGAGATTCTTACGCTACTGTACAGCTGCAGAGTAGCTGTACAGCGTCAATTAGTGAGTCAAGTGCAGCGATAATTTTTTTTGCCCTCTCGCCCTGCCTGATTTCAGAATGGAGGATTTTTCTAAACAGGATTTTCAATCGAAGCAGGGGGTAATAAATAAAGGAAGACCAACACCGGAGCTGAAAGGTTTGCATAGAAATTTCATATTTAGTAGGCTCTTACCAATTCACCTCCCATGCTTAATTGTTTAAAAGTAATCAAGGTAAACATTTTGTTACACATTAGAATTGAGTAGGACTACATTTATAAATCTGATTCTGATGAAGTCAGTGCCTCACCAGCCATGAACCTCACTGCATGTCACTGACACACACACACAAATATTAAAGATACGTGCACACCTGTTTATGATTAGTAAAGTCTGCAGCTTCTATTGTTTCAGTCCTTGTGTTTATTGTGTACATGTAAGGGACTATTTTTCTGTTGTATTTGTTAATGAAGCATAATGTTAATAAACAACTCAGTGGATCATAATGTTCAGCCCATCATTCTCCTTTTATTACTAAATAATGTTACATAAGTGCCTTAAGAATAACAATAATATAATAATAATAATGATGTTCTGATATTATTCTGGGACCTCCTCCCTGGGTTTTGGTTAGGGGGGGGGGGGGGGGGGGCGGTGCCTCAGTGTCTCTGTGTCCGTTGTAGAAAGAAACCACAGACAGACAGACAACACACACTCTCTCTCTCCCCGTCTCTCCCCGTCTCTCTCTCTCCCCGTCTCTCTCTCTCGCTCCCCGTCTCTCTCTCCCCCCGTCTCCCTCTCCCCACTCCCCCCGTCTCTCCCCCCCAACCCCCCGTCTCCCCCTCCCCTCCCCTCCCCTACATCTCTCCCCGTCTCAGTCTCCCACCCATCTCCCTCTCCTCCCCTCCCCCGTATCCCTCACCCCCCGAGTGTCTCAGAGGTTCTGGGTTCGATTCCCAATGCAATATTCCCTCTGTGAGCCCAACCCTCTCCCTGTGATTGGACGACACTGTGGATCAGAGTGAGCGTCCGTTAACCTGCTGACCACTGATTGGTCAACGAGCAACAGGTGTTGCTCGTTGCCCCAGGTTGGTTTTCAAGTATCGTGAGAACCCTTCCTCTCTCGCTCTCTCTCTCCCCCGTCTCCTTCTCCTCCCCTCCCCCTGTCTCCCTCTCCCCCCAGTGAGAGACAAAATTTAATTGGAGAGAAAGAGGAGGGAGAAAGGGGGAGATAGAAAGGGAGAGAAAAATGAAACAGAGAAAGGGGGAGACAGAAAGAGACACTGTCAACAGAGAGAAAGGGGGAGAGAAAGAGACACACAATGTCAACAGAGAGAAAGGGGGAGAGAGAGAGACACACAACGTCAACAGAGAGAAAGGGGGAGAGAGAAAGAGACACACAATGCCAACAGAGAGAAAGGGGGAGAGAGAAAGGGAGGACCCCTCTAGACAGAGACAAAGAGCCGCCTCCTCTCCTCTCTCCAGGCGTGTGTCTGAGGACCAGGCGGGCCCGGGACGGCCGCCTGCCCTCCGCGGCCCAGCCACGGTGGCCCGTCCCTGGGGAGCCAGGGAGCGGTGGCCCCTGGCCGTCCTGGAGCTCAGCGGGAGAGGGCGTGGTCGCTGGGGGTCTGGCTGAGACACGGAGAGGGGAAGGGGACGGCCGGGTCTCCTCGCCGGGTGCCGGAAAAGCCGCCGTGATGGAGGGAGGGCTGAGGCTGGCGGTTGAGATCCCGGTGTGGATCGACTGGTTTGATCTCTGTCTCTGTCTCTCTCTATCTCTCTCTCTCTCTCCAACTGGTTGATGGCTGATCTATCCATCATAAATCTGTGTGGACGATCCCATTGGTCGATCTTGTAATACATTGTACTGACTCTCTCTCCCTCAGCTGACCTCCTCCCCCTCCTCACCCCCGCCCCCCCAACCCACCCACCCCTCCCTGTCCCAGTGCTGCTGGTGTCCAACAGGATCCCCACCTATGAGATGATCTCTCTCTCTCTCTCTCTATCACAAGTGGGCGTGTCCCCCTAGCTGTGTGACGGACAGATGAGCATGGTTTGCTACGGTCCACCGGGTAGGCTGGTGGACTGACCAATCCAGCATACGTCTAGGAGGGCACGCCCACTTGTGATGTCACTCAAACACAGGAAGAGGCGGGTTTTAAAAAAATGGTTTGTTATGGCCCCTCCCCCCAATGAATGGAGGGAGGGAGGGAGGGAGAAAGTGAAGGAGGGAGGAAGGGAGGGAGAGGGAAGAAGTGAAGGAGGGAGGAAGGGAGAGAGAGGGATGGGGAAGGAGGGAGGGAGGGTGAGAGTGAGAGAGAGAGAGAGAGAGGGTGGGAGGGAGAGGACAGCAGGTTTGATTCCAATGGTCTCGTCTCGTGGTTCTCACCAGACCAAACTGGGGCTGGGGGAGGCGGCACACCTGTTGCTCATTGACCAATCAGGTTGAACCAGCCTCACGTCCGCTCACTCTGACCCACAGTGTGAGTGTGTGAGTGAGAGGGGGAGAGAGGGGGAGGGAAGGAAGGAAGGAAGGAGAGACGGGGGAGGGAGGGGGAGGGAGAAAGGGAGGGGGAGAGAGCGATAAAATGGGGGAGAGAAAGGGGGGAGAAAATAGAGAAAGGGGAGAGAAAAATGGAGGGAAAATGGAGAGAAAGTGGGAGAGAGAAAGGGAAACAAAATGAAAATGGAGAGAAAGGAGAGAGAGAGAGACTCTCACCTGTCCCTGAGTCGGTCTGATTGGACGCTGGGGCTGGGGGAGGCGGCACACCTGTTGCTTGTTGACCAATCAGTGGTCAGCAGGTTAACGGACGCTCACTCTGATCCACAGTGTCGTCCAATCACAGGGAGAGGGTCGGGCTCACAGAGGGAACGTTGCATCGGGAATCCACCACACACCACAGACACTACAATGTCCCGCCCCCACTTATGACCGGAGACTACAGGAGACCACTTATGACCAGGAGGAAGGGGGGGAGGGAGAGAGGGATGGATGGAGGGAAGGAAGAAGGGTAAGAGAGATGAAGGGAGGGAGAGATGAAGGGAGGGAGGGAGGAAGAGAGAGAGGGAGGGGGGAGGGAGGGAGAGATGGAGGGGGAGACACAGAGACACTAACCCCACTGTGGATCAGAGTGAGCGTCCGTTAACCTGCTGACCACTGATTGGTCAACGGGCAACAGGTGTGCAGCCTCCCCCAGCCCCAGCGTCCAATCAGACTCAGACCAGGTGAGGCTACTGAGACCACACCCAGTTTGGTTTTCAATTGTCGATTGATAGTCTCATGAGAACCCTCCCTCTCTCCCCCTCTTTCTCCCTCCATCTCTCTCTCTTTTTCTCTCGCTCCTCCCCTCCCGCCTTTCCTCTCTCCCCCCCCTCTACCGCCCTCCCTCCCTCCCCCTTCCTTCCCCCTCTCCCTCCCTCTCTCTCTCTCCCCCCTCCCTCCCCTTCCTTCCCCCTCTCCCTCCCTCTCTCTCTCCCCTCCCTCTCTCTCTGGCTGTAGTAGGAGTCTGTCTGTCTGTGGGTCTGCCTGTGTGTGTGTGTGTGTGTGTGTGTGTGTGTGTGTGTGTGTGTGCCTGTGTGTGTGTGTGTGGGTCTGCCTGTGTGTGTGTGTGTGTGTGTGTGTGTGTGTGTGTGTGTGTGTGTGGTGCATTGGGCCTCAGTCTCTTGCCCCCAGGGCTCAGAGGCTCAGAGGACCCGGCGTCATAGGGCCAGAGTCTGGGGTCATGGGGTCGCACTCCCTCTGTGGTGGGGGGGTTGTCAGAGTCGTTCGGTTCACCTGTGTTCCGTCTATTTAAGTTGTCTAGTTTCTACCCTAGTTTGTCGGTTCCTTGTTTGTTGTTGGTTTGTTTCTGTCTGTTTACATGAAGTAAAGCTTCTTTGCACCGACGGTTCTGAGTCTGATGTCTGCGTTCTGCTTCACCTCCCTGCACAAGCTGTGACACAGTCCCTGTTTTAAGACGCCCCTGCCAAATGCAAATATATATACTTATATTAACCTCCCTCTCCTCTCGCTGTCACTCCCTTCGTCTCCCTTCCTCCTTTCGTATTTGTATATTCACAGACTGTTTGCCTACAGGGATTTGAACAATCAGTATCGGTAATGAACCATGACCGCCATAAGAGACTTGAGACTTAACTTGGCCTTGCAAAAAAAGACTAGTGAGCATCTCTGCCTCTAATCAGCGCTGACGTCGAGAACGGCTACAATCACGCACAAATTCTATCCAATTCTGATAGTCAGTGATCTTCAAATCCTCACACGATGGACCTCAATGGACACACATACACCCACACATACATCAACACCAAGAAACCATGCACAAAGGTAATGCTGTCATTAATCACACACACACACACACACACAGTATTTCCTGTGTCATTAATGTAATGTTCATCACCTGTTTTATTTTTTTATTCTATTCACACATCTATTTATTATATTTTATTCTATATATTGGAGGTTCCCCAGTTTGTCGGTTCCTTGTTTGTTTGTTTCTGTCTGTGTACATGAAGTAAGTAAAGCTTCAATTTGCACCTAAACCCTCTCAAATGCAGAGTCTGATCTCTGCATTTGGGTTCACCTGCCTGCACAAGCCGTGACACACTCTGGTTTAAGACGCCGCGACCAAATGCAAATATACACATATTTACCTCTCCCTTCAACCCCCTCTCGCTCTCTCTCCCTTCTGCCTCTACCAGAGTCCTTCCTATTTGTATATTCACAGACCGTTTGCCTACAGGGATTTAGATAACCCTGCAGTTTTTGGTTGTCAAATCTTGTGCTTCTGTTGATGCATCTGATGACCTGAAAAGTTGACCCTAACATCGACCCTAAGTGCTTGGCTTTGTTAGTTGAATAACTAATACTCAGGAATACTTGCATCCTATCTGTTATGCCTATACAGAGGGAGTCAATCCCTGCAAAGGTGTAACATCTCCTCTGTGGGGCTATTGGGATGCTAGCGGCTACACTAACGGGCTCCCACATAGAGCTGGGTGGTCCCGCCCCTTCCTTTAGCTAGCAGGTCCCCCATGTGCTGACGGAAGTTCCTTTGACAAACAGGGGAAATGATGCATCATAGGAAATGAACAATGCCATATATTTGATGCAAAGGGAATAATATACACATAAATAATTTGTAACAAACATTACTAGACTACCCAGAAACTTCTGCAGTCGTACAGGCTTCAGCTAGCTCCGTAGCTTTTAGTCTATGATAGCACGTAGCTGCCCTCTCCATCCACACCGGCGTCGGTTAAACAAAAGGGTTAGAAACATCACAATAATCATCACCATTTTGCCACCGAGTGAGAACCAGACTAATCAGAAGCAAGGTAGTGAAGGTTACTGTAAAGCACTACTAACAACTAACTAACGGGCTACTGGCTCCACCCTGGCCCGACCCTTGAGCTTATCCAGCCTTGCTTACCAGTTCTCCCCTGTCCCTCAAACCAAGGCAGGTTCTGTTGTAATAAAGAGAGCCATGTTTTTGTTAAATTCACCTCATGTCTCTCACATGTTTCTATCCTGCATAGAACCTCCCCTAATCACTGAGCATTTTGTTTCTCCAGAACCATGAGGTCCAATCGTCTCATCTGCAGTTTCATTGGTAGGTTTTCCACACAGCACTACAGTATTTATCATTATCTAGTTCATTATATTGAATTACTAAAAATGTTCTGTGCATAAGTTGTCAGTTGACCTCTTATGTTTTTGTGATTGTGGGCATGTGTAAGATTCCTACCAGGAATAGTTAGAATATTTCATTGATACAATAGTTGCAGGATATATGCTCGGAAATAAAAGCTGATAATATCTGAAGTATTTATTTAGTCATTTGTTAAGTATATAGTATTTTGTCATCACCAGGTGTTGTGGTCCTCCTGTGGAAGTCACCTGGTTTTTCAGGTATTTCTATGTGCCCCATTTAGGGGAGCAAGTTATTTAGGACAAGTTATCCAAACGGGCAAGTTTTTCAATTAGTTTTGAACATTGGGATGCAACTTTAGAATATTCTGTGTTTTCTCTCTCTATTAAGCTGCATCCCGCATTAACGTGGTGTTGAGCGGCACGGCTATTCAGTCTACAACATATGAGGGCGCGGAGGTTGAACGCGCCATCGATGGGAACAGCGACCCTCAGTGGGAGCACCACAGCTGCAGCTCTACCACCTCTCAGACTAAACCATGGTGGAGGCTGGAGCTGCCTGGTGTGTACCGGGTGTCAGAGATCCAGGTCACTATTAGGAATGACTTTAGAAAGAGGCTCAACGGCGTGGAAATATTAATCGGGAATTCACTGGTGAACAACGGCAACGACAATCCAAGGTGAATCACTGGTAACCTAACCTACTTCCACTAAATATACTATTTCACCCCCACCTTACTGGGTTTGATCTCTCATGACCTCAACCTGCTTTTAAATGTCTTTGAAAAGTGTAAGTTATTAAATAGCATAGAATATTATTCTCCCAGAAAATAAGTGAACACAACCAGTTCCCTGCTCAAGTACACCTGGAGACTACTATATCTTCTCTCTCTGTCTCTTTTCCTCAGGTGTGCCATCATCAACCATGACCCAGGCTGCTTGACTCAGACTGTCAAGTGTTGGGGAATGGAAGGAAGGTTTATCAACTTCTACAAGTCCTCAGGGGTCCTGACTCTGTGTGAGGTCAAAGTGTATGGAGGTAGGAACCCAGTCCATCATTACATGATCATCAAACATCACCTTAATGGTGCATTTCCATCATAGACTAATAACTTATTGACATAACGATGTTACGCGTGGCAGCTGAGCTGCCGTATATTGTTTTGTCTTTGGTGTGAACCATTTTCCATTTTACCCCCTTCCCACTAACCAGCCACCTCTGGGTGGGCCTGCGCAGGTACTGGCCAGGCCTGAGTGTCTATCAGGCAATCAAGTCCTTATCATCATCTGGTCATCGTCCATCATTATGTCTTGTGAAATACCATGATAATAACAAAAGCTAAATATTTGGCCACATTATTCTTCCTTCAAACCAGCTAACTCTTTAATCTATTTCAATGTTGGTAGGTCCCTTTCAGGAAGCTCCTGGTTTTGGATGTCCGGTGACCCGATGGACTTCACCCAATGGGACGAAGGCTCTCACCATTCCAGCCCCTGTGGGGGCGTGTCCAGTGTGGAACCTTCCACATGGAGGCAATGCTCTTGTGACGAACATCTTAACTTCATCTGTTTCACAGGTTGGTGTCCAGCCCATAGAGCCATTAACAAAGCCAAATATGCTTAAACTTCTGCAAAGGGGTGCACCAGATTGTATGTTCTACCTGCACAAGGGAGTCTCAGATAATATCTTGATGAAGAATCTCCTTTTACAGTCTACTTGTAAACATTTACAAACAGACGGAAATAGTAAGAGGATCAAGCTTCCTGTTTGGGAAAATAAAAGTCCTCATAAGTACTACACTCAACCTAGGGATGTGAATGAGTGTAACCAGCTGTAGGTAATTTACGCCACTTTCATTAACCTTCTTGTATATATTTATTTTTCTGCAGGTCAGACAGAGGGAGTGAAGAAGTTGCACTTCTATACTTCCACAAGAGAGAATCAAATTCGCTGCACCTAACTTGGCCTCACTGCTGATTCCGACGACGTCCAACGTAATGAAGCTTCTGAATGCTATAGCTCAGAGTGTCTGTGGTAGTTGGCTTGTTCTGTATTCATTCATTGTCATTTTGGGCATTTGGCCACATTTTGTGCTAGCAAAGCATATATTATACATTTATTTAGTACATAATCAATTCACTTATTTATGAGTAGATGTACTTGTGGAGATTGTAAGTTATAGATGGCATCAAAAGACTATATAAAGTATCTGTTGGTTTTTGTCTCTGTCTGGCTTGGCTGATTTAGAAATTATACACAAAAGTAGGGTTTAATCTCAAACTTTGATTGATATGGTTGAATTGAGGGAATTGAAGATGGGGTTATATTTATTTATTGATTTGGATGTTCAAAGAAGTTCAAACACAGATACACCATTTTAGACTGTGTGAAGTTTAACTCATGTTTTCCAGTCAATCGTTATATATAATTAATGTGTTTTAATAATGTTAACACTTTATCCAGTTGTGAATGTGCTGGTTTGTGTCTCTTTTGCATATATAAATGTTACATAGCTAATGTTGGTTTGCTAGTGTAATTCTAATATCACTGACCCGAAGACCAATAATTTGACTGTATAAATAAATGACATAATTTGCCCCGCTGTAGTCAGCCCATCCAGACAGCCCTGCAACACATGGCCAGTCAAGGCAGCAGCCCAGGCCTCTGGTCTCCAGGATGGAGGGGGGAGGTGGCTTAGAGGCCAAACTGGGAAGGTATGGGGACAGTGGGGCTTTTTTATATTTATTCTAGGTATGGTAAAATATATAATCCCTTGTTTTCATTGGGTATGGTAACCCTGGTCAGAGTCCATCTTATGTAATTTTGTTTTATGGTGTGTGGGTTAGTGGGGGGAAAGTAAACATCGGTTGGGGATTCTCCCCAGCCTCAATTTGGTGTTGGGGGTTTGTGGAGTGGGTGTGTTCGATGACTTGTTGAAGCTGCCTCACCTGGCCCGAGTCAGACAGACTCTGGGGCTGGGTGAGGCTACACACCTGTTGTGCATTGAGTCATCAATGTGCACAGGTTAAGCCAGCCATCACCACACACACTCAGGGAGATGTCCTACTTGGCAACATGGATCACTATCTTCATGTCTCATTGTCTGCAAACTCTACAATAAACCGGCTTTAAACATTAACACCTTGTGTCTAGGTGTCTTTACAATAACTACAAACTTTAAAGTGATGTTTGGAATGAAGTCACACAACAGGAACTATGGGATCCAAACACACGTTTGGGGCGTGGGACCAGGTCAGTCCTCAGATTAATGGGCTCTATGCACGCAACACTTCTGCATTGGTCTCAGAATGCTTCTACAAATCCGGTTCCAGTGTTACACCGATTTCTGCGACCCACCACAAAGTGTGACCCAAGGCGGCGCAGTTATTCTTTTATAAACATGCATGAGTCTGAAGCGTCGACAGGCATGAAGTCGTTCACGTGCGGAAACGTGCACAAGCTTAAAACGTAACATTTGTATCGTCATCCGTTTTTTTTTACCGGATACCGAAATAGCACGTTGATCAATAGTATGGGTCTGTGAAATGCTAATCAATTCAAATCAGGGTGTTGATGACGATACAAATGCTACGTTTTAAGCTCGTGCATGTGAACGACTTCATGCCTGTCTACGCTTCAAACTCGTGCATGGTTCAGAAAATGTTCAACAGCGCCCCCTTGGGTCACACTTTGCGGTGGGTCGCAGAATTCAGTGTAACACCGGAACCGGATTTGTAGAAGCATTCTGAGACCAATGCGGAAGTGTTGCGTGCATAGAGCCCATTCAACCTGTTGACCACTGATTGGTCAACGAGCAACAGGTGAGCAGCCTCACCCAGCCCCAGCGTCCAATCAGACTGACTCTGGGGGAGGCTGCTGAGACCAGACGAGACCAGACAGACAGACAGACATCTCTCTTCACAGTCAGGAAGTTAGCATTTTGCCGACTTATTACTAAGCCCAGTTGTACTATGCAGGGGGTCTTCAAGGAAAAAAGGTTTGGAACCATTCCTGTCCCCTGACGTGGGCCCAGTCTTCAGTCCCAGCAGGTCTCTAAGGGGTCCTGCCCCCTGACGTGGGCCCAGTCTTCAGTCCCAGGTCTCTAAGGGGTCCTGCCCCCTGACGTGGGCCCAGTCTTCAGTCCCAGGTCTCTAAGGGGTCCTGCCCCCTGACGTGGGCCCAGTCTTCAGTCCCTCCAACTGGCTCTTCCTCAACTCACTGGTGGCTTGGGGGAAAATAAGCTCTGACCTCTGGAGACGTTTCCTCCAACACGTCACAACAACAGTCTCCATTCACCTCTTCATCAGTGTGTGGAGGGAGGATATTACCACACAACAGTGTCTCAATCTGTCAAATCCTTCCCTCTTTGTTATTCACATTATGTCTCCTCTTTGTGGTTCCAGTCTTTACTAAAGGCCTTAGCTGTTCAACGACCCCATAACAGCAAGTTAATGAATAACCATTTGACCCAGTTATAAGATAACCTAAAGTAAATGATTAACTAATATCACTGACTATTAAGCCCAGTTATAAGATGAGTTAATGAATAACTAATATCTCTGACTGTAGGAGCCACTGCCTTTGTCATCTTCAGAATCTTGTGTGTGTGTGTGTGTGTTCAAGTTCAAGTTTATTATAGCCATTTCAACAATATAAAAAAATACAGTTGATAGGAATGTGTTTTGGTATGCTCACATGTATCACACAGCAACAATAACAACACAACATAAGACAAAAGGTCAAAAATGGCACATAAATAACAAGGAGTACAACACTTAACGCACATAAAAAACACACAATGCATGGTTCACAGAGAATTGCAGCAGTACAGTAGTGCAAAAAGTGCAAAGTGAGGTAGACCATAAAGTGCTTAGTGCATGTTCAGGTGGCGTATAGCTTGTAGATAGGTACTATCCCTAAAGCGTGATGTTCTACTTGTGATGCTTCTGTACCTCTTCCTTGATGGTAAGAGTGTGAATAAGTGGTGTGCTGGATGAGAGGGGTCAGAGATGATGTTTCCAGCTTTCCTGGAAATTCTGGTGTCATAGTGTGAGGCTATGGTAGGCAGACTACAGCCAATGATTTTAGAGGCCCTAAAATGTGTGTGTGTGTGTGTACGCGCACTTATTCACCTTATTCACTCACTGATTTGAATGGCATTCAAAAAGGTGGCAAGAATCTACACCTTAAACCTTACAATGATGTCAAATGTAGAGTAGTGAGGTACTCTGTGATTAAAATCAACTTATTATTTTAACTGATTTAAAACATTATAGACATTAAATACTACATGTGCTTATGAGATAAGAAAAAAAAAATCCCTATACCACACATATGGGTTAACATAAAGATGTGACATGCATGAGCATAATGACAATCACGTATACTTAGACAATCAGTGTGTGTGTGGGTGGGAGGCACGTTTTTTCTCAGGAAACTAAAGCTTTAAACCCAAATCAAAGTCACATGACATGGAGTTACTTCTCTCTTTCTGGAAACAAAGAACAACACCTTTCAAAATAAATAGCCAGACGATATTATCACCAATACATATTGGTGTGATGTAATTGACAGCATTTATTAGTTTATCTATTTCACATATTAGCTGGCAACTAGAGTTGGCAGCTAAACTAGATTAACAAATAAATGCTGTTAATAGGATTACAGCAACAAACTACATTCAATAACCTACATGTTGCTGTAAAAACATGCTATAAACATAAAACAAAACATATTTTCACAAAGCACATATCAGTTCCTTTTAAGCAACACATTTATTCAGGCAAGTAAAACCTGAATCAATAAAGCCTTGTATAAATAATTAAAGCCTTGTATTAAGTCTAAAGTGCATGCAAGACAAGATCATCTCCTGACATTCAGCTTGTGTGTGTGTGTGTGTGTGTGTTTAACAAAATAAACAAACTTTTGAGGATGATGATGGAGTTTTGGAAAGACAAGGACCACCTCCATTTTTATCACCATTACGTGTCCAATACACTACCTTCTAGTGTACAGCTTGACCACTCCTAGACATGTCCACTACCTTCTATAGTACTGCTTGACCATTCCTAGACATGTCCACTATGTTACCTGCTGTATTCTACCTCTGTATGTTTATCTTTGTAATACATGTTGTTGTATCTATATATGATGTATGTTGTATCTTTATGATTTATGTTGTATCTTTATATAAATTCTGTTAGATCTTTTTACAATATATTCTGTATCTTTATGATATATATGTTGTATCTTCAGATTATATGACAAATTATGTGGTGTGTGTGTGTTTGCGTCCTTGAGTCTGTTTGTGAAATGATGGCAACTGATAAGAAAAACTGATCAGATTGCAAGCTGATGATTGGTCAGAATTAAAACACGTGACATGGTTTTTCCAGCTGATATAGCGGAACTGAATCCTGAGAGCAGAAGCAGTGGAAGCTGTCAGAGAGGAACCATGGACACCATCTCTGAACCGTACCCTGGACTCTCTGAGGAACCTGAGGACACGTCTTTGGACCGGAGGGAGACCAGCCAGAGAAGATTTGGTAGGTGCCCTTTTTTGAGCATTTAAAATAAATAAACCAGTAAAATAAATATTTTCATGTATTATGTTTATGTATTACTGTACAAGTGTCTGTGTACGAATGTGTTACTGTATAACTGTATGTGTGCTTATATGCAGGGGTGCACATAAATGGTACGCAAGTACGCATGCGAGCCCATAATCAGCGATGCGTAACGTCACTTGTGCCACTACAGCGCTTTTGCGTAACTCACCGTCAGGTCATCAAAACAAAACTACACGTGTATCTTGTACTACTTCTACGTTTCCCCACCTGCAAAAAAATAAATTAAAAAAAAGCGCTGTGTGCGCTGTGCACCGCGCGCACACTGGAGAACTGCGCAAAATCAGCTGATTGCAACGTCCGTTACGGTGAGACATCCTATCGCTCCGTGGCAGTGACGGACCAGACCCCCCCCCGGTCAACAATCCTGCCCGACCAATCAACAACTTTATCATTATCAAAACGACGCTACGCGTGGAGTGCGTACCGAACACCATCTCCTGATACTCAAATGAGTAAATGAGTAAAAAAAATAAAAAAAAAGTTATGTGCACCCCTGCTCATATGTAAATAATCAGGGAATAATAACAAGAATGCAAGAGACCAGGGCCCCGTTTCCCGATAACGATGGATCCTCGTACGATCATTCTTACGATGGATCTTACGATGCATCATAACTTTTTTCTGAGCATTTTTCTGAACGTGCATGCTCTGCTCTTACGACATCGTAGGATTGTAGCTGTCCACTGACACAGTGCTGAAATGGGCTCGGTAGGAGGGGGAGACACAGGAATGTTGTTGGATTAAACTATATTTTGTGGCAGCAAAAAAATATCTCCCCATCAAGGTCAACAGCAGAATAGCCTACGAAAAGGATAGACAAATATGAATGCTACAAATATTAAAACACAATTGATTAGGTCTAGGCCGACATATGCTATATTAGTCCTAATCCCGAACGCACCGTGCGTACATTGTTTCACGGCATTTTCTCCCCTGAAATAATTCCATATTACAAAAATTAAAATTGTGCACTCCACTAAGGTCAGGGATGTTCGTAATTGTCTAGACACGGTCCAATAAATAGTGAACTTCATCACAGCCTCACCGACGCGCCTACAGTGCTTTATGGCAAACAATCGCAACAAAAAACGCCTGCAGAAATTCTCCGACACCCGCTGGTCTCAGCATGATTCATGTACAGTATGTCTTCTGTCATTGATCAATATGAGGACATTTTAACCACGATAGTTGAATTAAAATCAGAGGGAGACAGCAAGTGCAGCTCGCAAGCGACCTCCCACACGAGCAATGGAATCATTTGATTTTATTATATGCCTTGTGATAGGGTTGCCTTGTGACGTGGCGTTTGATCGGTACATTTATTTTTGGAATTTTAAATTGCTGCAATAAATTATATTTTTGTTGACTTCTAACATTTCTCTGTCTTTGCTGTTTAAATCTAACAGTAGTCTACGAGTAATATATATGCGGGAACCATTTTTTTGGGGGTATTGCGAAATTCCGCCAGCTGGACATTCAGTGGTATTGGATGACGTGTTTTAATAAAACACATTCAATACACGGAATGTCCAGCTGGTGACTCCACTGAGGCTATAGTAATGATGCATCTTAGTGCTCTATGAGCAGTGTGCAAATTAAGGGGGAGCAGGGGGAGCTATAGCTCCCCTAGTGGTGATTTGAGCTCCCCTGGAAACATGGTTTGTGAAATTTTGGGGGAGCTCTAAAATATTGATATCATAGCCAAATAAATGCTATTTTGGGCATGGTTTTTCTCAAATATAAGTTAAATAAAATTATATTTTGAGTGTTTATGATTCATGAAAAAACGTAGCCTAATGCTTGTCATTACCACGCTCGAGCCGCTCGAGCCCCCCGTCAACAAACTTGAACGCGCGCAACCAATCCCCCCCCCCCCCCCGTCAACAATCACACCCGCGGCCTGTCATAATGTGCACCCCGCTCCCCCGGAGACCGTGGTATAATTCGCACACTCAGTACGTTTACATGCACAGCTTAATTTGATTAAAGCCATAGCTCGATTATGCTCCTGTAACATATTTCAGCCATAATATTCTCCCATAGCCACAATACTGAGTAAACATAACAAGCTGATCATACATAGATGAAAGGGGGCGGGCTTTTAAAGCCACAGAACACGCCCACCTCTACCTGGCTATTTAACTCGGACTCCGCCATTTTAGAAGCAGAATCTCTTGGGCGGCGTATCGATTAGATGTAAAGCTTAGAGACGCTCCGCGCGTGTTATATACGATCCCTCTCCTTTTGTTTCATAGACGATAGACAATAGACCAATAACCTTAACCAAATAAAGTGAGTTAAAAGCGATCCTGTCTCGGCGGCCTTTCCTGGACCAAAATATCATAACACTCCTCAATTGGACAACTGCAATTTTCCACGTATACATGGCGGTGAGTAAATCGATTCATTGGCCGAAGCGTGTCATGCCCCGGTACGATAGGTGGCGCTGTGCCCATTTCAACTAGTGGTAATAGAGCCACCGGTTGACCTCTTTACGTCACCAGCAACAACAAACTCATTCGAGAAAGCGATGTTTCAGCAGACAGCTGTCAGTTCACTTCGGGTCTATATCATTTCTCCGACGCTCCATTGTTCCGACCTCTCGGTCGTATGCGGACTGCTCCGCCGGCAGAGCAGACGGAGGAGTCGGCATACAACCGAGAGGTCGGAACAATGAAGACCCGAAGTGAACTGACAGCTGTCTGCTGAAACATCGCTTTCTCCTCCATGTCGCGTTTCAATCTGGACTTCAGAGAGTCAAAGCCAAAGTTAATTTCCTCCAATTCCTTTTGCCCATGGGCGAGATAAACCCGACTAGGAATCTTTACTTGTTGTGGAAGTACCAGAGTCGGAGAACCCGACGCAGTCTGTAAGATTCATAATATCAGAGAATACCCCCGTCAGTTCGGCCGCGGCGCAATGAATTAATAAAGATCCTAGTTATTTTACAACCTCGTTGATGAGCAACATTTAGAAAAACATGGACTTTTAATTCAGCCTTGGGTTAAATCGAAGCGTAGTGTGTACTGAATGCATGTTGATGATGATACACTCCTTTATAGGGGGTAACTACACGACACCGGCTTCCTCCATCTTCTGCGCCAGCTTTTTAAATAAATCGCCGACCCAAAGTTAGTTGACAGCTCTCTACTGAAAACATCACTCTCCCACCGGAGCAGCCCCTCCGCCGCCCGTCCGTATACGGCATTCCCCACCGCATCGCAAGGAATGAATAAAGATTTTAAACACGTCGGGAGAAAAAAACATTTATTTTGACGGATGTGCCCGAAGTTACTACTTTACAACCTCGTTGATGACACACATTTAGAAAACATGTACTTTTAATTCAGCCTTGGGTGAAATGGAAGCGTAGTGTCCGTGTGTTTCCACCTTTAATGAATGCATGCCATGCGCGCTCCCGCGGCCGGGACACAATTCTTATAGGGGGTAACTACATTCACCGGCTTCCTCCATCTTCTGCGCCACCTTTTTAAATAAATCGCCGTTTCTCGTTATCCCTTATCCGACGGCAGTGACAACAACAACAAGACTATCGTCTCCTTCTACTTCCGGCTCACGGCCCCGGGAAAAGGTCTCGAGCATGCGCAGAACGCAAATCAACGCATAAGCCAATTCGATTGGCTACATGCACGCTTAGCTCGACTATGAATCGCATTATCTAGGGGTCTTAAATCGACTATGAGTAAGCCAATTCGATTCGAGTATAGCTCGACTAAGGTGTATACATGCATCTTAGTAATCCAATCATAGTTGGACTAAGCCAATAAATCGACTTTCTTGAGTGTCATGTAAACGCACTGACTGTCTACGAGTACCCCTGGAGCCGTTGTTAGCTACGAGGGTCTTAACGATGTTGTTACGTAATTATGCTTTCGGGAAACGGTCTGAAAACTCTGAAACTCTGAAAACTGTGTTCTTAATTCAACACTAGAGCCACAGTACCAGTCATCACTTACTGAGATGTTCTCAGTAGAGGTCTTCAGATGTTTCTTCAAGACGGGGAGGGATTCTGCAGTCCGTAGGGAGACTGTCTGGACTGTGAATTATATATCTATATCTATAATATATATCTGTGTGTGTGTGTGTCCTATTCCTGAACAGCTCTGAAGTCCTGCAACATTGTCTTTCTGATCTTCGGACTGATGAGTATTCTCCTAATCGCCCTGCCGTTCAGTGAGTCTAAATCATATCATCCTGAATACAATTAAAATAATAATAGAAGTAAAAATAGAAATATTATTATTGCTATTGTTATTGTTATTATTATTAATAATAATAATAATAATAATAATAATTAAAGCTGCGAGCAGCATTTAAGGTGCCAAGCATAAGCCGACCAATAAACCATCAAAACAACCCTAACCCTACCGACCAATAAACCATCAAACCTAACCCTAACCCTACCGACCAATAAACCATCAAACCTAACCCTAAACCTAACCATTAAGACCATAGACTAACCCTAACCTAACCCTAACCATTAAGACCGTGACACAGACCATAAACCTAACCCTAACCATTAAGTATAACCTAACCTATAACCTAACCCAAAATGGCCAACTTTGACGTCACGCCACGGACACTCCCTTCAACATACAGTCACAAATTGTACAGTGTTCATTCAGCACCATTTCTTGACTGTACTGACCAATTCTGAAGCAGATCCGACACGTGTCCTGTGAATTTCATATTCTATTGAAATTTCATAACTATTACGGTCTCCGCAGAGCGGAAGTTTGTTCAAATTTGATGATTTTGAGCCTGTGGCGGCCATGTTGTTTTGTCAATCGACTTAATTTTACTTGAGAAGTTGGAACTTTAGGCCCCAACAACCACTAAGTCGGTCCCGCTCAAATCAAACATTGCGTCTATGAACTGTGGCGATTTTAGTGACAGGCCACGCCCATTTCGATGCCACGCCCTATTTGAAAATATGTCGAATTTATCCTGTTCAGAATTTGATTCTGAACAACTTTTGTATTGGAGTCAACATCATAGGAGTCCAACTTGATGTTGATATGAGCAATTAACTAATTTTGTGGTTTAAACCACGCCCCTTTTAGAAGTCAATGGATCATGGGTGCTTTAAACTTTATTGTACAGACTAATCTTTATGTCAGATTGAAGATAATGGTCCATAGATGATATGGGCTAAAGGACCTAAACCTGGGATCCTTAGGCAATTTACTGTTTTTAACTAAATTCAAAATGGCGGCAAATTTGGAAAGCGGAAGTCATAGGTTCTTGAGGCATATTTGTTCAGCATGAGGATATGCATGTGTGAACGTAAGTTTCATGAGTGTAGGTCAAACTGGTTACGAGATATGCTTGTGCAAAGTTTGCATTTTTGGACAGTTGGTATAGCGCCACCTTTGGGCCAATCAGTGTAATATTTGCTGTCTGTTAATCTTGGGTCAACCTCTACAGTTGCAGTAAATTTCATAAAAAGTGTGCGAGCGGTTTAGGCTGTGTAAGTCAAACGTGTCGGAATAATAATAATAAAACTAATGATTACAATAGGTTGCCTCACACTTTGTGCTTGGCATCTAATAATAATAATAATAGTTACAATAATAATAATAAAAACAATAATACTTTATTATTATAATAAAATGATAATGATAATAATTAGTATGAATATTAATTGTAAATTCATGTTTTCTTTCAGGGGGTATGGACTTTGTGTTTGGTTGGCTGTGGGTCCTGTCATGTTTAGAGATGATGTCATTCTGTTTTGGAGCTAATTTCTTCTGTTCTCTTCTGTCCTGTCCTAGACTCAGCGACACCTTTGACGGAGGGGAGAAAGCATAAAATGGATGAACTCGGTGAGGGTTTTATAGAAGTTATGTTATTCAATCATGTAATTTCATTCAAAAATACTCTCGGCTTTTGTGATTTATGTTGGAACATCCCTCCTTACTAATAATTGTTTTTTTTGTGTTATCAGGCTAACAGAGCATAGACAGTGTTGAACTACTAACCAAAATAAATAAATAAAGGATGTCCCCCTTCTGGCAGCACGGTGGTACTGCAGTTGTTGTTAGTTTCCTCCTCCAGCAGGGGGAGCAGTAGAGCAAGAGGAGCTTGTCTTAGTTATGCGCTCAATTAAGTGAGGGTTACAGTTCAACGTAAGGCAAAGATGGACCGATTTTGATCGTGGTCTTCACACAAAACTTGTCAGAAATAATTAGGATGGCATACAAGAAATAGCTGATAGTAAGAAGTTAATTTTAATTAACCAGAAATCACCTGCATATATTAAACACAGTTTAAAATATGAAACAATATACTCTTACTTTGTCTGCGCATCTCTAGCACCTACGTAGCTTATTTTTCTGCATTTGCTTGCAGTAGTTTCAATTTGAGCTGGTAAAGGTTGTGCGTTCTCCTCCACAGGGCCGGTACTAGCCCTTTGGTAGCCCTAGGCGAGATTGAGTTTTGAGCCCCCCCCCCCCCCCGTTCCCATAGTGAGCAGAGCGTTGCCCTGTTAATTGACATTACTATAATAAACATCACTGAAGATATTAACTGATTCATCTTTACTTTGCTTAGTAGCTTTTTCACCCACTTATAGCTATACTATACTACGTTGCAATTAAACAATGTGTGATGCATGGACAACAAACAACAGAAAAGTTTTAGAACATTTTCTTTTTAATTATTTTAAATAACTTATATACATACATAAATACATAAACATACATAAACAACCTCCATACATAAATTAAAGATGCTCAATAATATTTGACATGAAATTAACTATTAGCAAATAAGCAAAAAGGATCAAGTCTAATAAATTGCACATACAAAAATGCTACAAAGAAAGGTCAAGGATATTTAACAAATTTTGACAATGGATGAACTCCATAAACTGTGCAAAAGCTCTTAAGCACACTGTAAGGACACTTATGTGTGCCAGTTTATGGCCCATAAACTGGATTAACTATACACTCAAACTACAAACAAAAGTGCTATTATGGATACTGTATGTACCTCTACAAAATGAAAAGAGAGAAGTTCTTTGCCTATCTCAAATTATAGTTTAACAGTTGTATCTGGCATTTATATTCAGAGAATTAGAATTTGACTCGTCTAGACTTCCTAATGGCAAAAACAGCAACAATAGTACTAACAATAGTACTTACTAACAAGTTCAGAGAGAGGTGAACATGAAGGATCAGGTGTCCTTTCTCCTGCAGTTGCTGGGCTCTGCAAATATTCAGAGTTCATCTGGCAAATTAAAAAAACACTGTTCATTTGACATTTACATTCATGTAGGTTATCAGTGAAGTTATGTTAGCTAGTAATACGTAGCAAGCTAGCAAAGTCGGTTAACAGTCGCTAGCTAGTGATAGCTGAGTGGCAGCAATATTAGGTGATGCGTAATACTATTTAGTTTGACACTATAATGGCTGAGGTCAATTACCTCTATACTGGGCTTTCTTTTCTTCTTCTTTTTTGCGTTTTCATCCCTGTGCACCAGAGGCTTTAGAGCTCTTCATTTTGAGAATCAATATTATGTATGTCAAGCTTGACGATTATGCAGCCTAACTTGCCCCCCCCCCCACACACACATACTTATTGGAAAATGATTTACATAAATCATCAATTAAATCTAATAAGTAAACGTGTGGCTGAGAGAACGCCCTAGGATGATCATGTTTAATAAACATGTTTTATTTAGCTTGTTTAATGGAACCGCCTGGAACCGTCACCTTATCGTGGTGGAGAGGTTTGCGTGTCCCTGTGAACCTGAGGGCTGTGTTGTCTGGAGCCATGTGCTCCTGGTAGGGTCTCCCATGGCAGAGTGGTCTCAGGTGAGGGGCCAGACTAAGAATGGTTCACAAGACCCCAATGAATATACAAAAAAGAGGAGGAGAGACCCTGCCCGGAGGAAACCCGGGGCCCCCGTCTGGAGCCAGGCCCAGACGGAGGGCTCGCCGGCGAGCGCCTGGTGGCCGGGTTCGCCACAGAGCCCGGCCGGGCACAGCAGGGAGACCCGCTGGGGTCGGGTGCGCTGCCACATGGGTGGCAGTGAAAGTCAGGGGTCCCGACGGACCAGACCCGAGCGGCAGAAGCTGGCTCTGGGGACGTGGAACGTCACCTCACTGTGGGGTAAGGAACCGGAGCTTGTGAGGGAGGTGGAGCGCTACCAGTTAGATCTGGTGGGGCTTACCTTTACGCACAGTCTCAGCTCTGGTACCGTACTCCTGGATAGGGGTTGGACTCTATTCTTCTCTGGAGTTGCCCAGGGCGTGAGGCGCCGGGCGGGTGTGGGGATACTCATAAATCCCCGGCTGAGCGCCGCAGTGTTGGAGTTTACCCCGGTGGACGAGAGGGTCGCCTCCCTACGCCTAAGGGTGGTGGGGGGGAAAACTCTGACTGTTGTTTGTATGCACCGAACAGCAGTTCAGAGTACTCGGCCTTCTTGGAGACCCTGAATGGAGCCCTGTATGGGGCTCCAGTAGGGGACTCCGTAGTTCTGCTGGTAGACTTCAACACCCACGTGGGCAACAACACCTGGAGAGGCGTGGTGGGGAGGAACGGCCTCCCTGATCTAAACCCGAGTGGTCGTTTGTTACTGGACTTCTGTGCTAGTCATGGATTGTCCATAACGAACACCATGTTCGAACATAAGGGTGCTCATAAGTGTATTTGGTACCAGAGTACCCTAGGCCGAAGATCGATGATCGATTTTGTGATCGTGTCAGCTGATCTGAGGCCTTATGTTTTGGACACTCGGGTGAAGAGAGGGGTGGAAACCGACCACCATCTGGTGGTGAGTTGGATCAGGGAATGGGGGAAGAGTCTGGACAGACCTGGTAAGCCCAAACGGGTAGTGCGGGTGAATTGGGAACGTCTGGAGGAGGCCCCCGTCCTAGAGATCTTCAACTCACACCTCCGGCGGAGCTTTTCTAGCATTCCTGTGGAGGTTGGGGGCATTGAGCCGGAGTGGGCGGTGTTCAAAGCCTCCATTGCTGAAGCTGCGGTGGTGAGCTGTGGCCTCAGGGTCTTAGGTTCCTCAAGGGGCGGTAACCCTCGGACACCGTGGTGGACACCGGTGGTCAGGGAAGCCGTCCGACTGAAGAAGGAGGCCTTCCGGGGTATGTTATCCCGGAGGACTCCTGATGCAGTTGCAGGGTACCGGCGGGCTCGAAGGGCTGCAGCTGCTGCCGTGTCGGGGGCTAAGCAGCGGGTGTGGGAGAAGTTCGGAGAGGACATGGAGAAGAACTTTCGGTCGGCACCAAAGTGTTTCTGGAAGACCATCCGACACCTCAGAAGGGGGAAACGGGGAAACATCCAAGCTGTGTACAGTAAGGGTGGGACTCTGTTGACCTCGACTGAGGAGGTAGTCGAACATTGGAAGGAACACTTTGAGGAACTCCTGAATCCGACTAACACGCCCTCTATGATGGAGGCAGAGCTCGAGGTTGATGGTTCGTCGTCAATTTCCCTGGTGGAAGTCACTGAGGTAGTTAAACATCTCCGCAGTGGCAAAGCCCCAGGGATTGAGAACCAGAAATGCTAAAAGCTCTGGGTGTTGAGGGGCTGTCTTGGTTGACACGCCTATTCAACATTGCGTGGGAGTCTGGTACAGTGCCAAAGGAGTGGCAAACCGGGGTGGTGGTTCCCCTGTTCAAAAAGGGGGACCAGAGAGTGTGTGCCAATTACCGGGGTATCACACTTCTCAGCCTCCCTGGGAAAGTCTACTCTAAGGTGCTGGAAAGGAGGGTTCGGCCGATTGTCGAACCTCAGATTGAAGAGGAACAATGCGGTTTCCACCCTGGACGTGGAACTACGGATCAGCTCTTCACTCTCGCAAGGATCCTGGAGGGGGCCTGGGAGTATGCCCATCCGGTCTACATGTGTTTTGTGGATTTGGAGAAGGCATATGACCGGGTCCCCCGGGAGAAACTGTGGGAGGTGCTGCGGGAGTATGGGGTAAGGGGTTCACTCCTCAGGGCCATCCAATCTCTGTACTCCCAAAGCGAGAGCTGTGTCCGCATTCTCGGCAGCCAGTCAGTTCCGTTCCCGGTGGGTGTTGGCCTCCGCCAGGGCTGCGCCTTGTCACCAATCCTGTTTGTGATATTCATGGACAGGATATCGAGGCGTAGTCGTGGTGGGGAGGGGTTGCAGTTCGGTGATCTGAGGATCTCATCACTGCTCTTTGCAGATGATGTGGTCCTGATGGCATCATCGGCCTGTGACCTTCAGCACTCACTGGATCGGCTGGCGGCTGAGTGTGAAGCGGCTGGGATGAGGATCAGCACCACTAAATCTGAGGCCATGACTCTTAGCAGGAAACCGGTGGATTGCCTTCTCCGGGTAGGAAATGAGTCCTTAGCCCAAGTGAAGGAGTTTATGTACCTCGGGGTCTTGTTCGCGAGTGAGGGTACGATGGAGCGTGAGATTGGCCGGAGAATCGGAGCAGCGGGGGCGGTATTGCGCTTTACCGCACTGTTGTGACGAAAAGAGAGCTGAGCCGCAAGGCAAAGCTCTCGATCTACCGGTCGATCTTCATTCCTACCCTCACCTATGGTCATGAGGGATGGGTGATGAACGAAAGGACGAGATTGCGGATACAAGCGGCCGAGATGAGTTTTCTCAGGAGGGTGGCTGGCTTCTCCCTTAGGGATAGGGTGAGAAGTTCAGTCATCCAGGAGGAACTCGGATTAGAGCCGCTGCTCCTTTGCTTAGAAAGGAGTCAGTTGAGGTGGTTCGGGCATCTGGTGAGGATGCCCACTGGACGCCTCCCTTGGGAGGTGTTCCAGGCACGACCAGTGGGGAGGAGACCCCGGGGAAGACCCAGGACTAGGTGGAGAGATTATATCTCAACACTGGCCTGGGAACGCCTCGGGATCCCCCCGTCAGAGCTGGCCAATGTGGCCCGGGAAAGGGAAGTCTGGGGCCCCTTGCTTGAGCTGCTGCCCCCGCGACCCGACACCGGATAAGTAGATGAGGATGAGGATGAGGATAATTAAGGGCGCCACTAGAGGGCGCTCCCCAACACATTTGCTGCCCTAGGCGACCGCCTAGGTCGCTTATGGCGATCGCCTGCCCTGCTCCTCCACAAGTTCCGCCCTCTACTCGTTTATCTCTGAGCTGGAGTGTCATCCTCTCCCTGGGAAATCTTTGTAGATACTGCTGTGATATTCAATCATGTAGGAAAAGGCAGGTGAGAAAACTGGGTCAGAATCTTCTGGGTCACCCTCTAGTGGACAGGTATGAGAGAGAGAAGGGAGAGAGAAGGGAGAAGGGAGTGTTTGATGGTGCATCTCTAGATACGTGTTGTAAATGTTCACTCCTCTCCTCCTGATTTCTTCTGGTTCAGTGATGCTCACAGAGGAGGAGGAGGCCCCCAGCATCATAGATGTACACTCCTCTACCCAGCGATTGCCCGTGGGCCAAACGGCCCGCTTCACCTGTAATGCCAGTGGCACGCCGGAGCCCACTGTCGAGTGGCTCCACAACGGCAGGCCCCTGGAGAGGAACAGCACAGACAACCAATCAGAGGCCTGGGTGGAGAGGGGGTTCCTCTTCGTCAGAGGGGTGAGGTCTGGCGTGAACACGGTCTGCTGCATAGCGAGCAACAGCGCTGGCATGGCCAATCACACTGCTGAGCTGCTTGTCTTTGGTAAGATCTGGATCCGAAAAGAGATGTTTGTTGTTGATGTATTCATAACATTGTTGTTGATGTATTCATAACATTGTTGTTGATATATTCGTAATTCGTTGTTCGTTGTTGAGGTGTGTGTATATATGTATCTATAATATATATATGTGTGTGTGTGTGTGTGTGTGTGTGTGTGCGTGTGTGTGTATGTGTGTGTGTGTGTGTCTATGTTTATATGTGTACTTTTTTTTATAGCCACTTGTGTCATCCCCTGCTTTACCCAAAATGTAGCGAACCCAAAACCGTGATATGAACCGAACCGTGAATTCTGTGATCCGTTCCCTAGTTTTAGTGGATGTCGTGAAAGAGGTGCTTTTAAGTCCATTGATGTTAAGCTTCTAGCGGAAGCAGACAACCAGCCATGTATGTTGTCTAATTGAACCTAGCCTCAAACCACAGACCCATTCTCAATAACAAAACAAACTATAACTCAGACGTGCAAACTTAATGGACAAGTGGAAGGATAGTGAAATAGGACAGGAATCTGAACTAGAAATCCTACAATTACTGAAGAAATTGTGCTTGTACTGCCATTACACACTTATGTGTGTGTATATTAGTTATTATATATTATGTTTGTTTTTGTATGTATGTTTATGTGTATTCAAGAGAATATAGTTTTTTGTGTGAGAGAACAGTTGTGTGTGTGAGAGAGAATAGTAGTGTGTGTGAGAGAGTATAGTAGTGTGTGAGAGAGAATAGTAGTGTGTGTGAGAGAGAATAGTAGTGTGTATGTGTGAGAGAGTATAGTAGTGTGTGTGAGAGAGTATAGTTGTTTATGCAAGAGAATATAGTATTGTGTGTGAGAGAGTAGAAGCTATACTGCTTCTTCTGTCAGCCAATCAGGAACTGTGGAATCAAACTCACTTCTGTTTCAGTTAAACTCTCTCACACACACTTCTGTACTCTCTCTCACACACACTACTATTCTCTCTCACAAACACACTACTAAACTCTCTCACACACACTACTATTCTCTCTCACACACACACACACACACACTTCTATACTCTCTCACACACACTACTATGCTCTCTCACAGACACTACTATACTCTCTCACACACACTACTATACTCTCACACACGCTACTATTCTCTCTCTCACACACACTACTATATTCTCTTGCATCAACAAATATACTCTGTCACACACAATACTATTCTCTCTCACACACTACTATACTCGTTCTACTACTACTATACATATTTATGCGTACATATGTATCTTTACATATGTATGTATCGTTACATATTCATGTATGTATACGTATGTCTTTGAGTATGTATAGTTATGTTTAGCTATGTGTACGTATGTCTTTTTACATATGTATGTATCTATGTATGAGTATATGGGGCATCCGTGGCCTACTGGTTAAAGAGTTGGACCGGTAACCGGAGGGTGGCCGGTTCGAATCCCGACCGGTAGGCAAAAATATGGATGGGGGGAGTGGTTGTGCAACACTCTCCTACGTCCTCATCCACGGATGAGGTGCCCTTGAGCAAGGCACCTGAAACCCCCACCTGCTCCCCGGGCGCTGCACTGCGGCTGCCCACTGCTCTGGGCTCACCGGCTCCCAGATGGGTCAAAAGCAGAGAAAGAATTTCCCCCAAAAAGGGATAAATAAAGGATAACTTAACTTAACTTAACTTAACTTAATGTTGCTACGCGGTCCAACACCCACCTCTAGTGGCTGCTGGGCGTAACTGGTCCTCCTTCCCGCAACCCACCTGTGGGCAATCCCCAATCTACGTCCGCTACTTAAGCCGGGGTTCCCCAATCAGCCGCCGCCAGTTCGTTGTTTCCCTAGCCTACTAGCAGTTCGCAACCAGCCAGCCTGTCTACTCGTTCCTCGTCCCGCCTGCACCATCGTCCTCCCGGTACCAGACCCCGCCTGCCCGTCTACTCGTTCCTCGTCCCGTCTGCACGATCGCCCTCCTGGTTCCAGATTCCCCGCCTTCCTGACTACTCGTCCCTCGCCCCGCCTGCACGATCGCCCTCCCGGTACCAGACCCCGCCTGCCTGACTACTCGTCCCTCGCCCCGTCTGCACGATCGCCCTCCTGGTTCCAGATTCCCCGCCTGCCTGACTACTCGTCCCTCGCCCCGCCTGCACGATCGCCCTCCCGGTTCCAGACCCCCGCCTGCCTGACTACCCGTCCACTGTCTAGCCCTTGCCCACCTGATTGCCTGCCCAGTACCAGACCCCCGCTCGCCTGACTTCCCGATCGCTCCTCCAATAAATTCCTTTACCTTTTACCCTGTCTCCGCCTCCCTGTGTCCAGCATTTGGGTCCCAGTCTCGCACCGTAACAGTACGAACTGGCCATCATGGACCCAGCTGACGCAGAGGGGTTCAGGGCAATGATCTCCCACCAAGGGACTCTCTTGGGCCAACACGATCAGGCCCTGCAGGAGATCGCCACCGCCCTCCGTGAGCTGACCCTAGCCGTCAGTTCTCAGCCCCCCGTCGCCCCCGAACCCCCAGCCCCCGCCCCGAGTCCGTCGGCTTCTCCCCGGGAACCGACCATCCCAGCCCCCCAACGTTACGGAGGGGACCTAGGATCCTGCCGGTCATTTCTTACTCAGTGTTCCCTGGTCTTTGAGATGCAGCCCCAGACCTACCCCACCGAGAGATCAAGGATAGCTTACCTGATCGGTTCGCTGAGTGGCGAGGCTCTCGCGTGGGCTGCGGCGGTGTGGGAACGCGGGTCTGCGGTCTGTCATAACTACGGCGCCTTCACAGAAGACATGCGGAAGGTCTTCGATCATCCTGTCCGAGGCAAGGAGGCCTCCCAACGTCTCCTGCAGCTTCGCCAGGGATCACGCAGCGTCGCCTCCTTTGCGGTCGAGTTCCGGACCCTCGCTGCTGAGAGCGGCTGGAACGAGGAAGCGCTGCAGGGGGTCTTCCAAAACGCGCTCAGTAGCGAGCTAAAGGACCATTTAACCTCCTGGGAGGAACCTACGAACTTAGACCATCTTATTTCTCTCGCGATTCATATGGACAATCGTTTGCGCCAACGAAGCAGAGAGAGAAGCACCCACTCATTCGCCACGCCCCCTTTCGAGTCACCGGCTGCAACTCAGTCCTCCCTCCCGGTCGCCGTTCCACCTCGCTGTGTGCGGTCCTCTTCCCCCGAGCCGATGCAGATCGGACGCACACACCTTACTCCCGAAGAGAGGGAACGTCGTATACGATCGGGAGCCTGTTTGTATTGCGGCACTTCAGGTCATCTGCGATCCGGATGTCCCGCCCTCTCGGGAAAAGAACGGGCTCGTCAGTAACCCGAGGGATTCTGGCGAGTCGCTCTCGTAATCCCTCAGTCTCCCGTCCCCTCCTAGAGGCCGTCCTTTCGTGGCAGGACCAGACCCTCCCGCTCTCCATTCTCCTGGACTCCGGAGCTGATGATAGTTTCATCGATCAGGAATTGGTTAGGCGACTGAGGATAAGCACCAGTCCTCTCGATCTCCCAATCGAGACCCAGGCGCTAGACGGGAGGACCCTCACACGGGTGGAACGCCGCACCGTTCCGCTCAACCTGCTAGTTTCTGGGAATCACCATGAAACCATATCCCTCCTGGTGATTTCCAGCCCTTTCTCCCCGGTTGTTCTGGGCTACCCCTGGTTTCGGACTCACAACCCTCAGATCGATTGGGGAACCGGGCGCATCCTGTCATGGAGTACCCATTGCCTGTCCCAGTGCTTGCGGTCCGCTCAGGCCCCTTGGGCGACAGAGCTCGAGTCCGCACCCGAACCTCCTAACCTGTCCTCCGTCCCGGAAGAGTACCACAACCTCGGATCAGTGTTCAGTAAGTCCCATGCCTTGACCTTGCCCCCCCACCGCCCTTATGACTGCGCCATCGACCTCCTCCCCGGAGCCCCCCTTCCTAGCAGCCGTCTGTTCAACGTCTCCCGCCCAGAACGCGAGTCAATGGAGGAGTACATCGGGGAATCCCTCGCCGCTGGAATCATCCGCCCTTCATCATCACCTGTTGGAGCGGGTTTCTTCTTCATCAGCAAGAAGGATAAATCACTTCGCCCCTGCATCGACTACCGTGGTCTGAACGACATCACTGTGAAGAATAAATACCCATTACCACTCATCAGTTCCGCCTTCGTCCCCCTCCATGGAGCCTCCGTATTCTCCAAATTAGATCTGCGCAATGCATATCACCTGGTCCGCATTCGGGAGGGTGACGAATGGAAGACGGCGTTTAATACCCCTTTGGGCCATTACGAATATCTCGTTATGCCCTTCGGCCTCACCAATGCCCCCGCAGTGTTTCAGTCCTTGGTTAATGATGTCCTCCGGGACATGTTGAACCACACCGTTTTCGTCTATATCAACGATATTTTAATCTTTTCTAAATCCATGGAGGAGCACAGGGTCCATGTCCAACAGGTTCTGCAGAGGCTGTTGGAGAACAGGCTGTATGTCAAGGCGGAGAAGTGCGAGTTTCACGTCCCATCCATTTCCTTCTTGGGGTATATAATCAGCCAGGGCCAGGTAGAAATGGATCCCTCTAAGGTCTCTGCGGTGGCCGAGTGGCCCCCTCCCTCAACCCGCAAGAGATTGCAACAGTTCCTTGGCTTTGCCAATTTTTACCGTCGCTTTATCTGCGGTTACAGCCAAATCGCGGCACCCCTCACGGCCTTGACTTCCACCAAGAGTCCCTTTGCTTGGACGCTGGAGGCGGAGACCGCCTTTCAGGGCCTCAAACAGTGGTTCGTATCCGCTCCCATCCTCACTCAACCTGATCCTTCACTCCAGTTCGTGGTGGAGGTCGATGCCTCGGACACCGGAGTGGGCGCAGTGCTCTCCCAGCGTTCCTCCGCCGACCACAAGCTCCATCCTTGCGCCTTCTTCTCTCGAAGGTTGTCCCCGCCGGAGCGCAATTACGATGTAGGCAACCGAGAGCTCTTAGCGGTCAAGCTGGCCTTGGAGGAGTGGCGACATTGGTTGGAGGGCGCGGAGCTTCCTTTTATAGTGTGGACCGATCATCGCAATCTCGCGTACATCCAGTCTGCAAAGAGGCTAAATTCCCGTCAGGCCAGGTGGGCCTTATACTTTGGTCGGTTCAACTTTTCCCTCACCTACCATCCCGGCTCCCAGAATGTCAAGCCGGATGCTCTGTCCCGCCTGTACTCTCCCGAGGACCCCGGCACTGACCCCGAGACCATTCTGCCACCCACTTGCCTCATTGCCACTCTCACCTGGGAGGTGGAGTCCGCGGTTCGTCTGGCGCAGAGGCAACAGCCGGATCCCGGTCTCGGCCCCCCTAACCGTATGTTCGTTCCTGACGCGGTAAGGTCTAAAGTACTGACCTGGGCGCACTCCTCCCGGCTTACCTGCCACCCAGGTATCACCCGCACCTTGGACTTCATCCGTCGGCGTTTTTGGTGGTCCACCATGGACCAGGATGTCCGCTCATTGCGTGTGCAACTTGCGCCCGGAACAAGACCTCGACCCGCCCCCATTCCGGTTTACTACAGCCCCTACCCATCCCTAGCCATCCCTGGTCACACATCGCCCTTGACTTCGTCACCGGTCTACCCACGTCAGTGGGCAATACCACCATCCTTACCGTGATAGACCGTTTCTCAAAGGCCGCCCACTTCATCGCTCTTCCCAAGCTTCCCTCCTCAAGGGAGACCGCCGACCTCCTGGTCAAACATGTATTCTGTCTGCATGGCATCCCCGCAGACATCGTGTCAGACAGAGGTCCCCAGTTCACGTCACAGGTATGGCGGGCATTCTGCAAGGCTCTTGGCGCCACTTCCAGCCTCTCCTCTGGGTTTCACCCCCAGTCCAACGGTCAATCAGAGCGAGCCAACCAGGAGATGGAGGCGGCACTTCGCTGCATCACCCACGCCAGCCCCACCACCTGGAGCTCTCAGCTGCCCTGGGTTGAATACGCCCATAACACACTGTTGAACGCATCCACAGGGTTATCCCCATTCATGGCCTCCCTGGGTTACCAACCTCCTCTGTTCCCTGATCTGGAGGAAGAGATTGCAGTCCCTTCTGTCCAGACCCATCTGCGCAGATGCCGGCGCATCTGGAAACGGACACGCACTGCACTACTCCAGGCATCCTCTCGCTCCCAACTTCAGGCTAATAAGCGGCGTCGACCAGCACCCGAGTACGCCCCCGGGCAAGGGGTTTGGTTGCGGGCGAAGGATCTTCCCTTGAAGGGGATTCCTCCCAAACTCTCCCCACGCTTCATCGGCCCCTACACCATCTCCAAGGTGGTCAATCCCTCTGCGGTTCGCCTGAACCTCCCCCCTGCACTCCGCCGCATCCACCCCACCTTCCATGTCTCTCAGATCAAGCCAGTCTCTACCAGTCCGTTGTCCCCCCCCATCCCACCTCCACCTCCGCCAAGGGTGATTGATAATCATCCAGCCTGGACGGTCCGTCGACTCCTGGATGTGCGGCGCCGTGGGCGGGGTCACCAGTACCTCGTCGATTGGGAGGGGTACGGTCCTGAGGAGCGCTCCTGGGTTCCCCGGAACCGGATCTTGGACCCATCACTCATCCAGGACTTTCTTCAAGATCACCCGGCTGTGCTAGGGCGTCCGCCGAGAGGCGTCCGTCGAGGGGGGGGTACTGTTACGCCACGTCCCGCTACGCGGTCCAACACCCACCTCTAGTGGCTGCTGGGCGTAACTGGTCCTCCTTCTCGCAACCCACCTGTGGGCAATCCCCAATCTACGTCCGCTACTTAAGCCGGGGTTCCCCAATCAGCCGGCGCCAGTTCGTTGTTTCCCTAGCCTACTAGCAGTTCGCAACCAGCCAGCCTGTCTACTCGTTCCTCGTCCCGCCTGCACCATCGTCCTCCCGGTACCAGACCCCGCCTGCCCGTCTACTCGTTCCTCGTCCCGTCTGCACGATCGCCCTCCTGGTTCCAGATTCCCCGCCTGCCTGACTACTCGTCCCTCGCCCCGCCTGCACGATCGCCCTCCCGGTACCAGACCCCGCCTGCCTGACTACTCGTCCCTCGCCCCGTCTGCACGATCGCCCTCCTGGTTCCAGATTCCCCGCCTGCCTGACTACTCGTCCCTCGCCCCGCCTGCACGATCGCCCTCCCGGTTCCAGACCCCCGCCTGCCTGACTACCCGTCCACTGTCTAGCCCTTGCCCACCTGATTGCCTGCCCAGTACCAGACCCCCGCTCGCCTGACTTCCCGATCGCTCCTCCAATAAATTCCTTTACCTTTTACCCTGTCTCCGCCTCCCTGTGTCCAGCATTTGGGTCCCAGTCTCGCACCGTAACAGTATATGTATTTGTATGTGTACTTATGTCTTTTTTAAAATTTTCCAATGGAAATGAATGGGGGAATTTTTGGCGAATAACCTGGATTATCTCGGGAATTATGCATAATATGAATACAAAAAAGAATAGCATGATGGTGCATGATGATGATGATGATGATGATGAATAATGAAGGAGGGTTCTGCAGCTAATCATGTCTTGTTCTCCCGTCAGATGCCTGTGAACTCACACTGGACCCAAACACAGCCTACAGACGACTCTCTCTGTCTGAGGACAACAGAAAGGTGACGCGGGTTGACGAGGACCAGTCGTATCTGGATCACCCAGAGAGATTTGATTCCGTGCCCCAGGTGTTGTGCAGAGAGGCTCTGACTGGTCGCTGTTACTGGGAGGTAGAGTGGGAAGGACGTGTTGAGATAGGAGTGACATACAGAGGAATCACAAGGAGAGGAGTGGGTGGTGACAGCTGGCTTGGAATGAACAACAGGTCCTGGAGTCTTGTTTGTAATGATGGTCGTTACTCTGCCCGGTACAACCGTAAACAGACAGTCATAAGTCTCCCCCCTGCTGGCTCTCACAGAGTAGGAGTGTATTTGGACCGGCCTGCTGGCACTCTGTCCTTCTACAGAGTGTCCCCAGGTGTAGGAGGGTCCTCAGACACACTGACACACATCCACACCTTCAGGTCCACCTTCACCCAGGAGGACCTCCTCCTTGGGTTTTGGGTAGGGGGGGAGGGTGACTCAGTGTCTCTGTGTCGGTTGTAGAAAAAAAAAAAGGGCGGCGGGGCAGGCGGGCACACACACACACACAAACACGCAGACACACAAACATACATACACACAGAGACAAACACACACACACATACACATACACAAATGCACACACACACACATACACATACATACATTCATACTGTGGTGCTCCCCAGGAGGCACCTGAGAACACACTCTGCTATCCAGATCATGTCCCTTTTGATGAACATTGCTTCTACCTTGCTGTCCAGACCATGCGCCCTCATATGGACATTGCTTCCTATCATTCCGCATTATCTTATATGTGCATTTCTTTAGGCAATATACGCCAGCACATCATGTATCCTCAGCATTACCTTATATGTGCATTTCTTTAGGCAATATATGCCAGCACACCATATATCCACGCCTCAGTTAAAGAACCTGCATAACCATAGCTGTATATCTGTATCTGACTGTTTAGTGGAAACTGTACTGACTGTTGAATGAAGAAACTGTGCTGTGCAGCTGTCCCACACTTAGAAACGCAGGCCCTTTCCTAGAATCAAGATGTACAGGGCAGGATGCGGTTTGACCTCAATGACATTCAGACACTCTTAAAATCTTCTGTATACAATATACTGCTTATAGAACCGGCTAGAACCAGAACAACGTTAAGCAAGAATATAAATAGACCGAGACACAAAGACACGGCACTTCACTTTTTGACATCCCTCTCCCTTTTTCCCCCCGCGCTCAGAGTAGCAAATAGCTTTTTCTATTTTTCTTTCATTTCTTTCATTTCTTTATTTTTTTTTTATTATTACAAATTGTAACTTCTGAATAAAACTACCTGACTACGTTGTGTAGTAGGCGATTAGACCCTCAGTCTCGACTCGGTCCTTACGAAGGCGATCCAGGGGGACCCCCCCCCACCCCCCCCACCGGCGGAGGACCCGCTCTCCCAGCCGCCCTCACGGTGAGTAGCGCATCATACAAAGGGCTGAGTGTTGTGACTTTGATGTGGGGAGCGAGGCTGTGTTACAGAGGTTTCGTCCGCTTGATCTGTTTGTGGTGTTCGCGGTCTGGGTGCGAACCCAGCGTTGATCGATGCGTTGCCAGCGTAAAGTTAGATACATCCTTGTGAGGGACCGACTGAGAGGGGCGCGCCTGTAACAGGAGTCTCGACACGAGCTAGACCGAGGGCATCCGACATGTGGTAGGCAGGCGCGTCTTGGTCCCGCAGCCTAGGGGGAAGTGGGCAGGGTGTGCGCGAGCATCCGCGATGGTGGGGGGGGGGGGCGCCTTCGGCCCACTTAGGGCTCAACTTCCTCGAGGTAAAGCGCAATCTCACAACTGAGACAAGGTTCGACGTCCGAGTCGCGCAGTGGCTCTCAACAGTGTGTCTGACTGTGTGTGTGTGTGTGTGTGTGTGTGTGTCTGGCCCTCTGGGGCCCCCATCTGGCCCTCTGGGGCCCCCGTCAGTGTGTGGGGGCCGTCGTCCTCCAGCTCTGTTCTAAGCTCCGCCTCTACCTCAACTACCTCCACCAGTACCCCGTCGCCCTGAGGACCGTGGGCACGCCCCCTCAACCTGTCACTCTTTCAGTCGTCTACACAATCACAAAGGATGTTATTCACTCATTTAATAATGAATCAGTTTTTCAGGCATTCACTCATTCACTCTTTTACTCATTCACACTTTCATCCACACAATGACAAATGATTACATTAACTAATTTAATCATCAACCCATTCAACAATAAATCTGTTCACTTGATCCCTTGCACTTTTTTGCAGGCATTCACTTATTCACACATTCACAATCTATTTATCACTCTGAATGAGATAGATAGATACTTTAATTTCCCCCCGGGGATAAATAAAGTATCTATCTATCTATCACTCATTCACCAAATCACTCTTTCATTTATTCACTCATCCACACAATCACAAATTATTAGTAACTTTTTTAATCATCCCCTCATTCAATAACAAATTGGTTGTTCACTTGAACACTTGTGCAGGCATTCACTTATTCACCTGTTCACTCATTCACGCTTTAACCCATCCACACAATAATAAATTATTCCATTCACTCATTCAATTATAAACCTGTTCACTTATTCACTTGAGCACTAGTGAAGGCATGCCCTTATTTTCACATCCACTCATTCACTGTTCACAAAGGAATCCATTCACTCTTTCACTCATCCACTCATTCAATAATGAAGCTTTTCACTTGAACACATTCACTGATGCACAAATTCAAACATTCAATGTGAATGAATTTGCACACACTGCGTAATGTTTGATTGTCTAAGTGTGTGTGCGTGCGTGCGTGCGTGCGTGCATGTGCGTGTGCATGCGTGCGTGCGTGCGTGTGTGTGTGTGTGTGTCTGTTTGAGACAGTGCAGGGAGAAGTTCCCGGCCTCCCGGGCGTTCCTGAAGAGGGCCGACAGAACGATAGCGACGCACATGTTGAGGTACACACACACACACAGATTACATTTAAATTGTCATGTTTTCCGTTGAAGTTCATGTGTTGGTCTGTATGTGTTGTTGTTTCTGTGTTGTTTGTTTGTGCTGTATATGTCCACATGTTGAATGTGTGTTTTTGTGTGTGTGTGTGTGTGTGTGTGTGTGTGTGTGTGTGTGTGTGCGTGTGTGTGTGTGTGTGTGTGTGTGTGACCTCGGCCTCTTCCTCTTCACCGACGCCCTTGTCCTGACAAAGAGGAGCGTAGGCCACGCCCCCTTCTCTCTCACCCACCGTACCACACACACCTTCCTGGCCTCGGCCGCCCTCGGCTGCCTGGACGCGCGCGAGATCACACACTCCCGCTGAGAGTGTGTGTGCACACACACTCACATACTCTCTCTCACTCAGTCATTCAGTCATTCACTCACCCTCTCTCTCGCTTTCTCTTGCCTTCTCGCTCTCTCTCTCTTACTCACTAACTCACTCACTCACTCACTTCCTCGCTCACTCATGCGCTCTCACTCTCGCTCTAACTCTCTCTCTCTCTCTCTCTCTCTCTCTTTCTCTCCCTCCCTCCCCCCTCCCCCTCTCCCTCCCTTTCTCCCCCTCTCCCCCTTCACCTTTTGACCTTTGACCTTGTAGGTGTCAGCCTATCAGAGCGCAGTGTGCTGGTCCCCGACCCCAGGGACTTCTGGGAGAAAGTGTGTGGCCGGGTCGTACCAAGTGACCAAGGAGGAGGGGTGGACATCTCTTCACCCCTCGCTGCCTCTGGTCTGTTGACACGCACACACACACACAAACTCTCTTCCTTTCTATTTTTCCTCTCACTCACTCACTCACACGCTCACTCAAACTTTCTCTCTCACACACACACACACACACACACACACACACACCACACACACACACACACACCCCCGTCTCCTCTCTGAACTTTAAAGAATGCAATGCTCTCAGAACACATCCTGCTCCACTCCCAAGTCGATTTACTCCTTCACAGTAAAAGTACTTCAGTCATAAAGCCTTACACATTGTGTGTTGTACCTCTCCCTCCCAGCCAGAGGGGGCACTCTCATGCAGACCCTGTCCTCCATCGCCGCTCTGGAGGTCTGTGCTCCCATGGGGCTGGCCACCGGAAGCTTCCAGAACAGTGAGTGGACTTCACCTTGAAGTGTAACCGTTAAAGTAGCTTCAACACCTGGGGCGGTCGCTAGCCTGGAGGGAGGGAGGAGCCTGGAGGGAGGGAGGGGCCTGGCGGGAGGGAGGGGCCTGGAGTGAGGGAGGTCATCAGGGAGAGGCTGCACCAGGAGAAGGGTGAGTTGGGGGGTGAGAAAGGGGGAGATAAAGGGGGCGATGGAAAGGGAGAGAAAAATAAAACGGAGAGAAAGAGGGAGATAGAAAGAGACACACAATGTCAACAGAGAGAAAGGGGGAGAGAGAAAGAGACACACAATGTCACCAGAGAGAAAGGGGGAGAGAGAAAGAGACCCACAACGTCAACAGAGAGAAAGGGGGAGAGAGAAAGGGAGGACCCCTCTAGACAGAGACAAAGAGCCACCTCCTCTTCTCTCTCCAGGCGTGCGTCTGAGGACCAGGCGGGCCCGGGGCGGCCGCCTGCCCTCCGCGGCCCAGCCACGGTGGCCCGTCCCTGGGGAGACGGGGAGCGGTGGCCCCTGGCCGTCCTGGAGCTCAGCGGGAGAGAGGGCGTGGTCGCCGGGGGTCGGGCAGAGACACGGAGAGGGGAAGGGGACGGCCGGATCTCCTCGCCAGGCGTCGGAAGAGCCGCCGTGATGGAGGGAGGGCTGAGGCTGGCGGTTGAGATCACGGTGTGGAGCGACTGGTTTGATCTCTGTCTCTGTCTGTCTATGTCTCTCTGTCTCTCTCTATTCATCCCTCTTGTACCTCTCTCTCTCTCTCTCTATTCATCCCTCTTGTACCTCTCTCTCTCTCTCTCTCTCTCTCTCTCTCCAACTGGTTGATAGCTGATCTTTCCATCATAAATGTGAGTAAGTGTGAATAAGTGTGGACGATCCCATTGATCGATCTTGTAATACATTGTACTGACTCTCTCCCTCTCTCTCTCTCCTCTTGTCTCTCTCTCGCTCCTTCCCTCGCTCTCTCTCCTCTTGTCTCTCTCTCCTCTTGTCTCTCTCTCTCTCTCTCTCTCTCTCTCTCTCCCTCCCTCTCTCCCTCCCTCTCTCCCTCTGGGTTCTGGGTTCGATTCCCAACACAATGTTCCTTCTGTGAGCCCAACCCTCTGGCTGTGATCGGACGACACTGTGGATCAGAGTGAGTGTCCGTTCAAAGAGAAGGCCAACCGACCTTTTCACATGAGGTGCAGTGATGGGTTGGAAAGCAGTCGCCTGCAATGAATCTGAGAGCTGAATGACGGACTGATCCAAAGGTTTTAGGGTAGAAGCAGACGCATGCTTATAAACTACATCCCTATAGTCCAGCACTGATAGTACACATGAGTACAATATTAGGCCTGGTCCCTCAACAGCCACATAGCAGCAACAACACAAGATATAAGATAAAGTCAATAAAGAGAAGTAAAAGTCAAAATAAGTCAAATATAAGTAGCGGAAGTGGTAGAGGTACCAGCCACGGTTGATTGTAGCGCAATGTTGTGCAAAGGACAGAAATGTGTATTTAAATAATGTGTTTTAGTAGTAGTGTGTGTGGGGTCTGTTTGGGGGTCGTGGATCACACCACTGGGTTTAGAGTTCAGTCCTTCGATTGAGTCTCACGGTTCTCATGAGACTCAACCAAAGGACGACTGAGTGACTGGCTGAGGCTGCACACCTGGTCTGAGTCTGATTGGACGCTGGGGCTGGGGGAGGCGGCACACCTGTTGCTCGTTGACCAATCAGTGGTCAGCAGGTTAACGGACGCTCACTCTGATCCACAGTGTCGTCCAATCACAGGGAGAGGGTTGGGCTCACAGAGGGAATATTGCATTGGGAATCGAACCCAGAACCTCTGAGACACTAGGAGAGAGAGAGAGAGAGAGAGAGAGAGAGAGAGAGAGAGAGAGAGAGAGAGAGAGAGAGAGAGAGAGAGAGAGAGAGAGAGAGAGTCTCCCTCTCTCCCCCTCTCTCTCTATGCGTGAGTGAGTGAGTGCGTGTGTGTGTGTGTGTGTGTCTGTGTGTGTGTGTGTGTGTGTGTCTCATTGCAGAGAAGGATGAAAACAACCCTGCTATTATAGAATCACACAACAGTACAGACATGCCTGCCCTGACTCTGAGTGTGCTTCTGTTCAGAGAGAGAGAGGGGGAGGGAGAGGGCGGGGGAGAGAGGGATAGGGGGAGGGAGAGGGCGGGGGAGAGAGGGAGGGAGAGAGGAGTTAGGGGGGAGGGTGGGCGAGGGAGAGAGAGAGGGCGGGAGTGAGTGAGGGAGGGTGGGGTAGAGAGAGAAAGGGAGTGAGAGAGAGAGGGAGGGTTCTCATGAGACTATCAAAGGACAATTGAAAACCAAACTGGGTGTGGTCTCAGTAGCCTCACCTGGTCTGAGTCTGATTGGACGCTGGGGCTGGGGGAGGCGGCACACCTGTTGCTCATTGACCAATCAGAGGTCAGCAGGTTAACGGACGCTCACTCTGATCCACAGTGGGGTTAGTCTCTCTCTCTCTCTCTCTTGTGTCTCAGAGGTTCTGGGTTTGATTCCCAATGCAATATTCCCTCTGAGAGTGGTGAAGTTATTTGCAGCATTTGTGGTGTTTTATGTTTAAAACCCGAGCATGTATGCTCTGTTATGCATCACCTGGGGTAATGGTACGTAGCATTTGTTTAAAAGACTTCCATATGCACTTATATAGCCTTGAATTTAATATTTTGAGGTGTAGCCTATAAGATGTGTTTTATGTTACACAGTAAAAACTTGTTAAAAAAAAATTGTTAAAACACACACACACACACACACACACACACACACACACACACACACACACACACGTGTCCGTGGGCTTGGAGCCAGAAGTTAGGGGCGGAGAGGACGTGTTGTTCAGGAGACGAAACTTAAGGATCACAGAAACCCGACGAGGAGGAAGCAGTTCTCTCCCTCAGGAGAACAACACAACACGTTTTGGGACACACACAGTCTGACCGACAGCAACCGCAACAAGGTGAGTAAAACAACACAACCTCAGCGCCTCTCTCCCCGTGGTGTGATTACAAAGATAATGGAACGGCTCAACGCATGCGCCTTGTGGTCTCTGTGGAGGACAGTGACAGTGTGGTGCGATCTCCCCCCGTCTCTCTCTCCCCGTCTCCCTCTCTCTCTCCCCGTCTCTCTCTCTCTCTCTCTCCCCGTCTCTGACGGGACCAATGCGGAGAGGTAGTCTACAAACGTGTATTTCTAACATAAGAAATAGACATTCTCACATGTCGCTTCACATTGTATAAAGCGTGGGACGTGGAAATCAAGTAACTCTCTGAGAACCGCCTTGCACCGGCTTTACCCAGTTCTAAGGTGTTTTACAGTCTTTGTTGTGAGTGCATTTCATTTTCTTTGTGGTAGTTTCCAACATATTCCTCCTGAATCTGCATAACGTGAGACTTTGTGGTGACTGGATGTTCTGTGTTGGGCGGAGCGCAGCCATCCTCTCAACATGTTGAAGGCGGGACAAGGGTTAGAAATGCTGTCCAGTCCCACATGGAGCAGGACACCTGACACCTGTACAGTAATGTCATGTCAACAGCAGCCAATAGGAGGCTAGTCTGAGAGGAACAGAGACAGGTCATTAATGAGCTGGTAGGGGTTAGACAGTACAGAGACAGGTCATTAAGGAGCAGGTAGGGGTTAGACAGTACAGAGACAGGTCATTAAGGAGCAGGTAGGGGTTAGACAGTACAGAGACAGGTCATTAAGGAGCAGGTAGGTGTTAGACAGAACAGAGACAGGTCATCATTGTCCCCCACACTTGTGGCACAGGAATACCACATATGGTTTACGACAGACCTGTGATAGATATTAAAATTTGTAATTTTCCACCTTGCAAACCAATGGGAACTTCTGGAAGATTACTAACTAACACTGACCTGTTCCATGAAAGTAGTATTTCATTGCCCCTTTTTTTCCCCTTTTTCAGCAACTTCTTCTGGAAACCTGTGAACTTCCATTTATTTCTGTATTGTCCCCATTCATCCTGTCTGAGCCATTTATATACACCTTTTAGTTTAGGTTTATTTAGCTATCACTTATTTTAGCCACATGGTGGACTATTGGCATAGGGTGTGGCTTGTCAATGGGACAATTGGGCAAAAAAAACATACCTTTGGCTGTATGCCAGATGTCAAATTCATGCTTGACTTCAGGATAATCTTCCCTCATTATTTTCTGTATAGATGTAGAGCGGTCAGTTGCCATCACCTCCACGTCAAGGCCCATGTCCAAGAGTTCAGTCAGTCCCCTTCTAAACCCAAGTGGCTCCATGGCTCCAGAGCTGGTTGCCTCTGTACACTAAAGATTCAAGTTTGATTAGTTGGATGTTATCAAAATGTTCAACATAGCAAGAGTAATTTTTCATTGTTGTTATTCTGCATACATTCATATGTGTCTTACCTGAATTCTGTATGGAGTATCTCCTTTGTTTCATCTAACATGAAGGTGTAGTGGCAGTATTTTGCATTGAAACCTGGCGAGTCACATCTGCCATCTCCTGCCAAGTGTGGCTTCTTCCCATCCTCCTGTTTCAAATAAACTTCTGCCAAGAGGACTTTTCTTTGCTCCATATAAACATGCTCAATAGCAGGTTGTAAGTAGGTATTCTGGATGTTGTAAAACGTGTTTTTTCCAATCATTTGGACACCCATGGTTTGGCACCAGTCTGAGAGCTCGGTGTATGTACCTCTCCTGAACAAAACAGCTGCAGCTGAAAGGAGATTCACCTCTGCCATTCCTCTTACGTCAGGTGAAGACTTCCACGTCCCAGAATGGCCCCCCAGACACATCCATTTCACCGTCCTCTGTGCACCAGTATCAAAGATGGTCTTGGAAGAAATTTGTTGCCTGCACATCTGGCAAAATTTGAATAGGGACATGAGGCTGGATTAATTTAAAATGATCTTCTTGTCATTCTCCTTTAGACCTTCATCTTCTGATGACGATGACGAAGATGTTTGGGTTAGGGTTGACTCAAGCCGATAGCTTTCGTCGGTATCACCAACTTCAAGGGTGCCGTCACTGAGGCCAGGTGTACTTGGGCATGGTGACTATAAAACAAACAAGATGTTCATTGTTTTAGCTTTTCAGTCATTGACTCATGACTGGCACACTTGTTGATTTCTCCAGTACAGATCACTGAATTCACAAATCATTTGAGAGCCTCCAGGATTAGGCCTCAAATCAATTGTGCCTCATGCTACAGCCAGGCAGATTACAGGCACTGTGGTGTGGACTAGAATGTGTGTTTGTTTTATTGGGTAACTCTATTATGAAGATAATGAAAGCTGCTGGGACAGCATGTTAGTGAATATACTGCAGATGTATGTTTTCATTCTCTTTCTGATGCTAAATTCGCAGGAGATTATATTATACTAGTATTTATACTATTGATACATGGCAAGTGCCCCCATCTTCTTTTCAATGTTAAATTCCAATACTTTTAAATCATACAGTAGTTTTAGAATTCCATTAGAGACAATATGCTGTAAAAACTTACCAGCTGTGCTTGGACGGGGGGTGGGGGGGGCTTTACTGGTGTTGAAAACATTGGTGCTGGCTGCTCCTCGTCATCTTCCGATGACGGCAACAATGCTGCAGCAGCCTTTGTTGTAGTCTGAAAAAATCATATATGTTCAAAAGCGTTAAAAACATTTGAATAACATCACACTACAACACGTGAAACAGGCTAGCGACGCCGTCACATTAGAACAACATGCGAGAAATTAGATGAGATGAGACTCGAGTGGGTCTTACCTCCAGGAAAATGCATTTAGCGCCGCTAGTTCCAGATGTCCCTGGTTGTTCGTCGTCGTCCGGAATGGTAAACATCGACGGAATAGCAGTTTTCAAAAGAGCGTCTCTTCATTCCAAGGACATTTCGTTCGAAGTCTTCCGGCTTGAAATGGAGACTGCAAACCCTCAGATTTTTTAGTGCTTCCATGTCTGTGTCTTCTCCATACTTCGGGTTATTGATCGCCCGTAGCCACTGTTTGCAACACTCCACATCTCTAGGTAGCCTATGATACACTGCGTGTATTTTCCTTGTCCTGCTCGAACATCCCGGTATCATGCAATGATACACCATTTTGAAAGAAATACAAATGAGGAGTAATTCAGTAATAAGTTTGCGAACTAACTCTTCACTAGAACTTTCTGTGTGAAATGATTTCAAGCTGTCTCGTGGTAGGTAGATTGATGAGCGGTGTATCTTATTGGCGTTCAACATCAGTGGGAGTGGCCTGCGGAGCTGAATCATTGCGGTGCATGATGGGAGTTGTTGTCTGCAATCCCCACGCCCTAAAAAGTCAATTTCTGCCTTTTCTCGGCCAAGAAGTCACCAAATTGGAAATAAATGCTACTATTCGACTAAATATATGACCCAATTTCAATACATATTCATGTTTCAACCGCTGAACTGGCCCTTTAAGGAGCAGGTAGGAGTTAGACAGTATAGAGACAGGTCATTAAGGAGCAGGTAGGGGTTAGACAGTACAGAGAGTGGTCATTAAGGAGCAGGTAGGGGTTAGACAGTACAGAGACAGGTCATTAAGGAGCAGGTAGGGGTTAGACAGTACAGAGACTGGTCATTAAGGAGCAGGTAGGGGTTAGACAGTACAGAGACAGGTCATTAAGGAGCAGGTAGGGGTTAGACGGTACAGAGACAGGTCATTAAGGAGCAGGTAGGGGTTAGACAGTACAGAGACTGGTCATTAAGGAGCAGGTAGGTTGAACTGCAGTCATTGGGGATCGAACACAGAACCTTTCAGCTTGGTATCAAGCACCCTGTTAACGTTAAATAATAGTTTTTCTCATTCTTCTGTTTTAGGATTTGTCCTAAATCCAACCTCCTGTTAGAAAATATATAACATATAAAACTGTTGCATTTGAACAAGTTCAAACTGTTATTTTACTATTGTTATCCATGTCTTGTAGGAATGGCCTCTGCTACTTCCTCGTCTCGGGAGGACTTTTCATGTTCCATCTGTCTGGATGTGTTCAACAGCCCAGTTTTCACACCATGTGGACACAACTTCTGTAGAACCTGTATAACAACGTTCTGGGATGACCAAGTCCAATACAAATGTCCTGTTTGCAACGAGCTGTTCAACACAAGACCTGGTTTACGGGTTAATACCCTCTTATCAGGGATGGTTGATCGGTTTAGAAGTTCTGTACGAGGCAAAGAGCAGCCTTGTGTTGAACCAGGAGAAGTTCCTTGTGACGTCTGTGCTGGCCCCAAGCTGAAGGCCGTGAAGTCCTGCCTAATGTGTTTTACCTCTTACTGCCACACCCACCTGGAGCCTCATCAGAGAGTCGCAGGCCTGAAGAAACATCGGCTGGTCGAGCCTATGGACCGTCTAGAGGACAGGGTGTGTCAGAAACACGACCGACTCCTGGAGCTCTTCTGTCAGACTGAACAGGTGTTTGTGTGTCAGTTATGCACAGAGACAGACCACAAGTCCCATCCTGTTGTACCTCTAAAGGAGGAATATGAAGCTAAGATGGCCCAGCTGGGGAAGATAGAGTATGAAGTTCAGCAGATGATCCAGGCGAGACAAAAAAAGATTAAGGACATCAAAGACACAGTGGATCGCAGCAAAGCAGACGCAGACAAAGAGATAGACGATGCTGTGCAAGTCTTCACTGCTCTGAAGCGCTCTGTTGAAAAGTGCCAGGATGATCACAACCAAACGGTTAAAGAGAAACTGAAATCCACAGAGAAAGAAGCTGAAGGCCTCATCAAAGAGCTGGAGCAGGAAATAGAAGATCTGACCAATAGAAGATCAGAGGTGAAGCAGCTCTCACACACGGTAGACCACCTCCACCTCCTCCAGACCTTCAGATCCCTGAAAGATCCTCCACCCACCAGGGACTGGACGACGGTGGAGGTCCGTCCTCCGTCATACGTAGGAACCTTGAGGAGAGCCCTGGATCAGCTGGAGGAGACACTGAACATGGAGATGAAGAAGGTGCCTGACCTGAGATCATCTCTAAACAAGTGTAAGTATCTGATTAGTTTAATTTAGGGCTGTCAAATGTACATCCAGTATTCCAATATTGTTAAAATATAAAGATTTATTTTCCAAAAATGTGGTGAGTGCTCCAGTGTAACGTGAGATTGAAAACATGTTCAATGAAGCTTCATAGTTTAATAAATATTGAAAAGTTAAATAGCTAACTTAAAAGGGGTGTTATTATGCTTTTTCAACTTTCCCTTTGCTTTGGACTGTTATATTGTGGCAACCCAGCTTGGAGAGTGAACTGCCTTCTTCCAATCAGCACACGAACCGGAGCTAACTTAAAGCCAACAAGGCACTTTTAATCAAACAAAGTATCTTATTACTAAACAGAACAAAAAAACAGCTTTGGAGGAATCCAAAGTCTTGTTCTTCAGGGTGGAAACACCTCACCTCTGACGACTGATCTCTCCGCCCACACGAACCGGGAGAGCCCTGAGAGAGGCTTCAAGTATGCTATTTAAGCCATGCTCTCCACCTGCTCTTTTGGTGCTCTGCATCTGGTTGATTGCACCAAAGCACTCTCTGGAGCCATCTGTTTGAAATGGGTTGTAGATCGCCTCTAGCACCTTCCCCCTGGGCCTCCAGGGCGCTGTGCCGGAGCCGGGTTGCCACAGTATGTATACATGTTTTACGTCTTCTGCTTAGCGAGAAAAATCTTAGTCCAAGCTATGGGAGAAATTAAGTCTTATATTCAACGACAATATGAAATTATTATCATGCCTATATGTTACATGAATCGAATAAGTGTGGAGAAATTGAGTAAACAGTACCACTCTCCCCCAAGCACAGCTGCAGGATGCTACCATTATGGCTGTCGAGGTGAACGAGTACAGTGGCCTATGGAGCAACCCCAAGCTTGACATGTTTAATATACAGTGTGTAGCTAGCGTAAATATGGTGGAGGCCCCGGTTGCGGGCCCAGAGATACAGTACATCTCCACTTAAGGGAATAGTACATTGGATGAGGTGATGACATATGGATGGCGTACGTGCATTTTGTTAAAATGTTAATGAAGTTTATCCACCACAAAGCCAGGGGGAGTATTCCGCCCACTGAGACAGCCCCTCAATAAGTGTGTGAAACAACTTCTTTGCGCCGAGAACATGACATGTAGTCTATGTAGTCTTTATATATGTAACCCTGAGCAGCTGTCTAGGAGGACGTTAGCAGAACAGATTTCGAGATTTAGACTCTTCACAGAAATGATATGCATCAGAGTTTATATCAACTACTACTGCTACCCATGCTGCTTTTAGACCACACACACACACACACACACGCATGCACTCAGACATGCACTCAGACATGCACAACGTCAGAACACACAAATTCTGCCGTTCCCATAGTTGGCTGATTTAAGTTGTATAAATATGAATATAAACCTGTAGGAGACTCCTAGACATGTTCACTGAGCAATCTGTTATATTATACCTCTGTATGTTCTATCTTTATATGAAATTTTAAAAATATACATTCTTGAAGAAAAGAAAATATGGGGCAGCCCATAGACTGTCTGGACTGTGAACGATAGCCATGCAGTATGAATATATCTGTGTGTACATTACTGAGTGCGTGTGTGTTTGTGTGTGGTTGTGGTTGTGTGTGTGTGCGCACGTGTGTGAGTGTATGGTTGCATGTGTGTGTGTGGGTGCGTGTGTGTGTCTGGGGTTGTGTGGGTGCGTGTGTGTGTCTGGGGTTGGGGGGGTTGCATGTGTGTGTGTGTGTGTGTGTGTGTGTGTGTGTGTGTGTGTGTGTGTGTGTGTGTCCTGCTCCTGTTGCAAACCATTGTCACTGTGAGCATCGGACTGCTGAGTATTCTCCTCATCTCCCTCCACTTCAGTGAGTCTGAATCATATCATCCTGAGTAGAATTACAATACAGTTATAATCATATTAATGATTGTAACTATAGCAATGATAATGATCATTATTGTTTTTGTTAGAATGAGTGTAAATTAAATTAAAGATTGTAATAATAGCAATGATTATTATAGTTATTGTTATTAGAATTAGTATTAATAATAATAATAATAATAATAATATCATGTCCTCTTTCAGGGGGGATGGACTTTGTGTTTGGATGGCTGTGGGTCCTGTGATGTTAAGATACGATGTTCTGTTTTAGAGCTCATTCCTTCTGTACTCCTCTGTCCTGTCCTAGACACACCGTCACCTTGGAAGGAGGGGAGAGAGCACTTACTGGATGAACTCGGTGAAGGTTTTATAGAAGTTATTAAATCGATCGCGTTATTAAACTTTCTTTCAAAAGAGCAGTAGAGTACAGAGGAGCTTGCTTTGTTATGCACTCCATTGAGCCGGGCTTGCAGTTCTACTTAAGGCACTGCCACAAAGATAGACTGGTTTCTATTGTGGTCTACACACTAGTTCCGATTCATAATGTGGTCTACTAAGGTCAGGGTTCTAGTGTGGTCTACCAAGGTCATGTTTCTATTGTGGTCTAATAAAGTCAAGTCGCAGGGTTGTGTGTCAGTAACAAAGAGTCAGTGCATTTACATGACACTCAAGAAAGTCGACTTATTGGCTTAGTCCAACTATGATTGGATTACTAAGATGCATGTACACACCTTAGTCGAGCTATACTCGAATCGAATTGGGTTACTCATAGTCTAATTAAGACCCCTAGATAATGCGATTCATAGTCGAGTTAAGCGTGCATGTACGGAGTCGAATTGGATTATGCGTTGAATTGCGTTCTGCGCATGCTCGAGATCTTTTCCCGGGGCTGTGAGCCGGAAGTAGAAGGAGATGATAGTCGTGTTGTTGTTGTCGCCGTCGGAAAACGAGAAACTGCGATTTATTTAAAAAGGTGGCGCAGAAGATGGAGGAAGCCGGTGAATGTAGTTACCCCCAGAATTGTGTCCCGGCCGCGGGAGCGCTTATGGCATGCATTCATTAAAGGTGGACGCACACAGACACTACGCTTCGATTTCGATCTTTATTCATTCATTGCGCTGCGGCGGGGAATGCCGTATACGGACGGGTGGCGGAGGGGGTGCTCCGGTGGGAGAAAGATGTTTTCAGTAGACAGCTGTCAACTCACTTCCAATAGGCGATTTATTTAAAAAGCTGGCACAGAAGATGGAGGGTAGGAGTGTATCATCATCAACATGCATTCAGTACACACTACGCTTCGATTTCACCCAAGGCTGAATTAAAAGTACATGTTTTTCTAAATGTTTAGACGAGGTTGTAAAATAACTACGATCTTTATTCATTCATTGTGCCGCGGCCGAACTAATGGGGGTATTCTCTGTTATGAATTATGAATCTTACAGACTGCGTCGGGTTCTCAGACTCTCTGGTACTTCTCGTATAATGGGGTTTATCTCGACCATGGGGGAAAGGAATTGGGGTAAACTAACTTTGGCTTTGACTCTCTGAAGTCCAGATTGAAACGAACATGGAGGAGAAAGCGATGTTTCAGCAGACAGCTGTCAGTTCACTTCGGGTCCATATCACTTCTCCGACGCTCCATTGTTTCAACCTCTCGGTCGTATGCAGACTCCTCCACCGGCAGAGCAGCCGGAGGAGTCCGCATACTACGGAGACGAAATGATATGGACCCGAAGTGGACTGACAGCTGTCTACTGAAAAAAAAAAATCTCGAATGCCGCCTGAGTTTGTTGTTGCTGGTGACGTAAAGAGGTCAACCGCTGGCTCTATTACCACTAGTTGAAATGGGTACAGCGCCACCTAACGTACCGGGGTATGACATGCTCCAATGAATCGATTTACTCACCGCCATGTATACGAGGACAATTGCAGTTGTCCAATTGAGGAGCATAGTCGAACTATGGCTTTAATCGAATTAAGCTGTGCATGTAAACGTACTGTGTGATTAGCATTTTTGTGTTTGTTAATGATTTTCCTTTACATTGAACAGATGAATTGACACTTCAGGGCTGGATGTTTTACGACAAGAGTTTCTACCTTATTTCTACTACTGAGAAGAGCTGGAAGGCCAGTAGAGAAGACTGTCTGCAGAGAAACGCAGACCTGGTGGTTATCAACAGCAGAGAAGAACAGGTGTGTGTGTGTGTGTGTGTGTGTGTGTGTGTGTGTGTGTGTGTGTGTGTGTTTGGTCCATTTTTCAGTCAGCTGTGTTGTCATGACAAAAGATGCTATAACATTTTTGGAAACAGAGGTTTCTCAGCAGAATGTTCGATCCTTCCTGGATTGGACTGAGCAATAGAGACACAGAGGGGACCTTCAAGTGGGTGGATGGTACCCCCATGACCTCAAGGTAAGGCTGATGACTCTGTTCAGCAGCATCTCTTCTCTGAGAGTGACAGAGTGACCTCACCTCAACACTGGGCTCCACTGTCTCCTCCTTGTTATTCTCAGTTGGAGACGCGGTAAACCAGGCGATGACGGTGGAGCAGAAGTCTGTGTCGTAGCAGGGGAGGGCGGCTGGTCCAAACAACCGTGTGACAGACTGCACCACTGGATCTGTGAGAAGGCCGTGGACCTGGATCATCTGGAGGCTGAGCTGGACAAAGAGGGTCCGTAGACTTTGTTTGTGTTGTTTGTGTTCATGAGTGGAGAACGGTTCCTCCTTTCTGTTCTCTGTGCCGTAGACACAGTAAATATACTCTTTATGAGTGGAAAGGTGGTTGGGTGTGTTTAGGTCTACTAAGGTCAGGTTTATAGTGTGGTCTACTAATGCCATGTTTCTATTGTGGTCTACTAAGGCCATGTTTCTATTGTGATCTACTAATGCTATGTTTCTATTGTGGTCTACCATGGTCATGTCTCGATTGTGGTCTACTAAGGTCATGTCTCTATTGTGGTCTACTAAGGTCATGTCTCTATTGTGGTCTACTAAGACCATGTCTCTATTGTGCTCTACTGAGGTCATGTTTCTACTGTGGGCTACTAAAGTCAGGTTTCTATTGTGGTCTACTAAGGTCATGTTTCTACTGTGGGCTACTAAAGTCAGGTTTCTATTGTGGTCTACTAAGGTCATGTTTCTACTGTGGGCTACTAAAGTCAGGTTTCTATTGTGGTCAACTGTGGACCTGTATTAGGAGAGAGTGAAGGGAGTGTCTGATGGTTCATCTCTAGATACGTGTTGTAAACGTACACTCCTCTCCTCCTGGTTTCTTTAGGTTCAGTGATGCCCACGGAGGAGGAGGCGAGCAACAGCGCTGGCACGGCCAATAACACCGCTGAGCTGCTTGTCTTTGGTAAGATCTGGATCCAAGGAGAGATGTTTGTTGTTGATGTATTCATAACATTGTTGTTGATATATATATATATATATATATATATAATGCAATTCCTGAAGATATTGCAGTGTGAATGCTGGTGCTGAAATGCTCCGCTCCACTGCTGAAGCTGAATGTTGAATAATTACAATAAATCTAGGAAATCTGCTGAACAATTTGAAGGTAGAATGAAGTATGAATGAGTTGAAGGGTTTTGAGTCTCACCGCTAACGGCAACGCTAACATCAGCGCTGACGCTACCGTCAAAGCTAATGTCAACACTAACGTTAATGCTAACCTCAACACTAAAGTCATTACTAATGCTGATGTCAATGCTAACGTCAACGCTAACTGCAGCGCTAACGTCAATGCTAACTTCAGCAATCAACGCTAACACTAACGTCAATGCTAACTTATGCGCTAACGCTAACGTCAACGCAAACTTCAGTGCTAATGCTAACGTCAAACCTAACATCAGCTCTAACGCTACCGTCAATGCTAACGTCAACGCTAATGTCAGCGCTAACGCTAACTTCAACGGTAACGTCAGTGCTAGCGCTTACGTCAATGCTAACTTCACCACTAACGCTTACGTCACCGCTAACGTCATTGTAGTCCACTATTGTAGTCCATTGTTGTAGTCCATGAGGGGGAGAGTGAAGCCGTTTCTCAATACCAAGTACGCGGACTACGTTCTCGCGGACTTGGAAATACGTACTTGGCAAGTCCAGACTTTCAAGTACAGACTTCCGAGAACGCGAGTACGCACCTGCAATTGGAACAGCAGCGGACTCGATGATGCATCCTGGGATATTTAACGGTCCCAAGGCCACACGAGTCACCTCCGATGCATCCTTGGTAGAACGGCCTCATCGAGAACACTTCCGGGTTTTACGACAGTACTCGCGTACTTGGAATTGGAACAGTACTTGGGCTACCACTGATGACGTTTCACGAGAACGCAAGTACACGGGTACACACGAGAACGCAAATTGAGAAACGGCTTAACAAAGACCACACTACCCTCCACCACGTGACTTTAACCAGACTCCTCCAGAGTGGTGTGATGTCCACTGATTGCTCAACGAGCAACAGCTGAGTCAGAAGGCTAGAGCGAGACCAACTGAAAACGAATCCGGAATGAAACTAAAACTGTGATTCTGAAAAAAGTTTAAATGATATCGAAATTCTGTTTACATATTATTGAAGATACAAATGTGTAGATTTGTTTAATTGTTTGAACGATGGTAAACGGTAATGATGGTCATTTTGACCAAGTTATGATGTCTTAAGTTCTTGAAGAGGATGAAGCATGAATCAGCGTTTTTTGAATTTTCCATTGAAAACAAATGGGGGAATTTGGGGCGAATAACCTGGAATATCTCGGGAATTATGAATAATATCATGTCTTGTTCTCCCGTCAGATGCCTGTGAACTCACACTGGACCCAAACACAGCCTACAGACGACTCTCTCTGTCTGAGGACAACAGAAAGGTGACAATGGTTAGAGAGGACCAGTCGTATCTGGATCACCCAGAGAGATTTGACTCCCAGCTCCAGGTGTTGTGTAGAGAGGCTCTGACTGACCGCTGTTACTGGGAGGTAGAGTGGGAAGGATATGTTTGGATAGGAGTGACATACAGAGGAATCACAAGGAGAGGACGGGGTGGTGACAGCGCGCTTGGAGGGAACAACAAGTCCTGGAGTCTTGTTTGTCATGATGGTGGTTACTCTGCCCGGTACAACGGTAGTCAGACAGACATACGTCTCCCCCCCCCCTGGCTCTACCAGAGTAGGAGTGTATCTGGACCGGCCTGCTGGCACTCTGTCCTTCTACAGAGTGTCCCCAGGTGTAGGAGGGTCCTCAGACACACTGACACACATCCACACCTTCAGGTCCACCTTCACCCAGGAGGACCTCCTCCCTGGGTTTGGGGTATGGAGGGGATCAGTGTCTCTGTGTCGGTTGTAGAAAGAAAAACGGACGGTAGGCGGGCGCACACACACACACATATACACACACAGACATGGACACACACACACACACCAGGCGCGGGAAGTTGTTTTCGTCTGGGGGTGCGGACGAACAGGGGGTGTGTGGAGTTGTTGGTGGGGGGGGGGGGGGGGGGTGGGTAATGTTTATCGGCTCAGACTGCTGACTCAGCGTCTCTGTGTCGGTTGTAGAAAAGAAAAAAGGGTGGGCGGGCACACACGCACACACACACACACACACAAACACAAACGTGCGCACACACACACATGTACACAAACACAAACGTGCGCACACACACATGTACACAAACAAACACACACACACACACACCAGGCGCGGGAAGTTGTTTTCGTCCTGGGATGTGGGCGGGCGGAGTTGTTGGCGGGGGGGGGGGGGGGGGGGGGGGTTGCGGTCCACGTAACGTTTATCGTCTCAGGCTGGTTGCCGTGGCGTCGAGGTAAAACTGATCAGCCAATGAACAGGGCGGCATTAGCTCAGGGGGTAGAGCGGGTTGGCTGGTAACCGCAAGGTTGCTGGTTGGATCCCCGGCTCCTCCTTGCTGAGTGTCGAGGTGTCCCTGAGCGAGGCGCCTCACCCTAACTGCTGCCGACGAGCTGGCTGTTGCCTTGCGTGGCTGATGCCGCCGTCGGTGTGTGAATGTGTGTATGAATGGGTGAATGTCAGGTCATATTTGCCTGTATATATATATAGCGCAAAAAATGCGCTATATGAATGCAGTCCATTTACCATTTACCAACATCGAAGACAGATAAAATGATTAGCCCTCCCTTCGTCCCGTACCGTAAACGTGACGTACAGAATGTCGTGGAACAGGAAATGCCTCGTCTCCCTCTCCCCCTCCTCCCCCCTCGTCTCCCCCTCCTCCTCCCCGTCTCCCTCTCCCCCTCCTTTTTATGGGGCTTCCTAAAAGTTGATGATGGTAAACCATGAAAGGAAGAGACTTTTAAGATCTTTCATAGCGTTAGCGAAGCAGGTTTTATTAAGATTTAACCTTTAATTTGAAATGTATATTAAATACCTATTGATGGTAAATCACATGTTTTTTTATGCTACAATATTTGTCCATTTTCATACATTAACATTTTTTATTCTTCAGGGCTCTGATCATCATTTTTGTCATAATCCTAACAAGGATGATTTTGATTTGATTTGATTTATTAGGATCCCCATTAGCAACACACCAGAGAGAGAGCTAGTCTTCCTGGGGTCCGAAACATAAAATATAGACAACAGACAATCACTTGTTTGACGTTATGTCAAACAAAAATAAAAATAGAAAAATAAAAAAGTTGAAAAAAGATATGAAGGCTACAAAAAGAAATAACAACATTAAAAATGTATATACAGTACATTACATATGGACCACATGCTTTTTTGCAGACTTTTTAAAGTTGTATTTGCTATTTTTGCTACAACGTATGTTTTTTTGGTATTTCAATCCATAATGAAATTGTTTTGTAAATGATGGTATTTTTCAGTAGATTACCCAGACCTTGGTCTGGGTAAAGCTAGCTGTCCTTTACTTGCTCCTCTAGTGCTATGACCGTGTCTGTCAGACACACTGACTAGACCTTCAGCAAAGAAGGCAGGTCTTTAAGCAGTTTAAGACTGATCTTAGGAACAACAAGAGGTTAAGAGAGATTGTTTGTTTTACTGTGAGCCATGAAAGGCTAGTATGCATTACTTCAGTGTATGTTTGAATAGAGCAGCTCAGTGCCAAAGGAACCTGATTTAAAGGAGATTTTATATTTCATTCATAATAACCAGGAGGTCTGTGTTGTATATTACTTTAAACTGAGTATTGATTCCTGGTGTTCTGTTGAGAACCAAACGGCCGCAGAACATGTTCAGTTATTAAAGATACGTGCACACCTGTTTATGATTAGTAAATTCTGCAGCTTCTATTGTTTCAGTCCTTGTGTTTATTGTATACATGTAAGGGATTATTTTTTTGTTGCATTTGTTAATGACGCATAATTTTAATAAACAACTCAGTGGATCCAACTGAATGTTCTCGTGTGTTCAGCCCATCATCATTCTCCTTTTATTAGTAAATAATGCTTAGATAAGTGCCTTAAGAATAATAATATGTTAATCAGAAATTATAAATAAAACAACAAATGTTGTTCTGATATTATTCTGGGACCTCCTCCCTGGGTTTTGGTTAGGAGGGGGGTGGTGCCTCAGTGTCTCTGTGTCCGTTGTAGAAAGAAACCACAGACAGACGGCCGGACTCTCTCTCTCTCTCTCTCTCTCTCTCTCTCTCTCTCTCTCTCTCTCTCTCTCTCTCTCTCTCTCTCTCTCTCTCTCTCTCTCTCTCTCTCTCTCTCTCTCTCTCTCTCTCTCTCCCCCCCCCCCCCCGTCTCCCTGTGATTGGACGACATTGTGGCTCAGTGTGAGCGTCCGTTAACCTGCTGACCACTGATTGGTCAACGAGCAACAGGTGTGCCGCCTCCCACAGCCCCAGGTTGGTTTTCAAGTCTCATGAGAACCCTTCCTCTCTCTCTCTCTCTCTCTCTCTCTCTCTCTCTCTCTCTCTCTCTCTCTCTCTCTCTCTCTCTCTCTCTCTCTCTCTCTCTCTCTCTCTCCCCCCCCCCCCGTCTCCCTGTGATTGGACGACATTGTGGCTCAGTGTGAGCGTCCGTTAACCTGCTGACCACTGATTGGTCAACGAGTAACAGGTGTGCCGCCTCCCACAGCCCCAGGTTGGTTTTCAAGTCTCATGAGAACCCTTCCTCTCTCTCTCTCTCTCTCTCTCTCTCTCTCTCTCTCTCTCTCTCTCTCTCTCTCTCTCTCTCTCTCTCTCTCTCTCTCTCTCTCCCTCACCTTTTGACCTTTGATGACCTTTGTTCTGTTGAGAACCAAACGGTCAAGACTGGCCAATCCCAGTATTTTTTTATTTAGTGTGAGCCTACTCTATATTTGAGAGAATCACTTTCATGAGAGTGACATGAAAAGACCTCCAAGGTGTTTTAAAACTAGTGTACGAAGGATTCATGATTTTCAGGTCAGCCAATTGCAATTACATCATCTAACCAGCAGACGGTGCTATAGTGCACTTTTCACCTGTGTTTCAAAACAGACCTTACATCAAATCAATTGGTTTGATCATTTCAAGAGATTTAAACGATAAATGTAGGCCTTAAGCCACATTCATATAACTATATATACACAGCATTGATGACATTATCAAACTGTAGGTCTGGAACCAAACATGTTCATATATTTAGCCAGCCCTTTGGACTGCTGTGTTGCAGAAGAATAGACCATTGGTGATGAACTTTTAAAGGGTAAGACATGTGTGTGTGTGTGTGTGTGTGTGTGTGTGTGTGTGTGTGTGTGTGTTGTGTGTGATACCTGCCTGTAACAAGTAGAATCTAACCCAAAAAGATTTGAATCTTTTTAATTGAAGAGAAATTAAGGAAGAAAATAACCCTGCTATTATAAAAAACATAACCCATTATTTGTATTATTATTAGTTTATTTGTCAGGGACAATGCAGCGCACATTATTACTTACACAGTTATCACATTCAATGCCATAACAATCTGTGTAGATGTGTTGCATAGAAGGTTTCTAGCCAGCTGGCCAATTTGCAACCCAAGTCCCAGGTCAGGCCGTTCTAAAGAAGATAATCCAAATATAATTCTTAAAAGAACTACATAGTGTGAGTTACAGTCATGCAGCAGATATTAAAATCAACATTTCACAGATTCATGTCAACATTACATGAGCAGTGCACTGTTTGCATGTGTGCATAAACTTAAAGACATAAAGAACATCACAGAACAGCACATCACATAACAACACAAACCCCAAACACCCAGCCGCTCGCAGCCGCTCACCTACACCAACCCCCACAGTGAGGGGCCCGGGCCACTACCCAGACCCCCACAGTGAGGGGCCCGGGCCCCTACCCAGACCCCGCTCACCTACACCCACCCCCACAGTGAGGGGCCCGGGCCGCTACCCAGACCCCCACAGTGAGGGGCCCGGGCCGCTACGTGTTTAGCTCCCAGACCCCGCCCCGCGGGCTGAGCCCTGGCAGCCATGGCGACCAGCCAGGCATCTGGCACAGACAACACATTACAACAAGGACAACAGAGTGTGTACATGTGTGTGCATCTGCTCCTGCGTTTATGGTCCTGACTCAGTGGTTACATGTTTGGTTTTCTTTCAGCCAGTATTTCACCTTTCTATTAAATGTTTTCAGTTGAGTTTGTGTTTTTATTTCCGTTGGTAAATCATTCCAAAAATGGGTCCCTATCACTGAAAAACATGACTGGCCGAAAGTTGTTTCGGCCAGTCATAGTTTATAATTATATAACAATTATAAATTATTACATTACATATACTATACTGTTCTTGCTTGCTCCGGTCTACCAGCCGGCCCTCAAGAAGGGGAAAGTTGAGCGCAAAGAGGTCGCTCTATGGACAGAGAGCGCTATTCGGGAACTGAATGGCTGTTTGCATAATACGAACTGGGATGTTTTTAAAGACTCATGTACTAATTTAGATGAATTGACTGACACTGTGGTAAATTATATTACCTTCTGCGAAGAGATGATAATCCCAAGAAAGACAATCACACTGTATCCTAATAATAAGCCTTGGGTCAGCAAATCCCTCAAGAATTCTATCAATAAGAAAAAAATAGCTTACTATCAAGGAGACATATCTGAACAAAAAGAAGCCCAAAAATTGGTGAAAAGGGAAATCAAATTGGCCAAAATGCAGTACAAGGACAAGGTTCAGGATGAATTCAGGATGGGCAATTCTCGCTCCGCTTGGAGAGGAATTAAGTCCATGATGGGAATCCAGGACAAGAAGAAAAGAGTATCTAACAGTGACAAATCTGACTCCACCCTGGCAGAAGAATTAAATCAGTTTTATTTGAGATTTGATTCAATTGACTTCTCTGGAGAATTGTCTAAATTCAGGGAAGTTCCAGTAAGCAGTGGGATTCAGATAGATGAAATCAGTGTGTGGAGCAATTTTGGAAAGACTAACCCAAGGAAAAGTTATGGGCCAGATGGAATAAGTGGCCGACTACTTAAATGCTGTGCCCCATTCTTAAGTGAAATCTTTACATACATTTTCCAGTGGTCCTTGTCATTAAATAAAGTTCCCACATTATGGAAAGAATCCACTATTGTTCCCGTGGCAAAGGTACCATCACCTAAGACATTAAATGATTATCGTCCTGTGGCCCTCACCTCAGTGGTGATGAAGAGTTTTGAGCGTATAGTAAAAAAGAGCTTGCTTGCTATGACGCAGACCGTGATTGATCCCCTTCAATTCGCCTACCAACCCAGGAAAGGGGTGGAGGATGCTGTGGCGACACTATTGAATTTAATTGTCAGGCACCTGGAAGGCAGGAAAACACACATACGTCTATGTTTTGCTGATTTTTCATCAGCCTTCAACTGTATGCAGCCTCTTGTCCTTGCTCACAGGCTTTCAGAAATACCCAGTGTTGATTTGGGAACTATATGCTGGTTAGTTGATTTTCTGACAACTAGGCCTCAGAGAACTCGTGTTAATGAAACCCTGTCCGGGACTCTGTTGTGTTCCACAGGCTCGCCCCAGGGATGTGTCTTGTCACCTCTGCTGTTTATGTTGTACACTAATGATTGTAAGAGCACGTTTGAGTCTAGGCACATAATTAAATTTGCTGATGACTCCGTGATTGTCAGCCTCCTGCAGGACCATGAGGCGGGCCACGGACCGGTCCTGGACCATTTTGTTAGATGGTGTGATGATTCTTATCTGCAACTTAATGTGTCAAAAACGAAAGACATGAAAATTGATTTCCGTAAGAATCCACCTGTCACAGCCCAAACCTTTGTCAAAGGCACAGCTGTGGACACAGTCAACCATTATAAGTATCTAGGCACCATCCTGGATGATAAACTGTCTTTTGAGAGCAACTCAGATGCCATCTGCAGGAAAGTAAATCAGAGGTTGTTTTATTTAAGGAAACTGAGGTCTTTTAACGTTGATAAGAAGTTTCTTAAACTGTTTTACTCATCTTTTATTGAGTCTATCTTAACTTTTGCAATGATTTGTTGGTTTGGGAACCTCAGCATATCAAATAAGAATAAGATGAAGAATGTGGTCAAACTCTGGCAAAAAACAATTGGCATTAACTTGAATGACCTTGATAATGTTTATCAGGTCAGAGCCATTCAGAGGGCAAGGGCCATTCTGGCAAACCCTCTTCACCCTCTTCATGCAGAGTTTCGACTCCTCCCATCTAAGAGGAGGTACACATTCCCTTGTCAGGCCAAATCAAACAGATATTTAAAATCCTTTGTCCCGTCTGCCGTTAGATTCCTTAATACGCTGTAGGCGAACCTGTTGGGAAGGATGTACAGTACTGTTATCTGTGATGACTATATGTATTTATATGTATTTATTGTGTCATGTGTGTGCTATGTGAGCTCTACTGTGTTGAACTTTTGCTGTAAACCAAATTGCCCTTCGGGGACATTAAAGATTTTCAAATCAAATCAAATCAAATGTTCACTGTCTTATTTCTCCTTTAATCCTTAAAGACCCTGGTCATCCAAATCCAATGTGTTGAATGAATTCAAAGTTGGCTTTGTCATTTAGTCATCTATAAAAGATTGACAAAGAAAATATGCTATTGAATGATAAAATGCTGTTTGAAAACTCCATCCATTAGTACATTAGAGATTCTTTCAGGATTGAGTGGGTGTGGCATTAATACGGTTGGAGCAGTTTGATTGACAGCTACAGGAACCAAGCATGCTTGAGAAAACCTTCACATGAGGCTCAAAGCTGAATTGATACATATTGTATTGATAGCCTATTGATTATGAGTGTTCTGCTTATGGAATATAGTCCATAGATATTCCCCCCCTGTGTAGCGAGGCCACGTCACAGCCTATCAGATAAACACGAGACAAATTATTAACTGACCAACTAATAACTAACCAACTGTCTACAAATTAATATTCATGAGAAAGCTAGAACATTTCAATCTATTCATACATCTTTAAATTCCTGTTTTGAAATTGGGGACTGTCCGTGGAAAACAGGGTCTTCTGGTCTTCAGAAGGCCGGTAGTGTCGGCCTCCTTCTGGAGCCTGTCAAGAGTTCACACTTGACAGGCGCTAGGACCCTGAGGACCACTGCTTCCCCAGGGTCCTAGCGCCTGTCAAGTTGCCTGCCTGCCCATTGGCTCCCCGACTCTACTTATCACTACCTGACCCGGGCACTCTACCACCACATATCATCTCCATGATGCTAGACTCTGGCTCTATGACGCGAGGCTATCCTCTGAACCCTGAGGTCAATAGACCAATAATTAGTCTTATGACTGACACTGTCCCACTGCCTAAACACATAGACACATAGTTCCCGTAGTGTGACATCATTCCAAACATCACTTTAACTGTTGTTGTAATGACACGTAGACACATGTGTTGATGTTGAGAGCCAGTTTATTGTAGAGTTTGCAGACAATGAGACATGAAGACAGTGCTCCATGTTGCCATGTAGGAGATCTCCCTTTTGTGTGGTGATGGCTGGCTTAACCTGTTCAAATTGATTACTCAATGTGCAACAGGTGTGTTGCCTCACCCAGCCCCAGAGTCTGTCTGACTCGGGCCAGGTGAGGCTGCTTCAACCAGCCATCGACCACACCCACTCCCCAAACTCACGACACCAAATTGAGGCTGGGGAGAATCCCCAACAGATGTCTACTTTCCCCCCACTAACCCACACTCCATAAAATGAAATTCATAAACTGGACTCAGGGATTATTTACTTTACCATACCTAAAATAAAAAAGCCCCACTGTCCAGTCCAGCCCACACCAGCCCAGTGTGACCTCTAACACACCTCCCCCCTCCATCCTGGAGACCTGCCTGGGCTACTGCCTTGACTGGCCATGTGTTGCAGGGCTGTCTGGATGGGCTGACAGCAGGGCAAATTATGTCATTTATTTATACAGTCAAATTATTGGTCTTCGGGTCAGTGATATTAGGATCATACTAGCAAACAAACATTAGCTACGTTATATTGATATGCAAAAGGGGAAAACAGCACAGTCACATATGGAAAAAAGTTAACATTATTAAAGCACACACACTAATTATATATATATATATATATATATAGATAAAGATAAAGATTGACTCGATAACACATTTTACACTTCACACTTTCTCAAATGGTGCATCTCTGTGTTTGACCTTACTTGAACATCCAAATAAATAAATTAATATCACCCTCTTCAATCCCATCAATACAACCTTATCAATCAAAGTTTGAGATTAAACCCTAATTTTGTGTATAATTTCCGAATCAGCCAGACAGAGAGATCAAAACCAAAGATACTTTATCTAGTCTTTTGATACCATCTTCAACTCAATCTCTACATCAAATCAAATAATTGAAGCATGACACAACTACATCTGCTCATAAATAGGTTGATTGATTATATACTTAAGTAAATGTATCCTATATGCTATGCTACACAAAATGTGGTCTGTCACAATGCCCATAATGACAAAATGCAGAACTAGCCAGCGACCACAGACACCAACCTATAGCACTCAGAACCTTCACTACTTAGGACGTCTTCAGAATCAGCAGCTATATTCCCCAGTGAGGCCAAGTTAGGTGCAGCGAATTTGATTCTCTCTCGTGGAGCTGTAGAAGCGCAACTTGTTCACTCCTTCTGTCGGACCTGCGGAAATATAATTATATACAAGAAGGTTAATGAAAGGGGCATAAAATACCTACAGCTCATTTCCCTCATTCACATTCCTAGGTTGAGAATAACACTTACAAGGACTTTTATTCCCCCCAAAATGAAACCTTGAACCTCTCACTGTTTCAAGCTGCTTTCAATGTTAAAAAGTTGACAGAAAAAAGGTGATTCTTCATGAAGTTCTAATCTGAGACTCCCTTGTGCAGGTAGACCATGCAATCTGGTGCATGCCTTTGCAGAAGGTTAACGTATATTTGGCTTTCTTAGGACCTGTTAATGGCTCTATAGGCTGGACACCAACCTGTGAAACAGATGAAGTTAAGATGTTCTTCACAAGAGCGTTGCCTCCATGTCGAAGGTTCCACACTGGACACGCCCCCACAGGGGCTGAAATGGTGTAAGCCTTTGTCCCATTGGGTGAAGTCCATCGGGTCACCGGACATCCAAAACCAGGTGCTTCCTGAAAGGGACCTATCAACATAGAAAGATATTAAAGGGTTACCTGGCTGGGAGGAAGAATAATGTGGAAAAATATAAATTTTTTGTTATTATCATGGTATTTCATAAGACAAAGTGATGGACAACCAGATGATGATAAGGACTGGCCTGGCCAGTACCTGCGCAGGCCGACCCAGAGGTGGCTGGTTAGTGGGAAGGGGGCATGAGCCACCAGCTCATCAATCATCTCCTGGTCTTCTGGGCCCATGAGGCTCAGCAGGTCCCAGTGAAAGTCTCTGCAGTAGAGCAGGGCGTCTGACCAGCACAGACGCCTCCCCACCAGAGTGATGTTCCTCCCCATCTCCTGAATGCTGACGGAGGGTGGAGCAGGCCCTAACACTGGGGGACCAAAAGACAGTGTGGTGGTGAGGGATTTCTACTCTCAGCCCTGTCAGTATCCCTTTATGTATCTTTGAGCAGACTCCTAATCCCTACCCACTATTAAGACATTTAGCAGACACTTTTACATTTACAAAAGTGTTATTTTGTATCTGCCAAATTCCCTAAATGTAAATGTATAGTTATTTTTTTAACTAAATCACCAGTTGGTGTGGGTTGTGTTTAAATGCATAAACACACTCAATTGATGTGAAGGTCTATGAGTTGTCTTGAACCATACATAAAAAAAACAACTTACTTTGATACTTCACTCTGAAATATCCCAATACAGAACAGTCACGTAGTTCAGTGGTGCCTAACCTTTGACTTTAGGTGGAACACTGAATTGTCATCAAGACCGTGTATTGGATTACAAGTCCAAATGAAATGCAGTCAAACCTGTAGCAGCAAGTTAAAATCATTCACCTATTCATAGTTATACCCCAGCTCAGAAAATAAGTCCCTCCCCAAATGCAACCAAGGCAATGACCCTTCATTTGTTAGAGGTCATTCCTCATCCAACACACTGAGCATGTAGAGTAATGTAACACATGAGGCAGGGAGGCCTTGTTCCGTCTGGCGCACCTCAGAATATCTGTCTATTTCATAGCCAGCGCAACATGGTTTACACCAAAGACAAAACAATATACGTCAGCTCGGCTGCCACGCGTAACATCGTTAAGGTGATGTTTGATGATCATGTAATGATGGACTGGGTTCCTACCTCTGTACACTTTGACCTCACACAGAGTCAGGATCCCTGAGGACTTGTAGAAGTTGATGAACCTTCCTTCCATTCCCCAACACTTGACAGTCTGAGTCAAGCAGTCTGGGTCATCGTTGATGATGGCACATCTGAGGAAAAGAGACAGAGAGAGAAGATACAGTAGTCTGGTGAAGGTAGGCATCAGAGACCAGATGCCAGAAGCTGGTGTGTGTCCAGGTGTACTTTGGCAGGGCACTGGTTTGGGCACTTATTTTCAGGGAGTATAATATTCTATGCCATTTAGTTACTTCAACTTTGATCCAAAGTCACTTAAAAGCAGGTTGAGGTCATTAGGGGTCAAACCCAGAACGTTTTGGCTGGGAGTCAAACAGTATTGAGTGATAGTAGGGGAGGTGACACCAGTGATTCACCTTGGATTGTCGTTGCCGTTGTTCGCCAGTGAATTCCCGATTAATATTTCCACACCGTTGAGCCTCTCCCTAGCCTCATTCCTATTAGTGACCTGGATCTCTGACACCCGGTACACACCAGGCAGCTCCAGCCTCCACCATGGTTGAGCCTGTGACTCGGTATGGGTGCAGCTGTTGTGCTCCCACTGAGGGCTGCTGTTCCCATCGATGGCGCGTTCGGCCTCCCCACCCTCATACTGGTGTGTTGTGGACTGAATAGCCATGCCGCTCAACGCCACGTTAATGCGGGATGCAGCTTAATGGAGAGTAAAACCACAGAAGAGTTTATCTAATTGCATTCCAGTGTTCAAAACATTGAAATAATTGCTTGTTTGGATAACTTGTCATCGTCCCTTAAATGGGGCACATAGAAATACCTGAAAATCCAGGTGACTTCCACAGGAGGACCACAACACCTGGTGATGAGAAAATACTATTTAGTTCATGAAATAAATACTTCAGCTATCATTAGCTAATATTTACGAGCATAAATATTGCAACTATTGTATCAATTAAGTATTCCATCTTTTTGTTGTAGGAATCTTCCACACACCCAGGATCACAATAACATAGGAGGAGGTCAACTGTCAAAATGTATGGCATGTACATTTGTATTAATTCAATATTATGAACTGGATTATGATAAATACTGTAGTGCTGTGTGGAAAACGTACCAATGAAACTGCAGATGAGATGACTGGACCCCATGGTTCTGGAGAAACAATATGCTCAGACATGCTAACTTATACTTTCCCATTGGTATACATTCCTTCATGTTAACAACTTATTTTAAAAATTCAAACGAATATATCCTTTGGGTTTGAGTTATAAGTCAATCAAATCAAAAATGAATCTGAGGAGTCAACAAATGAGGAGTCTAACATTGCAGAACAATACTTACAGTATTTTCAGTACGGCAGAGTCGGTAGGTCCTTCTGCCGTGAATGCAGTGTCTGCATCGAGGACCAGCACCTCATAAACTTGGATTTGCATGTAGTTTATGAGGTGCAAGTAATCTGCTAAATAATCTGAAAGGCTCTTGTCTGTAAATACTGCTCAAGCACTAACTGGGAGTGACTCTGCAGGGAAGGTACGGTGAGACAGAGGAGGTGAATTGAACAAAAAAATTGCCCTCTTTATTACAACAAACCTGTCTTGGTTTGAAGTACAGGGGGACACCAGTAAGCAAGGCTGGATGAGCTAAATGGACTAGCCAGCGGTACAATAACATTCAGTACCATCTGATTAATTTGAATGAATGAATTTCTCCCCCGGGGGATCAATAAAGTATCATCATCATCATTAGTCTCATTGTTTGGCCCATTGGTGTTGACTATTCTGATGTTTCTCAGCTGGGCTGGTTTCCCCAGGGGTGGAGCTAGCCTGAATCCTCCCAGGACGTCAGGATGTGTCCCAGTCGTCACAACCACATTATTCACCAGGCCTCACGACCTTGCCCATTAGGGTCAGAAAGTTGTAAAGGGAATAAGCAAATTAATGTTTATGTGCACAGAAAACAAACATTCATTGTCATTTATTACATCGTAGCAGTCCTTTCTCTAGGAAGCCACTTGATCCCACAGTTCCATAATGTGGTGTACTCAACCAGAATATGTAGGTAATATATATAAAATGGAAGATACACAATTCCAGTTCAATTCCAGACCTTGCCAAGGAAGGCAAATAAGCGTATCATTCTGTTATAGATTGCTTCTGACTATTTTACAAAAGAAAATGAACACCATGACGGAGATGGCCTTCTTAAGGATATACCACCTATATATACACTCACCCTATATAGCAAAAAAAGATCTTCAACACAGGTGTACTAAAGGGAACCATATTTGATCTGCAATAGCCCTTCAACCACTTTCTCTGTTTCCCACATCCTGTATTGATCCGTCTGTCTGTCCGTCTGTCTGTCTGCCTCTGTGTTCCCCGTTTTGTATTGATCTGTCTGTCTGTCTCTGTGTTCCCCGTCCTGTTTTGATCTGTCTGTCTGTCTGTTTCTGTATTCCCCGTCTTGTATTGATCTGTCTGTCTGTCTGTCTCTGTGTTCCCCGTCCTGTATTGATCTGTCTGTCTGTCTCTGTGTTCCCCGTCCTGTATTGATCTGTCTGTCTGTCTCTGTGTTCCCCGTCCTGTATTGATCCGTCTGTCTGTCTGTCGGTGTGCCCAGTAGCGCGCTCTAGCCAGAGTCTTGGGTGTGTTTCCATCAGCACAGGAACTTTCCCCTTCTGGATACACAATTAAGAATTAAGACTTAAACAACCCGCCTGAACCCGGATAAGAGAGACAAATGCCAATTTACATATATCACGGCGTATCTCTTTAATGGAACCACTAAAAACACATCGTCGGGTCATGGTTTGTCATTTACCAGATCATCCATTTACCAGCGGATTTGGAAGGATTTAGATATTTGCAAGCATTATTTGCACCGGCCTACACAAACTACCAGGCCCTGCCTTATTTTACTGTCAACCCTCCCGACGCCACGTACGCAGCAACAAATTATGTAACTTAGGTCTAGTTGTTTTAAGATAATTGAATGTGGAAATGTTAAATATGATATCTTCAACATTTCTAACCTACCATACCATACCATACCAACCATCTAAAATCAGAAGTTTTTTTAAACATAATTTAGAAGCCGAAGTGGAAGTGTGAGTAACTCACTTTGATAGTCTTAAAGGCAAAAACATAAGAAAACCCAGTTTCCTAGAAATGCTTGGACTGATACACATCGTATTGTCTGGCTGGGTAGTCTACACTGAGGGTAACCTTTCAAATAGTCTCTGTACCGAAAATAAAGCAGAATTATTTTTGTTTCGGTAGACAAACTGCATCTTGTTGTGTTGTTACTGATAGTTGTTTTGAACACGATTCTGAACATATTGGAAGTATTCGGACATTACCCCTCACATGAGGAGCTGTAGCTCTGAAAGTCAATGAAGGCGGCTAACGGGAAGCTAATGCTCACCCAGCGAACACCCCTTCTGGACTCACACTTGAACAAAATGGAACAACTCGTTTAAATCTGGGTAAGACAGACAAATGCCAGTTTACAGATTTCTCTGCGTATCCCTTTAATGGAACCACCTAAAACACATTGTCTATAGTCGTAGTTTGCCACTGCTGGCACTATTATCATCAGATGATAATATAATAGACAGACTTCCCTTTGATTTGTTGAGATGTCAATGAGTTGTTTTAATTACTAGCCAGGGCCTTGTCTTTCTCTGTCTCTGTTTACCATGCTTTATTTGCTAGTAAAACACTGTGCTCAGAGAGAGAGGAGACTTTGAACCTGATTTGGCTACCAGTGAATTTCCATCAGCAGCCAATTTGCATCAATTCAAATGTGTTGGATGAAGGGAGAAGGACAGACAGCAGAATGATGTGTGTCTGCCTGACCCTGTAGTGTATGTAGCCCCTTTTACCCCTGGTTTATAGAGGGCAGGGCCCTATAAGGTTCTTTAACCCAACATGAAGACTTATTTGAAAAGTCTGGATTCCCTTTATTAATTGATTAAAATGTAAACAGCACCCTTAATTATGAATAACACTATTAAACATACACAATGACATCAACACTACACGTAAGCAAACAAACAAAAAAGGTATGTATTTAAATGTTTACTTATTTTAGAATAAGGAAGATCACACAACACAGGCTATATACAAGTACTAACAGCACTAACCTAAGCCGGCATAATCTAAATAAAAGAAAACAAAAGAAACCAAAATAACCCCCCCCCCCTTGGTAAGGGAATGGTAAGGGACGTCGGTAATGTCCGGGGAAAACCCCCGAAAGTCCATGAAAAGTCTGCGAAATCCGTGGAAAAACAACGGCACTCCTCCTTGGCTTGCTGCCTGGTTCCTCTTGGCCAGAGGAAGGCGAACGAAACCCTCGTGGACCAACCCGGTATCACGCGATTTCGTGCTCATGCGCACGAACGTTAATCTATTGAATCGTGTCCCACAGCACGATTGTCCGACTTTTTTCGTTCTACACAGAACGAAATGTAAACCAATGCATTCTGAATGGGAGCGTTTCTCTGATTTTTTCGTGCTACACAGAACGAAATGTAAACCAATGCATTCTTAATGGGAGCGTTTCTCCGATTTTTTTTGTGCTACACAGAACGAAATGTAAACCAATGCATTTTGAATGGCAGCGTTTTTCAGAGAGAGAGAGAGAGAGTGAGTGAGTGTGTGTGCAGACAGTACAGTGCACCCTCTAGTTATATACAGTATATGTCAATATGTCATATTTTTTAAGCAGACCTCCTCAAAAACTGAAACAAACGTCCCCCACAGAACAAAATGTAAACCAATGCATTCTGAAGGGGAGCGTTTCTTCGATTATTTTGTGCTACACAGAACGAAATGTAAACCAATGCATTTTGAGTGGCAGCGTTTTTTTCGTGCTACACAGAACGAAATGTAAACCGATGCATCCTGAATGGGAGCGTTTCTCCGATTTTTTTCGTGCTACATAGAACGAAATGTAAACCAATGCATTTTTAATGGCAGCGTTTTTCAGACGAGAGAGAGAGAGCGAGAGTGTGTGTGTGTGTGTGCAGACAGTACAGTGCACCCTCTAGTTACATGTATGTCAATATTTACGATCTTTAAGCAGACCTCCTCAAAAACTGAAACGAACGTGCTCCACAGAACGAAATGTAAACCAATGCATTCTGAATTGGTGCGTTTCTCCGATTATTTCGTGCTACACAGAACGAAATGTAAACCAATGCATTTTGAGTGGCAGCGTTTTTTTCGTGCTACATAGAACGAAATGTAAACCTATGCATCGTGAATGGGAGCGTTTCTCAGATTTCTTCGTGCTACATAGAACGAAATGTAAACCAATACAGTGTGTATGTGTGTGTGTGTGAATATTTCCAATTTTGCAGAAGACCCCCTCAAAGACTGAAACGTATTTTTCGTGCTCCACAGAAAGAAACGAGAAACGAGAGAGAGAGAGAGAGAGAGAGAGAGAGAGAGAGAGAGAGAGAGAGAGAGAGGCTTCAGAAGGGGTGTGGGCAGATAGTACAGTGCACCCTCTAGCTATTTATGTGTCAAAACAACAAATGCATCAAAGGGTAAATGTAGTGTATTAGGGATACTCTGATTTTCCCGCTTTTTACAGCAGACCTCCTCAAAAACATTTCGTGCTCATGCGCACAAAAGTAAATCTATTGAATCGTGTCCCAGAGCACGATTGTCCGACTTTTTTCGTTCTGCGCAGAACGAAATGTTAACCCATGCGTTTTCGATCGGAGCGTTTCTCAGAATATAAACATGTAAGGGACCGTTCGTTATTTATGGAATGGGCCACCGGAGGAAAATGGGGGGGGGGGTCATGTCATAATATTCTTTGTTGAGGGGTGGGTCCACTAAAAAAAAAAAGGCCAGCGAGGGGGGGTCATTCAACTTTTTGTCTGGAGGATCTGCCTCCCCCCCCCGCCCAGCAGAGCAGGCGCAACGAAAATCGCCCCCACCCCCCCACACCTCGATCCCAATCATGTGTAGGTGATATCAGGAAGTAGCGAGTAAGATGCGAGCGGCTCTATGAGAGGATTTAGTAGTAGTTCTATATATAACCGGTGGAGGGCAGCATTACGCTTGAAAGCGTACAGCCTGCCGGAACTCGAGAAGAGGAAGAAGAAGAAGAAGAAGAAGAAGAAGAAGATGCGAGCAGTTAGGTTGGGTCAAGCGAGCAAGATGCACAACGCCACACGAACGCGAATACGGGCCGGTGTCTGGAGGCATAAAAACCTCTGTGTGTCTTTGCAGAAGCTGTCGGGCGAGGACACTTTAAAAAAAATAGAGTTTCAACTATTAAAAGTTGACACCCCAAAATTACGGGGAGTCCAGAGGGTTTTGGAGGAGTTGCTGGTGCCCTCCTGTGGTGTTTTGGCAATGGAGAGTGCGTTAGAAATTTTTAGTTCATTTTTTTCAAAACAAATAGAAGCAGAATGGTTCCGGGACTGCTTGATGCATCCCGAATATGGTATCCCAGTGTTGCTTTTTCGAGACAGACGCAAGCAGTGGGTAATCCTAAAGGACGGGTCGGCGCCATTGGAAAGTATTTTCCTACAACTTTTGAAAGATGGATACCAACAACAACAACAACAACAACACCAAGACGTCAATACTGAAACGGTACAGTTTGCTTTTCAGATGTGTTTTGTTGTGGTTTCTGGTGTTGCGACTGGAGTGCCTCACAACAGAGTAGGCCAACTAGCTAGTTCATAGGCTCACAGAACAGAAGAGCAAACTTTAGTCCGCAGTCCCTAGCCTACTGTTGTACATTCAGTTTTTCCCACAGAGAACGTGTGTAATAAGGTGGTGATTGTCTGGGGAGATGAGGGTATGGCTGAAAAATGCATCACACCAAGATGACCAACATCAGTCATTTGCAGCATGTTTGTTTTTCAGTTTTTTGCTCCCAGAGAGAGAGAGGGGGGGGAGACTGGTGAGAGGGGGTGGGTGGGGGGGACACCGGGAAACTGGTGAGAGGGAGAGAGACAGACAAACTGGTGAGAGAGGTGGGGGACAGGGAGACTGGTATGGGAGATAGAGGGAGAGAGAGAAAGAGATGAGAGGAGGTTAGGCAAATGGAGCAAAATTGTGACTGGGCCAGGGAGGCCAGGTTCACTTCCACTGGTCTGCCTGTACTGGTCTGGCCAATCGCTATTGTCATATAGGCCAACCCATCAGGAGACAGACACAGAGATGCTCTGACACACACAGCACACAAGCTCAGGCCAGCCTGTGTGTGTGTTTAGTATACGTCACCATACCAAACGGTCCCTTAACTATAAACACTGGGGGAAACGCATTCAGTTTTATCTGTGTACCAACATAAGTTTTACACTGCCTTTATATAATATTCACTATTAATCTTGTTCTTCTCTTCATAGATAAACCGACTCATTGAGTCAATGACCAATGAATATGATCGAAGGGTTGCCACTGCTTTGTTGGTCTCTGCTGGAAAAATGCATGGCATGACTACCATGAGAGCAAAACAACTCCTGCAAGATCTTGAGGGACGGTTGGACAGGTGGGAGGCCAGCAAATCGGCTGCAGAGGTCTTTGTCTCCCAGAGGCTTGATCACCGCATAGAAAACCTGGAGGGCAGGATTAAAACTTTAACGGAGCAGATACAAGTAGCTTTGAGAAGATGGACTCCAGAAAGAGTTGGTGATCTAGAGAATGAAAGGAACGTTCTGCAGGAGGCATTAGATAATGTGAAAAAACTGAAAGTAAGTAGCCTACTTCTTCAGACATTTAAAGCAGAATAATCAGCACCATTTCATAATGATGTCCATTGAGTATAATATGTTGACGTTCACTACAGTTTAATTTTTTTATGGATGTGTTTAAAATGTTGTTGATGCAAGGTGATGACCTGTTGTGGTATTTGTACTATTTTCCATTTACAGGCAGCTGAGACGCCGTACACCAGGCAGCGTTTGAAACAAGCTGTGAAAAGGAAGGCAGACCAGATTGCTGAAGATGCACGCATTAAGAAGAGGGCAGGAGGTGCGGGTCCCAAAACCATGATGGATGAAGAGGATGAGAGGTGGTTGGCTAAGTGTATAGGTAAGTAAGTTACATGCATAATCCTAAAATATAAATCTTTGTTTTATAGTAAACTTTGGCCATTGGAAACTATTAATGGAAGACTTGGTGACCAGAATTTTGTATGCTATTTTCAGAGGACAAAACTACAGTTCATGGTCGTCGGCATGAAAGCGTACTCTATACCCATCATAGAGTGAAGTCCCGGGATCTGCTGAAACTGGCAAACTACAGAAGGCTGAGACGAGGACTGCCATTGATTCGTGCTGTGTCCACAGTGCATAGCAGAGCAAGAGCAAAACGTCTGAAATCCCTACAGAGCAAGAGACATGTAGGTCTAAATATACATTTTAGGGCTTTATTGTGTGTGCATGTTACTGTGCAGTTTCATGTGAGTCAGTGTGTGTATGTGTGTGACTGACTGTGTGTTTATGTGGGTTAGTGCCTGTTTGCGGTTTGATTACTGAAAGAATGTTTGTTCATTTTAAATTGTTCTGTTTTTCATTAAAGCAGAAGTAAGCGATCCGGTCATTTTGGCTAATGCTGCGTTCCAGGCAGGCTTTTGAAACCGTAAATTACAGCTTCAAGTCACAACTTACGACTTTGTAGCGTTCCAGGCAACCCACTCGTGTTTCTCCGACCTGTTTTACCTGTGAAAGTCACTATAACGGCCACTCGTAACTTCTGACCTGTGAACTCGTACCAGATCGAACTGGTACGAGTTCACAGGTCGGAAAAACACGAGTTTCGAGTTGCCTTGAACGCACCATAACAGTCCTCGTCCCTACGTCACCACATTCACCGCATCCCTTGGCTGCACACACAGCCCTGCATGCCGTTCTCTCTCCTCATTGGATAAAAACTGTAGGATACGAGAAAAGTTTTCTCCTGGGCTCAGAGCAGAGCAGAGTGACTGACAGACCCGTGTTTCAGACCAAACACTCTATAGAAGTGATTGCTGTTGGAAGATATAACTATTTAAGACTTATATTAACACAAATATATCTCTTACTTCTGCTTTAAGCTAGTTTAATTCTTTACAGCTAGATATGATAGTATGTTTGTTTTAATGTTTTTTTTCAGAAGGGTTTAGGACTCTGGTGCTCAAAGAAACCTCCGAAAACAGAGGAAAAGGATAATGAATGCACTCACCATCAGAGGAAACACGTTTCTCTTGCCAAAGAGCATCTGTTTGGAATTGACGCTGGGGAAAGGAGAAAGTTTGCTATGGCCATCAGCATGGACGACAAGGCTTACCTTCGCCCTGGAACTTCAGGTTTGTCACGATGAAACTGTTTTATTTATCTGAGCCAATGTAAATGTGATGACTTCCACACACCCTCCCCCCTATGAGCGAATAACACAACTATTCATATTTTCAGAGGGATTTCATGGGTCAAGGAGACAGTCGGTTCTCCAACCCACAGATGATCAGATTGCAAAAAGGCTACCAGTTCACGACTTCCCAGAGCCTTCCATGTACATCACACCCTCTGCTTTTCGTGTGCTCAAGAAAGAACCGTCTCAGTTGGAGGCCACTACCTTGATATCTTCAGATGATTCCAGTATGGCAGTAATCCACCCAAAGGCCTACATCGGAACCCATGGGACAACTTGGGCCTCCAATTATATGCGTCTCAGGAGGGAGTGTCCTGATGATTTTGAGGTTCCTGGGGCAGCTGTTCATAAGGATGTGAGAAAGCTCTTCTGTCGGACCAGAGATGCCACAAAGTACTTCCTTGACACCGCAATGGAAGCTGATGTAAAGTGCGTTACAGAGAGAGCCGACTGCCCTTTCCGCTCATACACCAACCTGCAATTGAAGTCATTTAAACAGCAACTGGAACAAGGCACACAGGACTGGTTTCAAGTCAAAGACTGTCTGTCTACTGCTGACATTGCATTAGGGAGTGAGGTCATTAGTCAGGTATCTGGTGTAGTGACTGCAGTTGAGAATGCTATAGTGACACTGACTTCCAGTTCAAAAAAGAATGCGTGGGACTGCTACAAGCCAGTAATGAAGTCCTGCCAAGAATTGCTGAAACATCTGGATCTCACCCCAATGCCCATAGTTTGTCCTCAGATCATCGAGCTGACCGATGCTGGACCAGGAGTTGGTGTTTCAAATTTTGAGGTACATTTTTCAGTCAACAGACTACAGAAAGATTGATTTGAACATCTTAACTCTAATATTAGATTATAATAATGAAAATGACCTCAACAGAAATATTGACAGTTACTGTAGACAATGAAAATGTTTTTTTTTTTCCAGGTACGTTTCAGAGCAGCAGAAAAAATCCGGATTCATTCAACGGACCTATTGTGTCGAATTCACAGAGCTCGGGAGGATTCTGGGCAAAATGAAGCTGAAAGGCTGAATGCTTGCATGGGTAAATGTGCCATATTCTACAATTCAACCTAATTTTCCTTAATATAGGGGGAAAGGGGAATTCATTGTTTGTGGAGAAGGGTAGTTGGTGAAAGGATGCATTTAAATAGTACATATGTGAGTGAACTTTGTCTAATTTTTATTGTGTGTGTGTGTGTGTGTGTGTGTGTGTGTGTGTGTGTGTGTGTGTGTAAATAAATTATTATTATTATTTTCTTTTTCAGGTGAAGCGATATGTGATGGAGGTACAATCCAGTGGCAGATCTTTTCTGAGACCCATGGTTTAACAGAAACGGACATAACCACAATGACCAGATCAGCCCTTGAGGATCATGCACAGAAGATGATGGAAAACAATGCTTGGGCTGTGGCAGAAGAAACCAGACTCAGACTTGACCAGTCACCTGCTCCAGCTGGATTTACCAGAGCGTTTACTGTGGAAAAAACAGGTATGGGATTCATTAATTCCCATGGAGCAAGAAAGTAATAAACCCTGGGCATTTTAACTCGCAGACAACTAAAGTAAAATCTGTGGCACTGCAATCTGCTATTCATTATTGAACAGATGTATAAGAAGTAAAAGGAACAATATGTGTGTACATCTTTTTCAGAGGAACAATTCTTCTACAATCGTGAGTATCTACAGCAGCACATGGCGAGTGGTAGGACGCAGAGATCAGCTGTTCCAGGCCATAATTACTTTCAGAAGATTGAAAGCTTCATTGACATACATTTTGAGATCGGTGAACTGTACATGGAGTTTCTCAAAGGAAGTTGCAAAGGTGAGTTTGATGCATAATTTCACTTGGCTTAAGGAGTCCATTATTGTTTTTGTTTTTTTCTAGAATTCCATTGTAAGGGACCAGCAGTGTTTATCTACTGCCAGATGCCTATGGGCTCTATGCACAGCTCCACTACTTCCTGAATTTAAGGCAGGTTCTTCATTTCCTGTCTTACATTATTGAACAAACTGATTAATCCAGGTGTGTCTGAGTAGTCACAATGGTCAGACACACCTGGATTAATCAGTTTGTTCAATAATGTAAGACAGGAAATGAAGGACCTGCCTTAAATTCAGGAAGTGGTGGAGCTGTGCATAGAGCCCATTATCTAACATTGCAACAAGATAACAAACCAGGCTTATTTTGGAACATCTATATTGTCATAATGAAAAGTAGATGATGGTTAAATATGATCTACGTTCATGTGCTGCAGCTGCAGTATCTTCCCATCCCTATCTCTGTTTGCTATATCTTCCTCTAATCTGGATCAATTAACAATCTTGGGAAGATGAATGTATTTGTTTATGAATCAGTTTTGGAATACACTGTTGTAGGACATCTGTTTTAAGAGAATGTTTTACTGACATCTGCGTTTCCCCAATCCTCAGGCTCAGGGTCTCTCTGTGACTTTTGCTCCTCAAATCCCCTCTCTGGACCACCAGTTACAAGGATCCCCAGACCTTATCCAGACCACCAACAACTGCCAGCTTTGAAGTACCACCCTTACAACAGAACCCCAGTTGATAGTCGGCTACCAGATGATTGGACGCAAGGATGTCCAGCTAGACAACCCGGCCTCCATCTCAGAATTCTCACAGAAGTATGTGGTGGATGAGCATTGTGTGCGTGAATATGTGCAGCACATGAAACATATGAACTTGATGAAGGCTAAGCGATCTGCTGAAATAGACGACAGAAAAGCGCAGTCAAATGCTAAAACATATGATGACTATGACTGGGAGGAACTATACAGACAGGGTCAGTTATCCAAACTGCGTGTGTCAGACTTGGACAAGTATTTGTCCAAACATGGGATGCAGCAGACTTGCAGAAAGAGCATCAAGCTAGAGCTGGTGGGAGCTCACATAGGCAAAACTGTTTGTTCAAGTGTTCTCAGTGATCTTGCAGCTCTTCCAACCGATGACCGTGCCCCAAACTCTGAGTCAGACTTGTCTAGTGTCGAGAGTGACGATGAAGTAGTTTTAGAGGTTGACGACAGTGATGCTGCTGATAGTGATACCAGTGATGTTGGGAAGGAGCCAGATGTATCAAGATTTGGTAGACTGAGGCAGAAGGTGGTGAACCCAGATTATATCTTCTTCTAAGTTTTGTTCATTATGTGCCTGCTTTGTTTGAAAACACCTGTCTGTTATTGCACAGCCTCTTAATAAAACAGTAGGCAATGCTTTACTACACTACTGTTTCCCAATAGTTCTTTGAGTTGAACACTTGCTGTGTATATGTTTGTAGGCAATTTTTGCTAGATTTTTAGGAGATAGGAGCAGACCATATTTATGCCATACAAATAAATTCTCATACTGTGAGACTTGTGACAGAGTGATGAGGGCTCTCACAAGTTGTCACAACTGGCTTTAATTGATTTTTTTGTGCAAAAAGGCATTACTGTCACAAACAGTTAAAACACTAAACATTGCATTTGGGCATTACATTACATTACATTCATCTTCTTTATATTTTTATACTATATGTTGTTATCATCACTGTGTCTGTGTTATGATGCTGCTGCACTGTAATTTCCCAGCTTGGGATAAATAAAGTATATCTATTTCATTTCCTTTTTGCCATATTTCCTCAACTTAAAATATTGCATGAATGTGAATAAGCATAGCATGTATTGTATCATTGTTATGTAAACACTGCATAAACATGCAGCAACGAACACTGAAAAAACATGAGAAACATAATAACATATCAACACTCTCAAACAAACTAAACTTGGCTTACAGTGTTTTCATTAACCCCTCCACTTCCTCTGCAAAGCAGCCTACAGAGAGCAGGTGGATTAACTCTGGGCTGCTCTCTGCCTGTTGAAAGACCTCCATGTCCAGCTCTGCCATATTCAGCTGTGGAAGGCCTGTAGCAGCAGGAGCATACAGGTTGTGGTGAGTCTGACCCCCAAGGCTGCGGAAAAGCTGTGCAGCTCTTTCATAGAAGGCACAGTCTTCCGACTCACATTCTCCTCTACATGCCACGTGGTAATTTAGATGAGCAGCCCGATAACCTTGCTTCCCTGGCCCGCTGAGGTTGGTCAGGATCTGATCATGGGCTTCTGCAGTGATCTGCAGCCTTTTCAGCAAGGTGTAGAGGTGAGTGCCTTGCTGGTAATTCAGTGCAGCCACAGCGCCAACATACACTTGCTGAACACCAGCGTCAGACACTCCTCCAAAAACAGCCTCAATCAATATAGCTTCCTGCCTCTCCCTCCGCAGGGCCTTCCTTTTCTCATTCTTTCTCTTAGCCTCCTTTTTCATACGCTTGGCTCTAGAGAGGTGGTTTTCCTCAGACGAGAAGAAGGTCGTCACTCTCAGCACAAGAGATAAGGCTTGAAATTTTCCCCAACGCTTTGCTATTGTAGTCATGTTTACTGACTTGCCCTGTTTTGAGCCTAAGCCCATCACTACGAAAAAGGCTATTGTCATCCTCTTGAACCATCTGCTTCTCTTTGTTTAGTGCTGCCAATATAATGTTAAGTTTTTCTAAATTGGTCTCGCAAGTGACCAAGTCATGCTTAGACTTTATAGAAAACTGTGCTTTGAGGAAGCGGCCCCCGGCGGCAGGATTGTCTCCTCTGATGAAGGGGAGTTTGCTCTCATGTTTCTCTATCTTCTCCTTTATCTCAAAGGCCCGATTGCGTTCCATTATAAAATCTGTCTTGAAGCGCTTGTCATCAGGGACAGGGTAGGACGCTTCATAGAAGGCAGGCAGGATCTCGTTATTGAAGCGGCTCTTTGCTGCCTTGGGGTAGGGTAACCATCCCAAGGCGAGCTTCCTCTTTTCAGAGAGCTGTGAAAAGAACAGACCAAACAATTGAAATTAAAATGAAAAAAAAAAAGCCATTTAAACTACACAAACCATACACTTTCTTAATGAATGTGTCCCCCACAGGTGATCAAACATGCAAAAGACAGATGTCACACCTTGCCCTAGCTCATGGAGTCATGTTCTTTTAATGCATTTCCAATATTGAAACACAAAATGTTCAATGTATTCATGTTCAACATGTTCAGACCTTTTTAAAAAAAATGTTTTTGTTGGATTATGGAGGGGGTGCGCGGTAAGCCCCCTAGCTCATGGCCTAAGCCAGTGGTTCCCAACCTTTTTTGGCTCGTGACCCCATTTTGACATCACAAATTTCTGGCGACCCCCAATGATGTGCAGTCATGTGATCACGGCCATCAATCATGCATCTGCTCAGATGTTGAATTTTACTTGAACTCGATTTATATTAGAGTAAGTGAAAGTATAGATACAGTTGTTTAAGATTGTGTGTGGTGTTTTTAATCATGATTTTAAAATGAGTTAAAAGAATATATAATAAAATATAATCAGTAATTTTTTAAAATCAAATACTAGACATTTCAGGCGACCCCATTTGAATTCCAGGCGACCCCACGTTGGGTCCCGACCCCAAGGTTGAAAAACACTGGCCTAGCTGTAAAATCATCAGAAAAAGGGCCCTACAACCAATATGTACAGCTAAACTGCGCCACCTGCTGCCAAAGTGTCGTCACTGACAAGAAGTTGGAGTAACTAGCTGAGTACGGATTTGAAAGCTTCTACTAGGCCTACCACCAGCAAATATGCTAGGAACATGCCATGTTAAATGTAAGTAAAACATATACCTGGTCGAATTTCTGGCCTTCCAACCCACTGCTCTGAACCAACTGTGTCACTGGTGTTTGTAGATGTTGGACCGGTGGGCACCCACAGTAGCCGCAGTCATTCCCCTGTGGAGGCAGGTCATAGTACTCGCACTCAAGGCATTTCAGGCACCGACCCCTCTGCACGCCACGTTTATCCTTCATGTTTTTCCTTCGGCACGTATGTGATGATTTGAATTTACCGGTATGGAATATTGTACTTTATTAAACGGCTCTATTGAATGCTGCTCTCTGATTGGTCCCAGACCGTCGTCAAGTATAACAAACCGTTGCTAGGGACGGCGCTCTGATCAGCGCAGCACAGAAAAAAGAAACTACGCAGGATATTTACCTCTACCATCAAGCAGCTTCGGACTAATAGTGATGTTAGATGACTTGTAACTTGTTACAGGTAAAGTGGAGGCTCCTTCCACATCGTGGCTGGAAACCAAACCTGCGATCAGAGCCTCTGACCCGGTGTCACAGCATAGACTGTAAGTGTCACAGCTCTCCTCTCGCCTCGGTGGCAGTAAAGTAATCTCTTGTTTATGACAGTACGACTACCGTACACACAATACACACACCACAACACGTGTATGGTCCTTCGAACCACTGATTGATTGGGGGGGGGGGGGGGGGGGGGGGGTCATGTATCTTTTGACAAGGCTTAATGCAGGGTCATGTTAAAATTTACTGACTCCGACAGGGGGGTCATGTAAAAAAGAAAAAAAGTCTCGTGAATCCCTCCGGTGGCACTGATGATAAATAACGAACAGTCCCTAAGGTCTATATATATATACATATATATATATATATATATATATATTAGTGGTGGGCATAGATACATTTTTTTAATCTGGATTAATCTAGATTAATCTTGGAATTAATCTAGATTAAAATGTCTCATTTGAATTCTGCCGAAGGCATTCATAATATGTGTGTGCTACCTAAATAATGACTAAAAGTAAGTCTTTGAGAACGGGTTTCTCAAGCCAGGTGGCGCATTAGACCAGGGGCTCATCTCCTGTTTCCAAAATGCATCATAAACTCTAGTATAATGTAACAGGGGTGATAAATCCCTCACTCACAGGGTATCTGTTTCTCAACTCTCGCGGTATTATGTCCAAATCTCGCGGGATGGTTACCTGGTTCACCTGGGCCAATCACCGTTGTAGTTGGCGGTGACGTCACGGGGTCACGTGGGTCGGCGCAACCAACCGAGGTTTAGTATTGAGCCGCTGCAGTTCAGTCTCAGAGAGGGAGCAGTGGGGAAGCTGCATGAGAGACGAGCTACAGGAGCCCCTTACCGTGTCGCAACTGCCGTGCCGAGACCGCGACGGCCGAACGTATGTGTAGTGCGTAGCGGACAACCGGTGAGTCAAATTGTTTGTAGCCGTTAGCATTAGCATTAGCCGCTAGCATTAGCCGCGGCCGCCATTCACTTTAATGGAGGTGGCTAGCGCTGTTTAGCAAACAGGCCTGGGTCTTTTCTTTTGTAATGAGAAGCCAAGGGTTCTTTTGAGAATGAATGTAAAGTATATTGCTGTAATGGGTTTAAAGAGTATTGATGATGTATCATGTCTGTTTAATAATGAATCATGTTGCTAATTGTTGTAACTGCTGGTTATGATGATGATAGATAGATGCTATTTATTTTTCTATTTATATTTGCTAAATCATGACTTTGAGAATATAACATTAGTGCAATGAGTACTTTGTTGAATCATGTGGATTAATGTATTGATTGATGTATGAAACCATGGTGAATGTTATAAGGGACTTTGGTCCTGTTCTCTTGACCAGGATCTTATAGATGGCGAGCTAAAGGAGCCACGGACTGATAGATTGTCGAATGAGTCGCATCCCTCCTGCCAGGCTGGTAGGGGGCTCTTTGTAGCCCAGTAAAAGACTCTCACCCACTCGCTCAGCCCCTGCCCAACACACGCACACACATCCTTCCCCTACACACTTTCCCACTCATTTCCCCTGGACTCAATTCCCCAACCCAGACGTGGGTTTACATAAACTGTGGGGGGGCAGCTGGGATCATCTTTTTGGTGTTCATAATGAACCAAGCGTATGGGTTTTTGCTTATTTCTGACTCTGACTTTGTTATCTGTTGATGAATCTGAATCGTGAATATCTGAATGTGCATATATGCAAATGATTGAAAAAAGTTAACTTACCGTAATTCTTTAATTGTCTGCCTTTAGCAGATCGGCCGGTTCACTGTATATAATATCACTTTATTGTTGTGGGTTTTTCATTGCACTTTTTGCTATATAAAAATACATGGTATCATTCAACCAGCAACCTCAGTCTCTGTCTGCTCCCTCCTTTGGGTCGTACCTTAGCCTTCTGATCACTAGCCTATTGTTGTATTTTATTGTTACACATTAGCTTCAGTGTTAAATTTGTGTGACATAGGTGCTACATAATTTGTGGCGAGCTAGCCAGGAGGGAGTACAGAGCTGAGCAAATAACAATAGTAAAGTTGACATTAATTGCAAATATGGACATTTTGGAAACAAAGGGCATAAAAATTCCGAATGCTGTTTTAATTAAACATGTAACCGGTGACCACACAGACGATGAGGTTGTTGCATTCGTAAGTCGGTACGGCAACCCCTCTAATATCGTGGCTATAACTGAGCCTGGCGTTTTTCCAGAACATGGTTATTGTCGAATTTGAGTCGGGAAATGCTTTGTGTGAACTGCGGAAAATTTTGCCGTACACGTACAGTTGTGAAAAAGAAAAAGTGACTTATGATATTTTAGAACTCGCCACCATTTGCGCAGATTCTTTTGGGGAGTTAAAAACAAGGGAATACCTGGGCGAATTAAAACAGTTGGCTAAACTCACAGGGCGGGACTACGCTGAGGTTCTGACGGGGTTAATGTCTCTACTGGGCCAGTCCATCACCGAGCAAAGCCCCACTCATCCAGACTCCAGAAAGGAGGTGATGCCAACTGTTCCCAGTACAGCTGCACAGTTGCCCAACGCTGCCAGCCCCAACCCGCCTCAAGGTGCTACGGTTATGGTACACAATTCCAGCGATGAGTTGCCACACATTCCTGCCACCTCGAGTGCCCGGGGAGCTGCAGGACCTTCATTCCCCACAATGCCCCTCCCTGATCTAAATCCACCGGGAATACAGCGGTATGTAGTCGAATATATTGTGAAAAGTGATGACCATGCAACTCACCTGTCTGCCCAGAGACTCCGATCATTTTCGGGTCGTGCTCCAAGACCACAGAATGAATCAGACTACGAAGCCTGGCGATCTGGGGTGGACCTCCTGTTGAAAGATCCTGCTGTCTCCGACCTGCAACGCTCCAGGAGAATACTTGAGAGCTTACTGCCACCAGCAGCGGATATGGTAAGGCATCTCACGCCGGACACACCACCCATGGTTTACCTCCAGATTCTCGATTCAGCCTATGGAACAGTCCAGGATGGTGACGAGCTGTACGCCAAATTTATGGAGCTGTTTCAGGACGCTGGTGAAAATCCATCTGCATATTTGCACAGGCTGCAGGTTGCACTAACTTTGGCGGTGAAAAGGGGAGGAGTCCCAGCTACCGAACTGGATCGGCATCTGTTGAACCAATTTTGCCGTGGCTGCTGGGACAACACGCTCATATCGGAGCTCCAGCTCAAACAGCGCAAGTCTCGTCCTCCATCGTTTGCTGAGCTGCTGCTGCTGCTGAGGACGGAAGAGGATCGTGGGGCGGCAAAGGTTCAGCGTATGAAGCAGCACCTCTGCTCAAAAGCCAGAGCCGGGGCGCACGCCCAGTACGCCTCTGCAGCCCCAGAAGAGGATAAAGTGGAAGTGCTGACTACCATCACCCAGCAGCTCACCCAGAAGCTTGCCGACATTCAAAAGCAGCTGGCGGCCCTTACTGCTCAGTCCAACCGAAAGCAGCCTACCTCACCCAATTCCACCCATGTCAGTCGGCTCAGTGAGAGTATGAGGACCACCAAGGCTCCACCCCGTCCCTCTTACAAGACCCCGCCCTCAGGGCCAAAGCCAGGTTATTGTTACAATTGTGGAGAAGATGGACACATACGACCCAATTGTGATAATGATTCGAACCCGTCACTTGTGGCTATGAAGAAAAAACAGTTCGCTGAGAGGCAGAAGAAGTGGTCACGATCAAGTCCTCACAGTGCCTCGTCTTTAAACTAAATCAGGTTCCTGTTGAGGGGCAAACAGGAACTGGGGAGGACCAACAACGTCCCATCATGCAGAAACCAGTGAGGTGCAGAGATCAAGCACAGTTCGCGTCCCCCGAGGTTATGCACCTGCCACGGGGGTTGATCGGGTCCAGATGCACTGGCCAGGTGAGCATAGCTGGCCAAGAGTTTTCATGCTTACTGGATACCGGATCGCAAGTGACAACAATACCCATCTCGACCTACAATCAACACTTCTCACATCAACCTGTCAGGCCATTGTGTGATTTGCTACAAGTGGAGGGTGCTGCTGGGCAAGAAGTACCCTATCTGGGCTACATCGAGGTGACCATTACTTTCCCGAAGGAGTTCATTGGTGCTGATATGGATGTGTGTACCCTGGCACTGGTGGTCCCGGATGTCAGGCCAGGATTTCATGCACAAGTCTTGATTGGAATGAACACATTGGATCTGCTTTATGAGCAGCGTCGGGAAAGTGAGTGTGCCAGCTACAAACCATCCCGGCATGGCTACGGAGCTGTCCTCCAATTGCTGCAGCTGAGACACCAACAGGCCCAAGGGGAGAGCACTGGCGTAGTGAGATTGGCGGGTGCATCTCCACTTGAGGTCCCAGCAGGCTGCACCATGGTCATCAGGGGCTCCGTCCGTGCAAGTTTATCATCAGCTGGCAGGTGTGTTCTTGTGGAACAGCCGTCCACCCCACTGCCTGGAGGTTTGTGTGTAAGGAACTGTCTTGTTTCTCTGCCCAGCCACGCACCTCACCGGATCCCTGTTGTGATCACCAATGAATCCGACCAGAACATCACACTTCAGCCATTGGGCGTCATTGCTGAACTCTCCGGGTCACCTCGGATTTTGACTCAAGGTGTCTCCACTACCCAAGTGCAGAGCCCGGAAGAAAGCAACTTGGAGTTTGATTTTGGAGATTCTCCAATTCCCCCGGATTGGAGGGAGCGGGTCGTATCCAAGCTCAAGCAGATGCCAGGGGTTTTCTCGCACCATGATCTTGACTTTGGGCGTACTGATCGTGTGAAGCATCACATCCACCTCCATGATGGGACCTCATTCAAGCATCGAGCTCGTCCCATTCATCCTCGTGATATTGAGGCAGTTCGTGACCATCTGCGGGACCTGCTGAAGACAGGAGTGATAAGGGAATCTGAATCACCCTTCTCTTCTCCCATCGTGGTCGTACGTAAGAAGAATGGAGATGTGAGGCTGTGCATTGATTACCGCAAGCTTAACCTCCAGACTGTGAAAGACAACTACGCACTACCGAATTTGGAGGAGTCGTTTGCGGCACTGACCGGTTCACGTTGGTTCAGTGTCCTTGACCTCAAATCCGGGTATTACCAAATTGAAATGGCAGAAGCTGACAAACCCAAGACTGCGTTTGTAACTCCACTGGGCTTTTGGGAGTTCAATCGAATGCCGCAAGGCGTAACCAATGCGCCAAGTACATTCCAGCGGCTCATGGAGCGGTGCATGGGTGACTTGCACCTCAAGGAGGTTTTGGTCTTCCTGGATGATTTGATCATCTTTTCAGACACCCTTGAAGAACACGAGAGGCGATTGTTGAGAGTGCTTCACCGGCTCGGAGACTATGGCCTCAAATTGTCCCCGGAAAAGTGCAAGTTCTTTCAAGCGTCGGTGCGTTACCTGGGACATATCGTCTCGGAGCAGGGTGTGGAGACGGATCCGGAGAAAATCAGTGCCCTGAAGTCCTGGCCAGTCCCCCAAAAGCTGAAGGAGTTGAGATCCTTTTTAGGATTTGCAGGATACTACCGCAGATTCATCAAGGGATATGCCGAAATTGCAAAGCCGTTGAACGACCTGACGAGGGGGTATACTCCGACCCGTTCCAAGGGTCGCAAGGGGTCAACCGCCCTGAACCACGATGCTAACCAGCATTTTAATGAGAAATGGACACCAAAGTGCCAGCTTGCGTTCGAAACGCTGATCAACAGACTGACGACATCTCCCGTGCTTGGCTTCGCAAATCCAAAGCAGCCCTACATCTTGCATACCGACGCCAGCACCACAGGTCTGGGAGCAGCACTCTATCAAGAACAAGAGGGACAATTACGTGTCATAGCGTACGCCAGTCGGGGATTGTCTGCCAGTGAGTCTCGATATCCAGCACACAAGCTGGAATTTTTGGCCCTGAAGTGGAGCGTAACAGAAAAATTCCACGACTATCTGTATGGGACAAGTTTTGTCGTCGTAACAGACAACAATCCCCTGACGTACATCTTGTCTTCTGCCAAGCTTGATGCTGCCAGTCATAGGTGGCTTGCTGCATTGTCCACCTTTGATTTAAACTCCAGTATCGGGCTGGCAGCCAGAACGGAGACGCTGACGCCCTCTCTCGAAGGCCCCATGACCTGCCGGATGAAGACCGCTGTCAAAAAGAATGGGACATGGTCCAGCAGTTCACCCGTGACCATGTGGATGAGACGGCGATTGAGCTTGATCCAGATGTTGTGGCCGCCATTTGTCACAGCTGTCTGGTGAGAGTTTCAAGTCCCCCTGAGAGCGGCGCTTCCTTGGTGGAGTCGTTGAGCATGTCAGTCTCTGTCATTCCTGACTGTTATGCCAGCGAGTCTCCTCAAGGGCTGCCAGTTGTGCCTTCACTGTCCCCGTCTGGCCTCCGGGAGAAGCAGAGAGCGGACCCCAGTCTCAAGGAAGTAATCTCTCACATCGAAACTGGTGAGAGTGTGCCGCCCACCGTACGACAACAACTTCCAGATCTGGGCCTGCTGTTGAGAGAAAGGAATCGCCTTGAACTCCAGGACGATGTTCTGTACAGGAGGAGGCAGGATGGAGACCATCTGTCGTTTCAGCTCGTATTGCCAGAGGAATTGCGTCAAGGAGTTCTCACCAGCCTCCATGACGACATGGGGCATATGGGGGTCGAGAGGACCCTTGACCTGGTGAGATCTCGGTTCTTCTGGCCACGTATGGCTGTAGATGTGGAAAAGAAAATCAAGACTTGTGATCGCTGTGTTCGAAGGAAAGCCCTGCCGGAGCGGGCTGCACCGCTGGTGAACATCAGGACCAGCCGGCCGCTCGAACTGTTGTGCATGGACTACCTGACGCTCGAGGCAGATAAGAGTAACACCAAAGACATCTTGGTCCTCACAGATCATTTCACCAAATACGCCCTGGCTTTTCCAACTGCCAATCAAAAGGCGAAGACGGTTGCTAAATGTCTGTGGGAGAATTTTATCGTGCATTATGGCATCCCGGAGCGTCTGCACACAGATCAAGGCCGCGACTTTGAGTCCCATTTAATTCGAGAACTCTGTGACATCGCCGGCATTCAGAAAACCCGTACCACGCCATATCATCCCCGTGGCAACCCAGTAGAGAGGTTTAATCGGACGCTGCTGAGTATGTTGGGTACGTTGGGACCGGAACAGAAGCAAAGATGGAAGGAGTATGTGAAACCCCTGGTCCATGCTTACAACTGCACCAGAAACGAGGTCACAGGCTACACTCCTTATGAGCTCATGTTTGGTCGCTCTCCGAGATTACCTGTGGACCTCGCTTTTGGCTTGCCAGCGGGGGACAAGTCTGTCCCATCACACTCGAAATATGTGCAGACTCTTCGCTCTCGCCTGGAGGAAAGCTACCAAGTCGCTTCCAAGAATGCAGCAAAGTCAGCAGAACGGAACAAGACTCGTTTTGATCAGAGGGTGAGACCCTCCGCCCTGGAAGAAGGGGATCGAGTGCTTGTCCGGAACGTGAGACTCCGTGGAAAACATAAGCTGGAGGACAAGTGGGAGAGAAACATCTATGTTGTGGTTAACCGTGCTGGCGACCTTCCAGTTTACACAGTGCGACCAGAGACGGATTCATCTGGGAAAACTCGAACATTGCACAGGGACCTCCTGCTTCCGTGTGGTTTCCTACCTGACAGTAAAGAGCCAGAACTGCAACCTGTTACATCTGCACACAGACTTCAAACTCGCAGTCTGAAGAAGCCGGTTGTAGACCCAGAGGAGTACCTGAGTGAGGAAGAGGAGGAGGGGAGAATTGCCCAGGTTTCAATCCCAGCAACTGTAAAGTTCTGTGTAGATGGAACTCTTCCTGCCCAGCTGTCATCCACCAACTCAGCGTTGGCTGAACCAATGCACTCACCTGCAAGGAACCTGCTGGAGGTCGAGGAGGGTTCTCTGGTGACTGGTGCTGTGGATCCACCCTTGCTCAGTGTGGAAGAGGATGTCTCTGGAGCGTCTGAGGAGGAAAATGGAGAGTACTTAACAGAGCCTGAAGAGGTCAGTTCCATTCTTGACACCCTGCCATCAGAGGAAGATGGGGAGCTCGACGGCCCTGTAGAGACATCCCCTGATTCGGTCGTTCAATCACAGCGTGCCGCTGAAATACCCGTCGCTGGTTTAGACTCTGAAGGTGGGGGTGATTTAGATGTTGTCGAACCGGGTCAGTCTATCCGTCGTTCTTCGAGGCAGCGGCAACCGCCCAAGAGTCTGCAGTACACCGGGTTGGGTAATCCGTTAATTTCTGTTGTGCAGACACTTTTTCATAGTTTGGCTGATGCGTACGGTGAATCGTTTGCCAGTCCTGTGTCCCATTCCCCTGCATGTTCACGGGTCCAGGTAGTGTAGCATGCACCGGAGTTGCATGGTTTTAGAGGGGGGAGTGTGTAACAGGGGTGATAAATCCCTCACTCACAGGGTATCTGTTTCTCAACTCTCGCGGTATTATGTCCAAATCTCGCGGGATGGTTACCTGGTTCACCTGGGCCAATCACCGTTGTAGTTGGCGGTGACGTCACGGGGTCACGTGGGTCGGCGCAACCAACCGAGGTTTAGTATTGAGCCGCTGCAGTTCAGTCTCAGAGAGGGAGCAGTGGGGAAGCTGCATGAGAGACGAGCTACAGGAGCCCCTTACCGTGTCGCAACTGCCGTGCCGAGACCGCGACGGCCAAACGTATGTGTAGTGCGTAGCGGACGACCGGTGAGTCAAATTGTTTGTAGCCGTTAGCATTATCATTAGCCGCTAGCATTAGCCGCGGCCGCCATTCACTTTAATGGAGGTGGCTAGCGCTGTTTAGCAAACAGGCCTGGGTCTTTTCTTTTGTAATGAGAAGCCAAGGTTGTTGTTTTTTATTTTATTTTTTTATTTGGATGGGACAATGCACGGAGTCCTGTGACATTTTTTAATTGTAATATTCCCTAGCGATACATTTTTACTGTAATACTCTCACTTAGCCATATCCAGTAGCACCAAGCATAGTTTAGAGGTAATTTCCCCTCCTAATCGCCTGAGGGCAGCACTGAACACAATTGATAAAGTTATAAAACATTTACACTAGGGGCAGCAACGGACACACACAGGAAGTGAGAAAACCCAAAGAAGAACACCTGGGATACATAAACTCAGACTCCGCCTTTGGAAGAGAGAATCTCTCAGCAGCGTATCCTGGATGCTAAGCTCTGAGACGCTCCGCGCGTGTTATTTACCATTCCTCTCCTTTTGTTTCATAGACGATAGACAATAGACCAAAAACCTTAACCAAATAAAGTGAGTTAAAAGCGATCCTGTCTCGGCGGCCTTTCCTGGACCAAAATCCACAACAGTCCCAAAACATAAAAACAGTACACAGTGTCAGAACAACAACAACATAGTATTATAAAAAACGTAATGCAGACAACAACACACAACTTTAACGAAATAAAACATTGACATTTTGACAACACTTCCATTGACAGGGGGACCAAAAGAGTTTCTGAGAGATAAAGTGCAAAAGTGCCAAGGTGACAAGTGCTAAAGTGCAGGAGTGCATCATGGGTACCAAGTTGTATTGCACGGTGCCCTAAAGTGCACATCGGTTCAGAGTGCCAGATTGTATTGCACTATGCCCGTACACACAGTTGCACAAGCAGGAGTGTGTAGATACTGCAAGAGATGTGATACATAATTGTGATTATGTAAATACTACTAGAACCAAAAAAAAAAAAAAAGACGTATACTGAAATGTCAGTATTTCAGACATGGGTGCAAGTTTGGTGGGACAGTAACCATGCTTTAAGCTGTTTTTTGAATGCATTAAACGTGGGGCTGTCTCTAATTGGGGTTGGTAGACTGTTCCAACAAGTACCGCCCTTCACAGTTAAGGAATTTTGGCCTATTTGGCTTCGTCTAAATGGCACCTCGCAGTCCCCTCTGGAGGCAGATCTGGTGCTGAGTGTGTTATCTCTCCGTCTAAAGTATTCCCTCAACGGGGGGGGGGGGGGGGCAGTCCGTTGAGGGTTTTATAGATAAGACAGCTATTCTTAAAACTCCTAAGGTTTTCAAAGCTCAGAAAATTGTGCCTTTCAAAAATTGGACAGTAATGAGAGGAAAGAGATTTTTTGGCGAATACCTTAACAGCTCTTTTATACAACTGTTCAATTGGTTTCAGTGTGGTGACACCAGCAAACGACCATATTACAAAACAATATTCAATGTGAGATAAAATCATACAATGAAGATAAGATTTAGCTGCTTCAGACGAGATGAAGGGCCTGATTTGTTTAAAATTCTGCAGGCTGAATCGTATTGTATTCGCCACTTTTTTGATGTGTTTTTTGAATGTAAGATTTGCATCTAGCGTGATACCAAGGTACTTGAACTGCTCCACTAGTTCAAGTTCTACTCCTCCAATGTATACTTTGGATCTGCTCTGGTTCACTGGTCGTTTTGTGAAATTCATACACACAGTTTTAGTTGTATTGAGCAGGAGGCAGTTATTATTCAGCCAGTCTTGGACCCTGGCCAGGGCACTGTTGAGCTTATTGGAGGTGATGTCAGAGTTTGAGCCATGGGTGAAAATAACTGCATCGCCTGCATACATCTGGATGTTGATGTCTGGACACGTATCTGGGAGGTCATTTATGTACAACGAGAACAACAATGGTGCAAGGATCGAACCCTGGGGGACCCCAACAGCAGATGAGCGGAAAGGCGATTTGACCCCGTTGACAGCTACACATTGTGTTCTATTCGCTAGGTATGATCCAAACCATTGCATTGTGCTATGAGAAAAATTAAAAAATGTGAGCTTGTTTAAGAGTACTTGATGGTCAACGGTGTCGAATGCCTTTTTAAGGTCAAGAAACACCGCACTGACACATGATGTTTTGTCCAGTAAACACTTGATTTTTTCAATGAACATACAGTTGGCTGACTCGGTGGAATGGTGTGCCCTGAAGCCAAACTGCATTGGGTGCAGTGAAGTGGGACCCTCATCTAAATGCCTGATCAGTTGATTCGCAACCCATTTTTCAGCTATCTTAGAAATCACCGGAAGTATACTGATGGGTCTGTAATTAGCTTCCAGTGATTTAGAGCCAGATTTGAAGACGGGAGTCACCGAAGCCACCTTCCAGGCTAACGGAACTTTGTTTTGGCTAATGGATAGGTTAACCAGATGCATAATGGGTTTACACAGATCATGAGAATGAGACTTTACAAAATTTGTGTCAATACCATATGCATCTTTTGTTTTGGAGCATTTGAGTGCTCCAATTAGCTTTTTGACCTCCGTCTCTGTTATCTTGGCTAGCTGAAAGATGGGCTGTTCGTTGCTGATCGGGCGAGGTACAATAGCTGATGGTGTAAATATTCTTGTTATTTCAAGCACACTGTCTATAAAATAGTTGTTAAAAGAATTTGCAATTTTTGCAGGATCATTCACCAAGACATTATCAATAATCAGTTCAGAGGTGTTTGATTCGTGTTTGCTTTCCTTGCCTAGCAGCTTATTTAAGGTTTGCCACACCTTTTTCCCGTTGCCCTTGGCACCCTCGATTACAGAAATGAAAAAATTTGCTTTGGCCCTTCTCAGCGACTGGACTACTTTGTTACGTATATGTGTGAAATTATGCCTGTCAGTAGACAGGCCAGACTTCAAGTATTTCTTAAGTAGTGAGTCTCTAGACTTTAACAGATCCCTACAGTTTTGGTCGAGCCATGGCGGGGAGTTACGTGTCCTGGCTCTACTTTTCCCTCTTCTAGAGAGCGGGGACATCACATTTTTAATTTTATTCAAGAAGGAATCACAGCTAGTTTCAATATTATCTGATGTAAGGATTTCCTCCCAGTCGATATTTTTTATGCCCTCACTGAGGTTTTGTAGTTGATTCCTTGGTATTACATTGATACTACAAGGTGGCTGGGCTTTAGGCGGTCTGGCAAACCTTGATTTGTTGAGCTTTCTGGACATAAAAATACAATTATGGTCAGAGATACCCGTCAGAAAGTTATATGTCTTCGTTATTCTATCGGGTTTGTTTGTAAATAAAAGATCAATTCTTGTCTGCGATTTATTTGTCAGTCTAGTTGGTTGCTCTATCAGTTGTTTTAGATTGTAATATTCAGTGTTTAATTTCAGATTTTTTCTACCTTGTTTGTTATCCCAGTTTACGTTAAAGTCTCCTAGGATAATTAACTCTTTATTTGGTCCGACGGAGTTCAACATGATTTTCAATTGATCGTAAAATTCTAAACTGGCAGATGGGTGGCGATATAAGCACATAAAAACAAATGACATTTCCGTAGATAGCAACACTTCTATTCCAACACAGTCAAATTTGACAGCTTCTGGTAATTCGAGGAGTTTACATTTTAATTTGGATTTTACGTAAAGTAACACTCCTCCACCTTTACCTATTTCCCTATCCTTTCTAAATACTTGATACCCAGGCAACATTACCAGTGCTTCAGCAGATGATGGTTTCAGCCAGGTTTCAGAGAGACCCAGGATGTCAATATTTGAGTCACAGAGAAGGTGTTCTACTTGTTCACGTTTATTGCCAAGGCTTCTAATGTTCAAGTGTCCACAGAAAAGTCCCTTTGGTTTGCGAAGAGGATCCCAGACTATTCTGGACTGATTGAGGGTGGAGAACAGTTTGTGTCTACGATGCCTTTTTGTGACTGGGTTTCTGATTTGTGACTTCCGGTTCTTTTGAGAATGAATGTAAAGTATAAGAGTATTGATGATGTATCATGTCTGTTTAATAATGAATCATGTTGCTAATTGTTGTAACTGCTGGTTATGATGATGATAGATACAGATGCTATTTATTTTTCTATTTATATTTGCTAAATCATGACTTTGAGAATATAACATTAGTGCAATGAGTACTTTGTTGACCAGGATCTTATAGATGGCGAGCTAAAGGAGCCACGGACTGATAGATTGTCGAATGAGTCGCATCCCTCCTGCCAGGCTGGTAGGGGGCTCTTTGTAGCCCAGTAAAAGACTCTCACCCACTCGCTCAGCCCCTGCCCAACACACGCACACACATCCTTCCCCTACACACTTACCCACTCATTTCCCCTGGACTCAATTCCCCAACCCAGACGTGGGTTTACATAAACTGTGGGGGGGCAGCTGGGATCATCTTTTTGGTGTTCATAATGAACCAAGCGTATGGGTTTTTGCTTATTTCTGACTCTGACTTTGTTATCTGTTGATGAATCTGAATCGTGAATATCTGAATGTGCATATATGCAAATGATTGAAAAAAGTTAACTTACCGTAATTCTTTAATTGTCTGCCTTTAGCAGATCGGCCGGTTCACTGTATATAATATCACTTTATTGTTGTGGGTTTTTCATTGCACTTTTTGCTATATAAAAATACATGGTATCATTCAACCAGCAACCTCAGTCTCTGTCTGCTCCCTCCTTTGGGTCGTACCTTAGCCTTCTGATCACTAGCCTATTGTTGTATTTTATTGTTACACATTAGCTTCAGTGTTAAATTTGTGTGACATAGGTGCTACAATAACTTACTACACGCTTACTATCACAAACTCAAACGCGGGAAAATATAACGGCACCGGGACGCACCCTCGCTACAGGTCCACGGCACGCTCGTCTCCGGTGCGCGTCGCGGCAGCAGCGGCAGCCGGGGAGGCGGTGGGGGCGGCGTTGACGGCAGACGGCTGGTACGCGTCCGCCTACTGCCGTACCAAGGCGGGCAGCTCGGAGGAGTGTCATCGCTCACCCAAGTTGTTTCTATTATCATTGCTACATTGTCTCCAGCATATGGCGCGATTATGGACAGTATATTTTATTAAACACTCAGCTTCTGTTTAGCAACTTCAACTTTGAGAATAGATTAACGGTGATATTTTTTTTATCGGCTGATAAGAGTCTCGCGTTAACGCAGCACGTTAATGCCGATAACGGCCCACCACTAATATAGATATATTCATATATATATATATATAATGTTGTATATGTGTATATATATACACGTACATTTATGAATATATATATATATATATATATACACCTCAACAACAACGTTATAAATACATCAACAACAAACATCTCTCCTTGGATCCAGATCTTACCAAAGACAAGCAGCTCAGCGGTGTGATTGGCCGTGCCAGCGCTGTTGCTCGCCATGCAGAAGACCGTGTTCACGCCAGACCTCACCCCTCTGACGAAGAGGAACCCCCTCTCCACCCAGGCCTCAGATTAGTCGTCTGTGCCGTTCCTCTCCAGGGGCCTGCCGTTGTGGAGCCACTCGACGGTGGGCTCCGGCGTGCCACTGGTATTGTAGGTGAAGCGGGCCACTTGGCCCACGGGCAACCGCTGGGTAGAGGAGTTGAACTCTGTGATGCTGGGGGCCTCCTCCTCCGTGGGCATCACTGAACCAGAAGAAACCAGGATGAGATGAGTGAACGTTTACAACATGTATCTAGAGATGCACCATCAGACACTCCCTTTACTCTCTCCTAATACCTTTCCACTAGAGGGCGACCCAGAAGATTCTGACCCAATTTTCTCACCTGCCTTTTCCTATATGATTGAATATCACAGCAGTATCTACAAAGAGTTCCCAGGGAGGGGAAGACACAGCTCAGAGATAAACGAGTCGGGGCGGAGCTTGTGGAGGAGCAGGGCAGACGATTGACATAAGCGACCTAGGAGGGCGCCTAGGGCTGCAAATGTGTTGGGGGCGCCCTCTAGTGGCGCCCTTAATTCATTTAATTTAATTTAACAAGCGAAATAAAACATGTTTATTAAACATGATCATCCTAGGGCGCCCCCTCAGCCACGCGTTTACTTATTACATTTAATTGATGATTTTTGTAAATAATTTTTCAATAAGTGTGTGTGTGGGGGGCTGATGAACTCAGGCAATATTTGCAGAGCCCAGCACCTGCAGGAGAAAGGACAACTGATCCTTCATGTCACCTCTCTCTGAACTGAGTCAAATTGTAATTCTCTGAATAGAAATGCCAGATACAACTGTTCAATTATAATTTGAGATAGGCAAAGAACTTCTCTCTTTTAATTTTGTAGTGGTACGTACAGTATCCATAATAGCACTTTTGTTTGTAGTTTGAGTGTATAGTTTGTAGTTTGAGTGTATAGAAATTAGCTCTAAAACCGAATGACATCGTCTTTAAACATCACAGGACCCACAGCCAACCAAACACAAAGTCCATCCCCCTGAAAGAAAACATGAATTTACAATTAGTATTCATACTAATTATTATCATTATCATTTAATTATAATAAAGCATTATTGTTTTTATTATTATTATTATTGTAACTATTATTATGAATAATAATAATAATAATAATAATATTTTTACTTCTATTATTATTTTAATTGTATTCAGGATGATATGATTTAGACTCACTGAACAGCAGGGCGATTAGGAGAATACTCAGCAGTTCGAAGATCAGAAAGACAATGTTGCTGACATTGTTGGACTTCAGAGCTGTTCAGGAATAGGACACACACACACACACACACACACAGATATATATTCATACTAAGTGAGTGATGACTGGTACTGTGGCTTTCGTGTTGAGTTTAGAACACACTTAAGCACAACAAGTACATATCTCTTGCATTCTTGTTATTATTCCCTGATTATTTATATTAGCACACATACAAGCCTCCACCATCATCCCCGTCCCCAAAAAACCAAGGACCACAGGACTCAATGACTACAGACTCGTCGCCCTGACCTCTGTGGTCATGAAGTCATTTGAGCGCCTTGTGCTGCCCCACCTGAAAGCCATAACCGACCCACTCCTGGACCCCCTGCAGTTCGCCTACAGAGCCAACAGGTCTGTAGACGATGCAGTCAACATGGCTCTGCACCACATCCTCCAGCATCTGGACTCCCCAGGATCATACGCCAGGATCCTGTTTGTGGATTTCAGCTCTGCTTTCAACACCATCATTCCGGCTCTGCTACAGGTCAAGCTCTCCCAGCTCAACGTGCCTGACTCCACCTGCAGGTGGATCACAGACTTCCTGTCCGACAGAAAGCAGCGTGTGAAGCTGGGAAGCCATGTCTCAGATCCCCAGACCATCAGCACCGGATCCCCCCAAGGCTGCGTTCTTTCTCCCCTACTCTTCTCCCTGTACTCCAACAGCTGCACCTCCAGTCATCAGTCCGTCAAGCTCCTGAAGTTTGCGGACGACATCACGCTCATCGGGTTCATCTCAGATGGGGACGAGTCCGCCTATAGGTGGGAGATTGACCATCTGGTGACCTGGTGCAGCCAGAACAACCTGGAGCTTAACTCTCTAAAGACAGTGGAGATAGTGGTTGACTTCAGGAAGAACCCAGCCCCACCCTCCCCTGTCATCCTGTTTGGCTCCCCAGTCGACTCTGTGGAGTCCTACCGCTTCCTGGGTACCATCATCACCCAAGAACTTAAATGGGATCTGAACATCAGATCCCTGATCAAAAAAGCCCACCAGAGGATGTACTTCCTGCGGCAAGAAATAAAGAAATTCCACCTGCCAGAGACGATGATGGTGCACTTCTACACAGCCATCATCGAGTCAATCCTCACCTCCTCCATCACCATCTGGTACGCTGCCGCCACTGTCAAGGACAGGAGTGGTCTGCAGCGTATCATTCGTACTGCCGAGAAGGTCATCGGCTGCAACCTCCCATCCCTCCAGAACCTGTACGACTCCAGGTCCCTGAGGCGTGCTGGGAAGATTGTGGCTGACCCATGGGGCTCCATGAACACCGAAGGGGAGAACGGTGTACTGGAACAGGCCCCCCGGGGTCGCGAACGCCATCTTCTCCCTGGAGGTCCGGGTCAATGGCACCTGCCAATACCCCTTGGTCAGGTCCAGGGTGGTGAGATATCGGGCTGGTCCAAGTCTCTCGATCAGCTCATCTACCAGGGGCATAGGGTAGGCGTCGAAGTCGGACACCTCGTTCAGCCTTCGGAAGTCGTTGCAGAACCGGTAACTCCCATCAGGCTTTGGCACGAGGACGACCGGACTGGACCAGGCACTGCGGGACTCCTCGATGACGTGGAGCTGCAGCATCCAGGCTACCTCCTCCTGGATCGCCACCCGTCTGGCCTCCGGGACTCTGTAGGGAGGAACTCTCACCTTCACTCCTGGTGCCGTCCGGATGTCATGCTGGATTACCGAGGTCCGACCCGGAAGCTCGGAGAACACGTCCTGGTGTTGCAGGACCAAGTCGTCGAGGTCTTGCTTCTGGGCCGGGCTGAGGTCCACTCCTACCGGGACCACCGGGATTCCGCGTCGGGCCGCCAACCCCAGGGGTGCCGGATTGGGCAGATCCACTCCCCCCTTCCACTGCTTCAAGATGTTCACATGATACAGTTGGGTAGGCTTACGTCTCCCGGGCTGGCGTACCCGGTAATTTACCTCTCCCACTCGCTCGACCACCTCGTATGGCCCCTGCCATTTGGCCAAGAACTTGCACTCCACCGTGGGGACCAGGACCAGCACCAGATCTCCGGGCCGGAAGACGCGCAGCTGGGCTCCCTGGTTGTAGATCCTCGCCTGGGCCTGCTGTGCTCGCCTGAGGTGGTCCCGAACGATGGGCCAGACCTGGGCCATACGGTCCCTCACCTGCTCTACATGGTCCAGCGTGGTGCGGTGGGGTGACGGCTGGCTAGAGAAACCCGTAGAGGCCTGGGGCACCTCCCGCACCACGAACAGGACATGGGGCAGCAGCTGGTCCCAGTTTTTCCCATCTGTGTCCATGGCCTTCTTCAGCATTTGTTTCAATGTTTTGTTAAACCGTTCCACCAGGCCGTCCGTCTGGGGGTGGTACACCGACGTCCGGAGCTGTTTGACCTGGAGAAGTCTAAGCAGTTCTTTCATGACAGGAGACATAAAACAGGAGCCCTGGTCCGTTAGTACTTCCCGTGCTATCCCCACCCGGCTAAACAGAAGCATGAGTTCCTTCGCTACCACCTTAGCGGTAGTGCTTCAGGGTACCGGGTAGCGTAGTCTACCAGCACCAGGATATATCGGTGTCCCCTGCTGGTCTTGGGAAGGGGCCCCACAATGTCCAGGGCTATCCGATCGAACGGAGTCTCTATGATGGGCATGGGTATGAGTGGGTTTCTAGCCGTGGAGCGAAGAGCTACCCGCTGACACTCAGGGCACGTCTGGTAATAGCGTTCTACGTCCCTTTTCACCCCCGGCCAGTAGAACCTCGCTAAGACCCGATCCCGGGTTTTGTCCATGCCCAGATGCGCTCCCAGGAGGTGTGTGTGGGCCATAAATAGCACCTTGCTAACATATGTCCGTGGGACCACTAATTGTTCCGTCACCCGTCCTTTTCCACCACCCGGTATAGCAGGGCCCCCCTGGTGCTAAAGTGTGGGTGTGTAAGGCAACTCACCGAATCCCGGGTCTGTTCGTCATGGGCGAGAACATGGCTCCAGGCATGTTTTAGGGCGTCGTCCTGCAGCTGGGCGCTAGCGAACTGCCCCGGCCGAGTAGTTCTTTCCCCCCCTGCCGGTAAAAAGTCGGAGAACTCGGTGAGAGGGGAACTCTCGGACTCCTCGGGTGGGTCGTTCGGCTCTGGCGCAGTCAGGGTATCCGAGGTGTCGGGTCCGAGCCGCTGCGATCCGGATCGGGTAGATCCCCCTTCCGGGTGGGGCAGAGATCCCGGTGGTGAGGGTCCGTCCCCTTCTGGCCCTTGGTCCTCTGCCGACGATTCCTCCTGGGTCGCCGGAACCCGGGTGGCCCCGTACGCTGGCCGCACCGTCCTCCCCACTCGGCGAGACGGCTCTCTCCTTACCCGGTTTTCCCGCTCCGGATTCCAGAGTCTGTGAAAAATCTGGCAATCCCTCCCGATAAGGTGGGGTACAATCCCCGCCCGGGCTGTGAACACCCCGTAGGGGGTCCGGATGACCACATGGCAAGTCCCATAGGTCCGGGTGTCCCCGTGTACACAGGCCACCTCCATTGGTTCTTCCCCCCTTCCCGCCCGCCAGTTCAGGACGAAGAAGGGTCACCACACTACCAGTGTCTAGGAGGGCCTGCGTGTCCTGGGTCATGACCCGTGCTGGGATTGTCGGGGTCCCAGATACCCCCTGTGCCCAACAGGTGGCCAACATGCAGGGTCAGTGCGTACCCTCGTCCGCGTAGGCCGACGGCATCGACACGTCCCGGTCTCCGGGGCAGTATCAGGCCAAATGCCCGGTCTGACCGCAGGTGTAGAACCGTCTCCCTTCGCGACCCTCCCGGGACACGATCGGCGGCTCCGGTGGGGGTGTCTATGGCGATGTCAGGGGTCCCCTCCGGTCTCGTCGGGTCTCGGTAGGCCGAAGGCTGGTCCGGGGACTGGCGCTGAGCTACTGGGCTACCTGCCAGTTCTCCAGCTGATGGATCAGATCGTCTACCGTGTCGGGGTGATGGTGGGCCAGGATCCTCCGGGCGTCGGGCGGAAGCTGGCGAATGGTATTGTCTATGAGGACCCTATCCACCGTGCTGGGTCCCTCGCCCGTCGCCAGCCACCTCCTCACTAGACGGCCATGCTGGGCGATCTGGGTCCGCACCGCACCCCGGATGTCGAACCGCCAGTCGTGAAAGCGTTGGGCTCGGGCCGCGAGGTTGTGCCCGTAGTAGGCCAGTATCGCCTGCTTGAGCACGGGATACTGGCTGGCGTCCTCGGTCGGGACGTCCTGGCTCGCCTGTTGTGCGGGTCCGGTGAGGAAGGGCGAGAGGATGTGGGCCCACTGCTCCTCCGGCCAGCTCTCCCTCCGGGCGGTCCTCTCGGACACCTCCGGGTAAGCCTCTACGTCGTCCTCAGGGCCGAGCTTGGTAAGCCGACTGGTCGGGGCGGCTGTCGGCGCGTCGCGGACGGCGTGCTGGGTGAGACGGAGCACCGCTTCGCGGAGCAGGGCGAGACTTTCTGCCGTCTCCCGCTGCATAGCGGCAGCCTGTGCCTGGAGCTGCTGCTGTCGCTGGGCGACTGAGGCAGCGGCGGTGCCGTCGGGGTTCTGCATGCTGGGCGGGTGGGTACTTTACCGTGAGTGGTAGTGGTGTCGAGTTGCCCGCATTCTCCACCATATGTGGTGACCCGGTTCACAAATGTCTATAACACTCACGGCCAACACCACACCACAGATCCAGGTTAAGCCGAAGTCTGCGTTTATTCGGAATAACACTGGTGAACAAGGAAAATATACTATTGACTATGGCGTCCGTGAGACTCGTGTCGGGCGGTATATCGGCAGTCTTGCTCTCTGCTTGTCCTTCTTGTTCCCCCTTGAGTGAGTCCTCGGTCGCCTTTTAAGCTGTCTCCTTCTCCCTCCAGCCAGGTGCGCTTCATCAAGGTGATTGCGGTGAGTGACGTCGTGCTCTCTGCCAAAGACTAGTGCGTGTCGGTGGTATACGCCGTCCACCACTACCCCACGGTTCCCCCTGGTGGGGAGCGGGTTGTCACAAAATACAGGAAGAAAATAACCCTGCCTGTCATAGGAACACAACCCATTTTAAATGATAACATCACACACACAAACTCTGTTTCCACCTCAAAACCTTTTTATAACATGTAATGCTATAGTATCTCAAATCAACCCTTGCAGTCATGTAGAAAGGTTGAAAGGATCCATTTCAATGTCATCACGTAAAGGTAAAAACTAAATGATTATTTTTAAATCCCATTACATGAGTCATTGTACATTTGTAGGCTTTAAAATTAAAAACTGTCTCTGACATAGCTTACATAATGTGTGTGTGTGTGTGTGTTCTTGGCTCCTTTCTGAATAGCTGCCTGTAAAGGGTGCAGCAGGATCAGGAAGGAAGAAAAGAATCCAACCCAACCAGATGACTCACACAGTAAATATGCTGTTGGGTATCGAACTCAATTACAACAACAAGTAAGAATTCAGTTTACCTAATTCACTATTAAATGATGATGTTTTTACTGTAATGTATCATGGCAACAGTCTTTATATTTACTCTTTAATGGCAGCCTTTTATGGGAATACTGTGTGTTTCAAAAAATTGGCCTCTTATATCACTTTAATTGTGTGCGTGTGTGTGTGCGTGCCACCTTTTCTTGGCAGCTTTCTAAATACCTGCGTGTAAAGGGTGTGACAAGATAAGAAGGAAGAAAGACAAGAATCCAACCCAACAAGATGACTCATTGACGAGAAATGAAGGAAGACAATGAACCTGTCTATTAGAGAATCACACGCCAGTACAAACATGCCTACCCTTACTGTTAGTATTCTGAGGACACTGTACTCAGTACTCTGCTCTTCTGAAAAGAAAAATATTCCATGAAGCAAATCAAGTGTTCATATAAACAAGAGGCTAAACTGTCTTTAGAGGATGGAGGAGGATTCTACATGGAGGAGATCAGCAGAAACAGAATAGAGGACGCATATTTACTTCATGTGTTTCTATGTTTATCAGTCTCTTTATTGATAACATGATATCTATGTTATCAATAAAGGGTTCTGCTATAAAGATGGAGCTGCATCAGTGACTTGGGTTAGGTTAGGCTGGTTTTACCCGCCAACGATCTGAACATAAACCATAAAAGTGGCATTGCGTTCACACTTTTCATTCCGCATTTAGACAAGCGTCTTTGTGTGACGTCAACGTCTAACCCTTTAGACGGAAACGCAGAGGTGGACCGTTTCTAAGATTTCCACTCTGGAGGGTGGGAAAATTTTTTTGTGTTTTTAAGCCCTGAAACTAGCCTGGTGCTACCAGACCATCGTACTTCATTTCATTTGTACAGAAGGTCTGGAACTGCTGTAATTGGCAAACGTTCACTCACTTGGAGGCTGGTGTCTGTTGAAGTTTAAAACTATTGGATCTGCCCAGTGCCACTCTGGATCTGCCATAACCAATCGCAATAGCGTTTGGTCGTGACGTATGTCATACGCCGGGACCGGCCGAAAACTACGTTGAGCGCATGCGCAGGCTGTGTACACAAACAAAACAAGATGAAGCGTGAAGATGTCTGTCAACGATAGCTGCAGGTTTTGTTCATCTAATTTTAGAGTTCAAGGAACAATTACAAATTCTACATTAATATTCTATAGTAAGGACAGAGATAATGTTTGCAGTCAACTGTCGAGGCTGGGTCTTGTCATTGACAATACGTCGCTACTTCGACGTCATCGTTCTCAGCCACTTCCTCTGTTCGCTGATTGGTCATACAGAAATTTGTTCGGGCAAAATCCCACTAACAAGCCCCAGCCCCAGACTGACTACTGAAGGGAAAATGAAATTTGGGCGGAAGTAGGTGGGCGGGCGGAGCCAGGCTACCCTGAAACAGCAGTTGCCGTCTAAACGAAAGGCGCATCTGATAAAATATTTTGTCGGTTTCACCCGGGAGCGTGAAGCCAGCCTTCGTGTCTCTACGTGCTGTTTGACCTGTCAAGTGTCTCTTTGTTTTCCTCTGTCTGAGTTCATATTTTAATAAAGTTATTATTCTTCATCACTGCCTGGAGTCATGGAACAGCAGCCAATAGGAGGTTAGTCTGAGAGGAGTAACTTATTCATCATATCAATAGGAAGAATTCTATTTTTCAGTAAACACGTACGGTTAAAAGCGTTCCTTAATGCCATGTACATGTTGAACTGAAGTATCAAACAAAATACTGATGTAGGCCTACATGCGTAGTCAAAAAAAAAGAGGTAAAAACAAAATGATTATTTTTAAACATGAGTCGTTGTACATTTGTAGGCTTTAAAATTAAAAACTGTCTCTGACATAGCTTACATAATGTGTGTGTGTGTGTGTGTGTGTGTGCGTGGCTGCCTGTAAAGGGTGCAGCAGGATCAGGAAGGAAGAAAAGAATCCAACCCAACCAGATGACTCACACGGTAAATATGCTGTTGGGTATCGACCTCAATTACAATAACAAGTAAGAATTCAGTTGACCTAATTCACTATTTAAATGATGATGTTTTCACTGTAACGTATCATGGCAACAGTATTTATATTTACTCTTTTTTTACTCCTTTTATGGGAATACTGTGTTTTTAAAAAACGCCTCTATATCACTCTAATCACTCTAATTGTGTGTGTGTGTGTGTGTGTGTGTGTGTGTGTGTGTGTGTGTGTGTGTGTGTGTGTGTGTGTGTGTGTGTGTGTGTGTGTGTGTGTGTGTGTGTGTGTGTGTGTGTGTGTGTGTGTGTACCTTGGCCCTTTTCTGAATACCTGGGTGTAACAAGATGAGCCCAACCCAAGTTACTCTTCTTCATTCCTGAGTGGAGTCATGGAGCAGCAGCCAATAGGAGGCCAGTCTGAGAGGAGTTGGTTGGTTTGGTTCACATCATTTCCTTATAAAGAGTCGGACGGTTTGGTGAGGCTCACTTCATTACAGCGGGGAGAAGACTCAGGTACTGTACTCCACTCTGATCCGTGATTTAACATAAATATATATAACTTATTTATCATATCAATAGGAAGAGTACTATTTGTCTGTAATCACCTATGGTTAAAAGTGTTACTAGATCTTACGTACATGTTTGAACTGTAGCATACTTGACACCTCTCACTGTGTCTCTGTCTTTGTGTCTGAGCTTCTAGACATAGCTCTCTTCATATTTGAACAAAGTCTTCATCACTGGGTAACCAACCTCATGTGTGACAAAGAGTGTGTTAGTGTGGGACAATGAGGGACACGTTACCAATGCGGAGAGGTAGTCTACAAACGTGTCTTTCTACCTTAAGAAATAGACGTTCTCACATGTCTCTTCACATCGTACCCAGCGTGGGACTTTGAAATCAAGTAACTCTCTGAGAAGCCAACACAGTCTCACCCCTATTCATCAGATATTGACGATTTCCCACGTACCCTCTTCGTCGTTTAACGACGTCTAGGGGGTACTCTTCACTCTTTGATCAGGCAAAGCGTGACACGTACACGCTTTGCGAGGTGGACCAACGTATCTATTTCACGCTTTGGCGTGATACCGTGTGTGTGTGTGTGGGTGTGGGTGTGTCCAACCCCCCCTCCCCGTCAACAACCCCTTGCATCAAAATCCGACGAAGAGGTATTTGCGGTCAAAACTATCGGATGACCCTCTTCGTCATTAAACGACGAGGAGGGTACGAGGGAAATTGTTGTGAGTGCATTTAATTTTTCTTTGTGGTGGTTTCCAACATATTCCTCCTGAATCTGCATAGCGTGAGACTTTGTGGTGATTGGATGTTCTGTGTTGGGCGGAGCGCAGCAGGCAGCACAGACGGTGACAGGTTCACCTGCACTCGACACTCATGTGTGCGCAGTTTGATTGACATCAAACACACCCCTGTGATGACAGCCTTCCCAGCCTTCTTCACAGCCTTTGGCTTCAGTCCAGATTTTAGAAAGGTATCTGTCATACAGTGGTTTGGCTTTTTAAAACTAGAGCCAATCAGAATGCAGGACATCCTCTCAATATGTTGGAGGAGGGACAAGAGTTAGAATGCTGTGCAGTCCCACCTCGAGCGGGACACCTGACACCTGTACAGTACTGTCATGGAACAGCAGCCAATAGGAGGCTATTCTGACAGGAATGTCAACTGGGAGGAGAACTGGTCCAACTGGTTGGTTCACAGCATAATTTCCTCATAATGAGTCTGACAGTTTGGTGTGGCTCACTTCCATGATTCATCGTAAATATTCATTGCTAATAAATAATTTAGCATATTCTTTATCCAAAGAGACATACAGTGAATTCAGATACAGGTTATTAAGGAACAGGTAGGGGTTAGACAGTACAGAGACAAGTCATTAAGGAGCAGGTAGGGGTTAGACAGTACAGAGACAGGTCATTAAGGAGCAGGTAGGGGTTAGACAGTACAGAGACAGGTCATTAAGGAGCAGGTAGGGGTTAGACAGTACAGAGACAGGTCATTAAGGAGCAGGTAGGGGTTAGACAGTACAGAGACAAGTCATTAAGGAGCAGGTAGGAGTTAGACAGTACAGAGACAGGTCATTAAGGAGCAGGTAGGGGTTAGACAGTACAGAGACAAGTCATTAAGGAGCAGGTAGGGGTTAGACAGTACAGAGACAGGTCATTAAGGAGCAGGTAGGGGTTAGACAGTACAGAGACAGGTCATTAAGGAGCAGGTAGGGGTTAGACAGTACAGAGACAAGTCATTAAGGAGCAGGTAGGAGTTAGACAGTACAGAGACAGGTCATTAAGGAGCAGGTAGGGGTTAGACAGTACAGAGACAGGTCATTAAGGAGCAGGTAGGGGTTAGACAGTACAGAGACAGGTCATTGAGGAGCAGGTAGGGGTTAGACAGTACAGAGACAGGTCATTAAAGAGCTGGTAGGGGTTAGACAGTACAGAGACTGGTCATTAAGGAGCAGGTAGGGGTTAGACAGTACAGAGACAGGCCATTAAGGAGCAGTCCTTCGGAGCAGACGTAAAATCGAGGTCCTGACTCACTGAGGTCATAAAAGATCCCAGGGCACTTATCACAAAGAGTAGGGGATCCCCCGGTGTCCTGGCTAAAAACTGCCCAACCAGGCTCATTCAATCTGGCCCCCTAATCATCCCCCTGTATAATTGGTTCATTCATTAATTCCCTCACTCTCCACCTCAAGCTGGTGTGTGGTGAGCGTTCTGGCGCAGATTGGCTGCCGTGCATCACCCAAGTGGGTGCTACACATTGGTGGTGGTTAGTGAGGTCCCCCCTGTGAAGCGCATTGGGTCCTAGAAAGGCGCTATACAAGACTGATAATTCATTAATTCAGGTAGGGGTTAGACAGTACAGAGACAGGCCATTAAGGAGCAGGTAGGGGTTAGACAGTACAGCGACAGGTCATTAAGGAGCAGGTAGGGGTTAGGGGGATTTCTGCTCTATAGGATACAACAGGTAAGACTGTGGAGATTGGGGATTGAACCCAGAACATTTCAGCTTAGATTCAAGCGGGTACATTCTTCAATAATTATTAAATTTGTCTTCTGATTTAGGATTTGTCTGAAATCCAAAGTGTCCTTGGGGAACTTTAAAGGTACTTGGGATATAATGTACAGTTGTTATATTTGTGATGTTATGATTATTATTTTCATTAGTCAGGAAGCCGGCCATCTTGGTTAGTGAGGGTGTTTAAACGTCATCTTGTCCTGGGTCTTGTTCTCTGTGGGCCCGCATCACAGATCTGGTTGTGATGTCATGCGACATGAGGAAGTCCATATTTGGTGGTCCTGCCTTCAGAGCGGTTTAACCAGCACAGGGAACAGTAGGTATGATATCCGCATGGTGAGCTTGATCTTGATCTGACACATTTTAACCCCTTAGAGTCCTCCTGTGTGGAATGATAAATAGTTATTAAATAGTCATTAAAAATGTCTCTGCAGCGTCTCCACATCTTTCACTGATTGAGAATAAAAGGGTCTGAATCGGTATGAATCTGCGTCTAGGAAAGACCAGCAGGCCGCTTGTCCAAAGTAAACAGAGACAACTCTCCCTGTGACCGGCAATAGGCAGCTTATATAAACACAGTAAATAAGTAAATAAATAAACTCTGAATGGCCGTAGGAACAATGTGTAGTTGTGTTTGTGTCCAGGTCTCCAGTCTGCTATGGATGAGGAGAGAGAGGAGGGGGGTTCTACCTCTAAGACCACTCTGTCTGGGGAACATGGCTGCCAGAGCAAAGCTAATAGGTAAGAAGAGGATCTCACTGTCTTTGACATCATGACTCCATCATTAGTCTGAGTCACAGCTGTGTGTGTGTTGTGTTGAAGCCCAGAGCAGCAGGAGAGAGCAGACTCCCCTGGACCCAGCTGTGTCTCCATGAAGAGTGACCACTCTATGGATATTCCTGTTGGGTTTAAAGATGGAAATCAGTCTATTGGGAAGAGGTGAGGGTTTATCAGAGATTATAAAATACAGAATCCATCAAATGTCCATAAATCCTGGTTCTTGTTTTTCTCGAAGAGTCCAGCAACAGAGAGCAGACTCCCCTGGGCCCAGCTGTATCTCCTTGAAGAGTGACCGGTCAGAGGCATTGATGAGGATTTCTTCAGGGGTGAAGGATCGGGCGCGTCGAAGGCTAGAGAGCTTCAATAGGTGGAGAAAATCTGTTGCATAATGTGGTTGACATGCTGTGAATGAGAGCAGGCTGTTTTAGTGATGTGGTTGACATGGTGGTAATGAGAGGAGAGATAAGGCTGTTTTAGTGATGTGGTTGACATGGTGTGAATGAGAGTAGGGATAAGGCTGTTTTAGTGACGTGGTTGACATGGTGGTAATGAGAGGAGGGATAAGGCTGTCTTAGTGATGTGGTTGACATGGTGATAATGAGAGAAGGGATAAGGCTGTTTTAGTGATGTGGTTGACATGGTGGTAATGAGAGGAGGGATAAGGCTGTTTTAGTGATGTGGTTGACATGCTGTGAATAAGAGGAGGGATAATGATTTTTTAGTGATGTGGTTGACATGATGTGAATGAAAGGAGGGATAAGGGTGTTTTAGTGATGTGGTTGACATGGTGTGAATTAGAGGAGGGATAAGGGTGTTTTAGTGATGTGGTTGACATGGTGTGATCCTGGTTCTTGTTTTTCTAGAAGAGTCCAGCAGGAGAGAGCAGACTCCCCTGGACCCAGCTGTGTCTCCATGAAGAGTGACCACTCTATGGATATTCCTGTTGGGTTTAAAGATGGAAATCAGTCTATTGGGAAGAGGTGAGGGTTTATCAGAGATTATAAAATACAGAATCCATCAAATGTCCATAAATCCTGGTTCTTGTTTTTCTCGAAGAGTCCAGCAACAGAGAGCAGACTCCCCTGGGCCCAGCTGTATCTCCTTGAAGAGTGACCGGTCAGAGGCATTGATGAGGATTTCTTCAGGGGTGAAGGATCGGGCGCGTCGAAGGCTAGAGAGCTTCAATAGGTGGAGAAAATCTGTTCCATAATGTGGTTGACATGCTGTGAATGAGAGCAGGCTGTTTTAGTGATGTGGTTGACATGGTGGTAATGAGAGGAGAGATAAGGCTGTTTTAGTGATGTGGTTGACATGGTGTGAATGAGAGTAGGGATAAGGCTGTTTTAGTGACGTGGTTTACATGGTGGTAATGAGAGGAGGGATAAGGCTGTTTTAGTGATGTGGTTGACATGGTGATAATGAGAGAAGGGATAAGGCTGTTTTAGTGATGTGGTTGACATGGTGGTAATGAGAAGAGGGATAAGGCTGTTTTAGTGATGTGGTTGACATGCTGTGTATAAGAGGAGGGATAATGATTTTTTAGTGATGTGGTTGACATGATGTGAATGAAAGGAGGGATAAGGGTGTTTTAGTGATGTGGTTGACATGGTGTGAATTAGAGGAGGGATAAGGGTGTTTTAGTGATGTGGTTGACATGGTGTGATCCCGGTTCTTGTTTTTCTAGAAGAGTCCAGCAGGAGAGAGCAGACTACCCTGGACCCAGCTGTGTATCCATGAAGAAGGACGACTCTGTGGATATACCTTTTACGTTTAATGATGGAAATCATTATATTGGGAAGAGGTGAAGATTCATCAGAGATTATAGAAAACAGTTCAGATAAAAACAGACCAGTTGGTTGTTATCAGACTACTGATACTGATGTTTACAAGTTAGGAAAAATAAAATAGATCCAAAGTGTGTGTGTGTGTGTGTGTGTGTGTGTGTGTGTGTGTTCTCCACAGACAACACCAGGAGAGGTCAAAGGATACTAGTGCTCAGTCTGTACAGCAGCATCAAACAGCTGATCAGGGTGTGTAATTTGACTTTAGCTCTACATGAACATTAGAAAGCATCTCTTGTGGTGCTAATAGTCTCCAGGCTTCCCTCTTTAGACCAGCGGGACTTGAATCCAGGACAGATGCTTCTGATGTCCCCAGTTAGTTCAGAGTAAAGTTCTCCTTGATGTTTGTTTTGTTCCAGAGGGCTGAGGAGAACGCACACGCTTTTCTAGACAAGGAGCTGAAGAAGCTCTGGAGGGATCTCTTCACAGATTACCCAAAATGCTCAGGGAGTCAGAGGGAGGAGGAGGTGGATGGTAAGAAGGAGAAGCAGAGGAGGCGCGCCATAGAGGGAGTGGTAGACATCACAAAGCTCTGCCTGATGGATATGAACCAGGAGGAACTGGCTGACACACTGTGGGGCGGTAAGAGACTCTTATTTTGAAGACAGGAGACAATTATTTTGAAGTGCAGAAGACTTATCTTGAAAACAGAATGAAAATGCATTTTCAGAGTAGTATGAGACTCTTATTTGTTCTGTTCAGACTAAATTACATAATCTAATTTAGATTTTCTAGTGTTTAGAGATTTCTTCATTTATAATTGCTCAATGTGTGTCAAGTCCTGCTCTTGTTCAACATCCAAAGGACACAGGGACAACTCAATTTCCGACTCAAGTCACTTTTATTCTTTTGGCTTTGTCAGTTGATTGGTCCATTCAGTAGATTTGCCAGTTAATTAGGTTGTAAACCTTTAAAGACAGAACAAAAGTTGCCATTTAATTAAACATTTTAAATTGAATTTAACACAAAATCATACATATTAAGCAGCATTTCAACACCATGAAAGTAAATAAACATTTTCACCGACCATTGGCGTCTTTGGACTGAACCTATGCGTGAACTTGGAGCATGTCTTCTCTCTGAAGTTTGTTCTCCTGAATGACTGAGAACCCTTGAATGGTATATAACACGAGCGGAGCGTCTCTAAGCTTTACATCTACGATACGCCGCCCAATGCCTTCTGATAGTGGAGTCCGAGTTAAATAGGCAGGTAGGGGTGGGCGTGTTCTGTGGCTTTAAAAGCCCGCCCCCTGACCATGGCAAATGTTGCAGCCCTACCGCATGTGTTCGGTGCTGCCCTCTTGTGACTATGGCCGTGTCCCAATTCAGGGGTTGCATCCTTCGAAGGATGCGTCCTTCGAAGGATGCAGCCTTCGTAGACCGCGAAGGCTGCATCGAAGGCCGAACGAGCGTTGTGGAATGGGACGGTCTAGCCTACGGAGCATTTCCGGATTGCGCAACCAGCCGTTAACGTCCTCTACCTTGCGTGACCACGCGCCGCTCCTGTCTCCTAGCAACCCTGACAGCTGCGGTTCAAACCGGACAGTGGAGGAGATATATGGAGCCAGAAATTATCATTTTATTGGTTATGTTTTATCTTTTATTGGAGGAGTGGGAGAAGATTCACCGCCGGAGCCGGCGGGTGAAGAGGAAGAGAGGACGTTGGCTTAACGTTAATTAGTTTAACGTTATATGTCTAGCGTTAATGTAATTGAACTTTGACAATAAAGTTACATATTTAAAATGGTCCCAACCTTACTTTTATATTAAAAAATGTTTTACGTAGTTTTGTCATTAAATATGTATTCGCTGCAGCTGCTGCTTCCGCTCTCTCCGCGCCATTTCTGAAAAAATATCCAACGCGCAATGAATGTTGGGATACGTTGGGCCGTGAAGGATGCATCCGATGCGTCCTTCAAATCCGGGAAACGAAGGCTGCATATCTCGGCCGCATTCGAAGGACCCTTCGAAATGGGACAGCACTTGACGCGCCGCTGTGACGTATGCGGTCTTCAAATGCGTCCTTCGAAGGATGCAACCCCTGAATTGGGACACGGCCTATGTGAGAATATTACCTCTTAACTATTAAATGTGCTCGGTGCTGCTCCCTGTGGCTATGTGAGAATATTACCTCTTAAATATTAAATGTGCTCGGTGCTGCTCCCTGTGGCTATGGGAGGATATTATGGCTGAAATATGTCACAATTTGTAGGGTTATTGTGGGGCATACAGTTAAATGGTTTGATCCAGACATGTAGAGTTAGTGGAAGGCCATGAGGTTAAAGAATGTTAAACAATAAATTGCAAATCAACAGCAGAATAACTCTGGAAGAGATGCAGCACTATCTTGTTATATCGGCATATCAAGTCACTTTCCACTGATTCACCATCATTATTATTATCATTAGACCAATCATATTGCTGTGGGAATAACAAAAAAAAAGTATCCATTCCTTGTCAGGACCAGCTTCTCGAACTACAAGTATTGAAGTCACTAAATATCATGAAGTTGATCATTTTTCAGGAAATATTATTATGCTTCAACTGATGTCACCATCCACTATCTGATATATTCTGTTCATTCTCATTTAGGTTCTGCTGCTGTCGAGTGCCAACACAAAATCAAGTCTCATTTGAAGAAGAAGTTCAAGTGTGTGTTTGAGGGAATCCCTAAAGCAGGACAGCCAACTGGTCTGAATGACTTCTACACAGAGCTCTTCATCACAGAGAGAGTCATTGGAGAGGTCAACAAGGAACATGAGGTCAGACTGATTGAAAGAGCTTCCAGGAAACCGGCCAAGGAGGTAACAGCAATCAAATGTGAAGACATCTTTAAACCCTTACCTGGACAAGATCAACCAATAAGAACAATAATGACAACTGGAGTGGCCGGCATTGGTAAAACCGTCTTAACACACAAGTTCACTCTGGACTGGGCTGAAGACAAAGCCAACCACGACATACACTTCACATTTCTCTTAACTTTCAGAGAGCTCAATTTGCTGAAAGGGAAAGAGTTTAGCTTGGTGGAACTTCTTCATAATTTCTTTATTGAGACCAAAGAAGCAGGAATCTGCAGATATGAACGGTTCAAAGTTGTCATCATCTTGGATGGTCTGGATGAGTGTCGACTTCCTCTGGACTTCCAGAACAACCAGACCTGGACTGATGTCAAAGAGCCGACCTCTGTGGACGTGCTGCTGACAAACCTCATCAGGGGCGACCTGCTTCCCTCTGCTCGCATCTGGATAACCACACGCCCTGCGGCAGCCAATCGGATCCCGGCTGAGTGTGTTGACATGGTAACAGAGGTGAGAGGGTTCAATGACCCACAGAAGGAGGAGTACTTCAGGAGGAGATTCAGAGAGGAGACGCTGGCCAGCACAATCATATCCCACGTCAAGAAATCAAGAAGCCTCTACATCATGTGTCACATCCCAGTCTTCTGTTGGATTACTGCTACAGTTCTGGAGGACAAAAAATCCCAGATAGAAGAGATGCCCAAGACCGTGACTCAGATGTACAGCCACTTCCTGAGGATTCAGTCGATACAGGGGGACAGGAAGTATTATGGGAGAGCTGAAACAGATACAGACTGGAATCCAGAGAGCAGCGAGATCATTGTTTCTCTGGGAAAACTGGCTTTTAACCAGCTGGAGAAAGGCAACCTGATCTTCTATGAGGCAGACCTGGCAGAGTGTGACATCAATATCAGAGCAGCCTCAGTGTACTCAGGAGTGTTAACCCAGATCTTTAAAGAGGAGTGTGGGCTGTACCAGGACAAGGTGTTCTGCTTTGTTCATCTGAGCATCCAGGAGTTTCTGGCTGCCCTTTATGTCTTTCAGTCCTTCATCAACAATGGTGTCAATCTGCTCTCAGAAGAACCACCCACCTCTGGGGAAGATAAACTCCTCCTCCTCTACCAGAGTGGTGTGGACAAGACCTTACAGAGTAAGAACGGACACCTGGACTTGTTCCTCCGCTTCCTCCTGGGCCTCTCTCTGGAGACCAATCAGATTGTCCTACGAGGTCTGCTGGGAAAGACAGGAAGTAGATCCCTGACCAATAAGGGAACAGTGTCTTACATTAAGAAGAAGATAAAGGGAAATCTCTCTCCAGAGAGAAGCATCAACTTGTTCCACTGTCTGAATGAGCTGAACGACCGTTCTCTAGTGAAGGAGATTGAACAGTACCTGACACCAGGAAATGTCCCCCAAAAAACGCTCTCTCCTGCTCAACTGTCAGCTCTGGCCTTCATCCTACTGACATCAGAAAAGGAGCTGGACGTATTTGACCTGAAGAAATACTCTGCTTCAGAGGAGGGTCTTCTCAGGCTGCTGCCAGTGGTCAAAGCCTCCAAAACATCTCTGTAGGTACATTAATAACATTTACAGGTTTACAATACACACAACAGAATATACATTAAACTGGAATATAAGGTCAAAATAATATGCAAAAGATCTCTGTAGGTTCACAACATGTATTACTATTCTACCCACAACAGAATAAACATACAACAGAATATAAAAGTTAAAATAATGTACTAAACATCTCTGTATTGGTACTATTAACGTATAATGAATTACAGTACACATAAGAGCATATTCAGAATACTAAAATATAGAAGTAGTAGTCATTTAAACATTAAAACATTTTCAAATAGAACAAAACAACTATTTAACATTTTACATAAAATATATATTTAAACATCATTTTAACATTTAAACATCTAATGATTTAGTGAACATTATTTCAACTAATAACATTCCTTCATTATGGAATAATTTAAAGATTTCTGTTATTTTAATAATGATTTTAAGTACCTAACGTGTTAAATGTGTGTGAAGGCTGAATGGCTGTCTTCTGTCAAAGAGATGCTGTGATGCTCTGGCCTCAGTTCTCAGCTCCAACTCCTCTAGTCTGAGAGAGCTGGACTTGAGTAACAATGATCTGCAGGATTCAGGAGTGAAGCTGCTCTCTGCTGGACTAGGGCATCCACAATGTACACTGGAAACTCTCAGGTCAGTTTTACTCAATGTTCAAATAGTTACACCACAAAATTCAACATCAGAAGACGCTTAACAGATTCACATCCATAAAATTTTGCATGTAGAGTACACACTAAATAGCAAGCGCAATATTGGTCGAAATAATCACAATTTGATTATTTCCCCAAATCGTTCAGCCCTAACATAGCATAAACATAGACTGGCTTCATGATAATCAGTATTTGGTGAAGTTTCAATGAAACAAAGACATGTCATTACACCCTGGTTTCATACACCCCTCCTAAAATTCACCAACATCCTGAGAAAGGATGTTTTCTCAGGCTTACAAAAAGTCTATCGCTGACACAACCTGGCAGAAATGAAAGATGGACCTAGTCCACCTTTTCAACTTGAAAGTTACCTTACATACAAGGTTCAGGAAAGAAAGAGGTAGATCAAAATCTCTGTATTTCCCTTAGTTTAATGTGATGCCTTGTACGTCACACAACATTTAGACCAAAATACTTAGTCCAGACATTTTTAATTGGTAGAATTTACCACTTTATTACCATTTATTTATTATTTATTACCATCAATTTATTACCATATTACAAACAAATTGGTCTGTAACCTTGCACATCTAATTATAATAATAGCTATGTCAATATTTCATGAACACAAAAAGAGGTGCATTTTCTGTTTATGTCAAGTTGTCGTGACAGAGACATCCTCTGGTAATTCCATCCTGGTTAATGTAAATTTGTCATTATAAAGACATCCCAAACAAATGTAATGTCAACTTGTCATGACCTAGACAACTTCTGGTAATGTCACTTTGATCCAAACAACGGTCCAAACAATTATCAAACACTACTAAACATATATTTAATAGTTTTACATTTTACACCCAATATTGAATAAACAATTCCTTCATTATTTAAAAAGTAAAAGATGCAAGTTATTTTAATCATTTAAATGTTTTAATGTGTGTAAAGGCTGAATGGCTGTCATCTGTCAGAGAGATGCTGTGAAGCTCTGGCCTCAGTTCTCAGCTCCAACTCCTCTAGTCTGAGAGAGCTGGACCTGAGTACCAATGATCTGCAGGATTCAGGAGTGAAGCTGCTCTCTACTGGATTGGGGAGTCCACGCTGTGCACTGGAAACTCTCAGGTCAGTTATCAGCCTCTTCTCAAAACAGGTTATTCTAGCTTCCAGTAAGTGCTGCTCATGTCTGATGCATTTCTGTTGCTATTTTCCCTGCTAACACAACACTCCCTGGTTCTACAAATGTTAGAACCTGTGAAGAAATGGTCATACAATACGATACGATACAACTTTATTGTCAGCTTACACTGAAATTAGTTTTGCCTCCATGGCGTCTCCGTTCAAGATACACAATGAGACATACAATACAGTACTAGTCACAAGAACAGAGAGTAAAGAACAAAAAAAAAAAAACTCTAGAAATATCTATACCAGCGTTTTTCAAAGTGTGAGGCGCGCCTCCCCTGGGGGGTGCCAGAGAGTTTCAGGGGAGGCGCGGCGAGAGAAAAAAAAAAGAAAAAAAAACTGTAAACATCTGGCGAGTGGCAAAATGGATAGATTTTTTATATCTCAAGTGAAAGTGAGAGAGGGCACAGAGTCTGGGGCGAACAGAAAACGGAGGAAGTATGACCCTGATTATTTAAAGTTTGGTTTTTCATTCCGCTTTTCTTATTTATTTTTACTTACACGATTTTTAAATGTAACTCCGCCAGCCCGTAATCGCGCCCCCGTAATGCTGCCAGTCCGACATGTTCCCATTCCTACAGTCCTGTGCGCGTATGCAAATTAGCCATGTGCGCCAAACAGAAGAAGGGCCCTATCTTGCGCCCGGCGCAATTGACTTTCTACACCGACGCGTGTGTCGTTGCTTGCACCTGTTATGATATTTTGGTCCAGGAAAGGCCGCCGGGACAGGATCGCTTTTAACTCACTTTATTTGGTTAAGGTTATTGGTCTATTGTCTATCGTCTATGAAACAAAAGGAGAGGGATCGTATATAACACGCGCGGAGCGTCTCTAAGCTTTACATCTAATCGATACGCCGCCCAAGAGATTCTGACCTAAAATGGTGGAGTCCGAGTTAAATAAGAAGGTAGAGGTGGGCGTGTTCTGTGGCTTTAAAAGCCCGCCCCCTTTCATCTTTGTATGATCAGCTGCTGCCTGGTTGTGCAGCAGTCTTAAGGCTTATGTTATGTTTACTCAGTATTGTGGCTATGGGAGAATATTATGGCTGAAATATGTTACACACCCGGCGCAAAGCTGATTTTCCCCCGAAGCAACCAGGCACCACTACACTTGCATGTTAAATATTATGATGTCAAAGATTATTCATACGTGTGAAACTGCATAGAAATAGCGTGTGGATTGTGGAAACATTTTTTTTCCCTGCATGAATGAACATAAATGAAGTATAGTAGGCTATGCCATGCGTTAAAATAATAATAACAATTAAAAATGTGCTTTTTTAAAAGTGTGCTTCTTTAAAAGTGTGCTTCTTTAAAAATGTGCTTCTTTAAAAGTGTGCTTCTTTAAAAATGTGCTTCTTTAAAAGTGTGCTTCTTTAAAAGTGTGCTTCTTTAAAACTACAATTCTTTAAAGCTGTGCTTCATTAAAACTGCACGCAGTGATGAACGGGACCTCGTACCGGCTTGCGGCCGCGTCACGTGCCGTCGTAACATGTGCACACTTGTCAGCGCACATGTTACAACGGCACGTGACGCGGCCGCAAGCCGGTGCGAGGTCCCGTTCATCACTGCCCGCCGTTTTAATTTTAATGTTTCGCGAACTTATGTAATTTTAATTTTTTGTGAAGATAAATTTCCTAGGAGGAGTTTGTTGAAATGTGAAAGGTGAAAAAGTGACAAAATTCCATTGAAAACGGGTAAATTTGACGGCACGCCACGGATACGCCCTTCAACGTACAGTCACAAATAACACAGCGTTGGTTGAGCACCATTTTTTGACTGTACTGACCAATTGTGAAGCAGATCCGATAAATTCCCTAGGAGGAGTTTGTTCAAATACAAGGTGAAAAAAGCGAAAATAAGCCACCAAATTCTAAACGGCCAGTCACAAATAACACAGCGTTGGTTGAGCACCATTTTTTGACTGTACTGACTAATTGTGAAGCAGATTCGATATATTCCCTAGGAGGAGTTTGTTGAAATACAAGGCGCAAAAGTGAACTTTGCCGCCCAAAGTGAAAAATACAAATGCAATTAGCCGACTTCCGGTGGGTTTTGGGGCATGGGCTTTTCTGTAGGTATTGCCACGTTATACATGCCTACCGATTTTCATACATATTGGTGAAACGTGGCGCAGGGGCTGCTTTTTAAAGTTCCTGTAGGGGCCGCTACAAACATGACAAATACGAATTTTGGTATGTGAGCTACAGGCACCAGTTTACACGTGTCCTGTGAATTTCATATTCATAACTATTATGGTCTTCGCAGAGTGATTTTGAGTCTCTGGCTGCGCACAGTGATGAACGGGACCTCGCACCGGCTTGCGGCCGCGTCACGTGCCGTTGTAACATGTGCGCTGACAAGTGTGCACATGTTACGACGGCACGTGACGCGGCCGCAAGCCGGTACGAGGTCCCGTTCATCACTGCGTGCAGTTTTAATGAAGCACAGCTTTAAAGAATTGTAGTTTTAAAGAAGCACACTTTTAAAGAAGCACACTTTTAAAGAAGCACATTTTTAAAGAAGCACACTTTTAAAGAAGCACATTTTTAAAGAAGCACACTTTTAAAGAAGCACACTTTTAAAAAAGCACATTTTTAAAAATTTTCGCGAATTGATGTAATTCCAGTTTTGCCTCAGTCCCTAACAAGATGTCGGAGTACGAGGTCCCGTTCATCACTGCGCGCAGTTTTAATGAAGCACAGCTTTAAAGAATTGCAGTTTTAAAGAAGCACACTTTTAAAGAAGCACACTTTTAAAGAAGCGCATTTTTAAAAATTTTCGCGAATTGATGTAATTCCAGTTTTGCCTCAGTCCCTAACAAGATGTCGGAGCACTGTGCAGCTGTGTATTGTGTGTATGTATTGTGTATCAGTGGCGTTACTAGGCTGTTTGAAAACAATTCAACTTTCCGACGGTCCTTGAACGTCCCCCGTTTACCGCACGACAACAGAGCAACAGGTGAGGCGACGATTCACCATGACGTCACACTATGTTCTTCGTTTTTTGACTATGTGTCTATGTTTACAGCCGGCTGGTTGGCTTCAGGTCAGTGGTAGCCACTCGCGTTCTGCCACCCGAAAGTGTCGGTACGGCTATTGTTTACTAAATCAACTTTCCGACGGTCTTTGAACGCCCCCCGTTCACCGCACGACAGCAACAAGCAACACGTGAGTCAGTACACTTCACTACAGCTGTCGGACTCAGTGTGACAACCGGACTTGCTTGTGTGTGTGTTTCACAAGTTATATTTATATTATATATAATATATAATATATATATATATATATATTGTGGCAACCCCGCGCTGTCTGGCGTGGACGAACAGCGCCAGCACCCCGAGCGGCTCCGTCCCCGCGGAGATAGGCTACGTGCCATGGAGGGCTCATCCAGCAAACCAGGGCAATCGGGGACATTGGGATCACCTGGGGGAGCAAGACGGCAGAGGGGTTTTAAGGACCGGGCACGTTGGAGACGAGGAGTAAGTCGAGTGGAAGACAGTCGGGGTAAGGCACCGATATCCACATAGCGCACTGACGCTGGAACTTTTCTCCCACAGCGCTGAGCGGGGGGAAGCCGGGAGCGAGAGCCACGCCACCCTCCCGGACGGACCCGATTCGGAGACGCTTTCCCTTGTTGTTTGGCCCGCTGGGGAATAACCTGTGTTGCTTTATGATTCTCCTTTTTTTGTGAGTTGCATGAAATAAAAACGGTTGCACTGCAACCCTGTTTGTGCGTGTGATTTGAGAACCCCCCCGCCGACTATCGGAGTTGCCAGAATATATATATTATGTAGGCTATGTGTGTATTTATATATAGCCTAATCATATGTTAATTGTTTCTTCAACATATTAAAATAGCTGATTTTACTCGCCCTGTTTCTGCTTCTCTATCATATTTATAGTGTGTGATTTGCTAAACAGCTATCATAGACATTCTAAAGAGTAGACGTCGCATTGGCTCATATATGTATACTGACTAGATATCATAGATAGACGTCGATGGGACAGAAGACCGACATTCATTCATTCAGGTGGGTGGTTAGGCCGCCCCAAGATGGAGGTGGCATTGACGTATTATGTTCCACTGACGCTAGAGTTTAGTTTAGTTTAGTATTTTTTATTATTATTGTGTCATGCATCAGCATGCCCAGCCCACAAGGGCTAACAAGACACCATTATAAAACAGACAGACCAAAAACCAAAATTAGATGCTAAACAATACTAAGATTAACGATATAAACCATCCTGACTACAAATGCGGCCACCGTCTCAGAGCGGAAGTACTACGAGTCGCGGAGCAGCATACACAAGATGGTGGGGCAGCGCGAAAACAAGAGCTTGTTGACAGTTTTGTGATTGGCTTATTTGAATCCCTGTGTCGTGATTTGCTGATGTTGTGCTGCGATTGGCTGTTGTGATTCAAATGTGTGTGACGCCAGGTAGGCTATAAAAGGATTGTCCGAACGGCAGTTGTCGCCTTCTTTGAGACTCAGAGCTTCGGAGCTGTGTTTTATTGCAAGGTTTAGAGCGATTGTGCGAAATATTTCTACACAGAGATATTTCAATCGAGAGAGTGTGCTTGATAGTTTAATACCTTTTCAGGTATACTATCACTACTATTAGTACTACTAGTAGTATTCTATCTATCTATTCTATCTATCTATTCTATCCATCTATTCTATCTATCTATCTATTCTCTATCTATCTATCCGTCGATCTATCTATCGATTTACTTGGACGCTTGATCCTCCTTGGAACGACGGTGAGTTTATTTCTCATACTTCATTTATCATTCCATTTAAACGTGTGGTAGTAAAGATGCAAGTATGTTTCATTACAGGTTTCGTTCGCTTTTTCTAATCTTATTGTTTATATGTCTTTAGATGCCTCGCGGCAAGTCGTACCGTCTCTCTCAGGCGGCCAAGAGGAGAGAGGCAGCCCTACGTCCCGTCGACGTGGAACTGTCGTTTGACCGTCCCGAGTTTGTTGCACGTAAGTAGGGAGTTGGGTTTTTTCCATTGTCATCAAGTTCTATGTGCACAGTGAAGCTTTTGAAATTGTAAATGAGGTCAATATTTGTGTAATCTAGATGAGTAATATTATTACTAATATAGTATTTACTATATTTAAGCAATAGATCACGCCAGGCTGTGGTATACGGTCATTATACCACAGTTATGGGGCGTTGTCCATCCCGCCGCGCAGCGGAGGGACGACGACCCCCTTCACTCTGGTGATTTTGCTACCTAGTGGTTCTGCGCATGCGCATGACGACACTATTGATCCGCGGTGTAGTATTGGTGTAAAATATACATACTGTACCCCTTAACTCTCCAATAAAGACGTTATAATACAGTATCAGAGTCTATAGAATCATGCTACCCTATCAAAAAGTGATACCTTATGTGTTTGGTAGCGTATTTAATCTGTTGACCGACTGCCTCTATCAAGCGATGCTCCCACTACAGAAACATGTTATTTTACACCACTACTCACTCCATGTACACTGTAAGAATACTGGGAGCATATTTTGATACTGTATTATAACGTCTTTATTGGAGATTTCAGGGGTACAGTATGTGTATTTTACACCCAATACTCAATACTACCGAGCAGTTCACTCACCGTGTGCCTATTGCTTTACAACATTTCCAGCCTATCCAGCAATCAACATGGTTTTAGGCTTCAGTGAACTATTCTATTGCTTTTATATATAAATAAACAACAGTTCAAGTTAGGCGCGGAGTGATACTGAACTCTGTAAACCGAACGGGCGTCATAGCTGTGTGTATATGCTCAATATACAACAGTTGGGAACCAATCAGATTGCTTGATTTAAGCCACCCGTTTTATAAATACTAATATACTTCTTTCTGTGAATAGGCCGTGGTACAGGGACACGCCGCCGTGTGACCCAGTACCCGGTGTCTGTGTCAGGCAAGACACACAAGCTCTTCGTTCCTGCGCATTCGGCTGATAAGAAGGTAATTGATTGTTTAAGAATGTGTTAATAATTTTTAACTAATTTTTTAATTTTTTTTTTTTTTTTTTTTTTAATTGAAAAACATGATTTCTAAATAGGTTTTTCTATCTTTCAGTTTGTTCTTATCATAGGGGATTCCCATCTGCGCCCCTTTGCCGATGGAACGGTCGGGATTTCCAAGGGAAGGCTTTCCTTTGGGATCATGACGACCCCTGGGGCCAGCGCGTCTCATCTTAGGACGGAGCTGGTCCACGCTACGCTACCCCGGACACCTGATGCAGTCTGCATCCTGGCCCCCGGTAACAACCTGACCACCAGCACTACTCATGAATTGGCTGGTCAAGAGTTTGGGAAGCTCTTGATTAGTGCAAGTCAGCGTTGGCAGAATGTAAGTAATTTAGTTGATTGTGTGTATTTTGTTCAGTTCTTAAAATGCGTTAATGACGTGTTGCAGTACAGCGTACATGTGTTTAAATGGAATGTCATTGTCTTTCAAGGTTTTTGTCGTGGATTTCGTTCCACGCCTGAGTGTCGCTCCAGAGCTGCAGGAGCACATGAGCCGGGAGTTTCGTTCTGTGGCCAAGTCCATGGGTATGTTTCAAACAGATGTTTATGTTACATGCTTACTTTATTTGTCGATATATGTAAGTATATGAATGATTTATATATATTTATCATTTCTTAGGTATGGCGTACTACTCGACGTTCGAACACTTCCCCTTCAGCGACCTGAATCTCTGGGTCAGGGATAGTGTAAGTAGCATATACTGTGTGCAAAGAAGGTTGATTGATGATTTACACTCATTTGTAGTTGAATTGATAGTATTATTTATTGAAAGTTGATGTTATTGTTAGTGAGTGTATTATTCTATCCTTTTCAGGTTCACTTGAGCGACGAGGCTGGCATGGGCATTTTTGCCGAGTTGCTGTGGCATGCTGCCTACACGCAACTGGACGTGCCAGAGCCGGCGCCAGCACCAAAGGCGCCGGATGTTCCCGTGCCTGTGCCAGCACCGGCACAGGCGCGACCAGCATCGCCGGGTCCAATCACCCCTCCAAGGGTGATTGTGAGGGATTCTCCCTCTTCTCCCCCCTGCGATGTCTGGATGGAAGTGGTGAACGGCAAGAAGGTAATATTGGCATACAGTACTTCCCACTCATATTTGCAAAATAGTTGATGGTTGAAATTCAAAAATGTTCACCATGCATTCATTTTAATCAAATAATTGTTATTTGTCATTGCAGAGGATCCAATCTGCGGATCAGCTCTTCAGGCCCTCAAAGAGACGTGTGGTTCGGCATCAGGTTTGTAGTATATATTGTAACGTTAATTGTTAACATATGTATATCGATTGTATATCTGTGCACATTGATTTACTCAATAGCAATTGTGACTAATATTCTGTTTCTGTGTTTATTTCACAGGAGGACGGACGTGCCATCGTGCTGAAGGATTGTTTCATCCCACTCAATCCTGTCCACTTCAGCACCGCCATGTTGGCTGCGATGGACGCCGTGGTTCCAGCTCATCTTTCGAGCCCTGACTGCCCAGCCGTTCCACAACACACAAAGGTAAGTTGAAAATGTGACGTTTTGATTGAGGTCTTTTAAAACTGTATTGTCTCCCTTAAAACACTCCTTTTATATGTTCTAAAAGTGTGTTTGATTTTCTTTAATCAGACACGGTGTGTGGTGGAGCGACGTCCGAAACGTGTGGCCTGCAAGAGGAGACCTGCATTGTGCCAGGTTTGTCTTTATTTCATTAATGTAATCACTGAATTGCGCAGTACAAATGGTAGGCACCGATAATGCAATAGTTTCTTTGCTTTACTTGTTTAGTACTTTGGCAAGTATTGAAAACAATTAATAAAATACATGGTTTTGTTTCGTGTAAACAGGTCAAGGCGGCACCCAGCGTTGGGGTGTCTCCCAGGCTGACACGTGGCATCGTTGTGGACGTGGTTGCAGAGGAGGAGGTTAGTACGCTTTATCCTTAATCAGTTTAATTCTATGTGCATGTACATAGTGTGTAATACACATAGCAAATTATTGCTATGACTAGCAAGTTCTCTCAAATGCAATAATGACACTTTTGTTCATGTATTTTCTTTAGGGGGATTCGACTGCTAGTGCTGTGGCTGCGGCCGTGTGGGAGGAGCCATCACCTACCACTGCTGCGGAGGAGGTTGGTACACTATATTCTAAATCAGATCAAACAAATTGTTCCAAATTATTGTATATGATTAGCAAGTTCTCTCAAATGCGATAATGACACTTTTGTTAATGTATTTTTTTAGGGGGACGCGACTCCGAGTGCTGTGACGGTGCCGGAGGGGGAGGAGGTCAGCAGAAGATTCATCCAAAGTAAGGTTGACGCTAACCCTCCCTCTTGCAGGTGTGACGAGCGAAAGCCACAGGCTGTTGTGTCTGGTAGTGTAGTTAGAGGTGGTGGTATTGGGAAAGTGTCGGCGACAACGACTGACGTGTCAATTGCGTGCAGTGTTGTCGCCGCACTTAAACATGTCATTGCCCCTGTTTGTACATGGGGTGCGCGAGATGTCGATAGTGTTTGTTTAGAAGGTGAGAAGTTGGCTAGTTCTGTAGGTACATCAAGTAGGGATAGTGGCTTTGATAGTGATCTGTGCGAGTTCTTGAAACAGCACAGTGTTTTTGGCAGAAAGTGGAAAGTAGCCATTGGTCCATCAGTCTACAGAGGTTTCGGCTCAGACGACTCTGTGTTCTTCGAAAAGCTACAGGAACCTTTGTTGACTGATGGATTGTGTCTCTTGAACCTGCACGGTGCGGTGAGTGTTGTCATTGAGCACAATGGTTACTTTGTTGTAGTTGATTGTAGTAGTTGTGATGTATCTGGTTTTCCATGTGGTATTGGTAGGTCTGTAGCGGTTTTTAACACGTGCCTGGCCGACCTGATGTTGCATATTCAAAGTCTTAAGAAGTCTTTGGGTGCAGAGTGGTATGCCATTAGCAGCCTGTCTGTGGGGGTAGATTCAGACATTGACAGTGCGACATTGCTCGTAGATGTTGATGTCTCAACCGTAGTTGAGGGTGGCAGTTCACCGAGTAAATCGAGTTCTGTCAGGGGATCTTTCCATCAGGGAGATTGTCGGTTTCGCCACGCTGGCGTTCAGTGTATGGCTATCAGTTTGGTAGCCATAGCAAAACACTCCATTGATGGCGTGTTTTCGTGGCAGACAGACAATCTCGACAAGGTGGTTTTTTTGGGGGATCAACTTTACAATCGGTTGAGGGACAGCAATGTCACCAGCGATGATTCGCCACTGCTTAGTGTTCCTGATTTGCCCCTACACTCTGTTATCGATGGACACGCTTTCGACTTTGAATATGGGGAACATGTTTGTGGCCATGTTGATGTGGTGACAGGTGAGCTGATTGATTGTGGTTTTGTCATCAGTCTCAGATCTGGTTTGTTAAAGATGTTGGTAAAGTATCAGACGTGTTTTCTTACATTAGGTGGTAGTACATGTGCAGTCATAAGTCAAGGTGGACGTTTTGCTATTGTAGATTCGCATGCGCGCAGTGCAGATGGGATGGTGGACGGGGAAGGGAAGAGTGTTGTACTGTATTTCACGTGCTTAGATGATGTTTTTGAGCACATCTGCAAGTTAGCGACAGGATTAAAACCACCCAAACCGTTTGAGATAGCTAGTGTTAGTGTTTTCCAGAGGTCCAGTTTAAAAGTAGAAGCAACGGTTAGCTCGAGTGTAAAGCGTAAAGCTTCACCGAGTGGGTGTTCATCAAAGAAGTTTAGGAAGGGTGATGATGATTCGGATGTTGTTTTTGTAGGTGATGTTTTGAGTAAAGGCCTCCAATTTAAGCCGCTTTCTGGGGAAGTTGTAGAAACTCTGTGCAATCAGTTAAATGTTGACTCAGAGGAGGCAGATCTAGTTTCTACACAAGTTGGTCCATTGGGTGCTCCTTGTAATAATGGGAAAATAGTCGGGGATGGTAATTGTTTCTTTAGAGCAGTTAGTCAGTCTGTGTGTGGTACACAAAAGAATCATAGGAAAATTAGACTAGCTGTAGTTAGGCATTTGAAAGCTAATGGTGGTGTTTTGAGAAGTGAGTATAGTTCGATGGAGGAATATCTCACAGTTTCAAAAATGGCGTATGTTGGTAGTTGGGCCACTGAAGTGGAGATTCAAGCAGCAGCAGATATGTTGGGAGTTAGTATTTTTACTTACTGTGGTGGTCGCTGGCTTGAATATAGTTGTAAGTTGGAGTCGTTGTCAGATCAGGGAATTTATTTAGAGAATTGTAACGGTAATCATTATGAGAATGTTGTTTGTGTTCATAAGCCAAACATGCAGTGTTGCTATGGGTATTGCAAAGGGGGTGGGTCTAGTTACAATCTCAGAAAACATAGGGCTTGTGCAGACAATTTAACTTCGGTTGCATCCTCAATTTCAGAAACTAAAGTAGACGTTATTGAACAAAATTTAATAAAACCGTGTATTACATCTCCGTCTAAGCATTTGTTAAATAAAAAATATTTACAACAAAGAAAAAAATATCAGAGAAACAGGCAAAAATTTCTAAAAAATATGCAAATAAATTATCAGAAAAAAAAATTGTACAAGGCAAAATTGCGAGAAATGAGTAAAACTAAATATCGTAATAATAAGTCTCACAGGGATAGAGTAAAGGTAATGAGTACGTCAAAATATCGTAATAATAAGTCTCACAGGGATAGAGTAAAGGTAATGAGTACGTCAAAATATCATAATAATAAGTCTCACAGGCAGAATGTGAAATCTATGAGTATAAGTAAATATCTTGAAAATCGTCAGCATAGGCAGCGTGTTGTTGCAGATAATAAATTGAGAAGGCAACATATAAAAGCAACATTGAATGATTTTGATTTAGTTATGCAGCACTTTTTGGCTAAAGTAAATGATGGCCCAGATTTCATCTGCTGTGTGTGTTTTAGAAAGTTGTTTAGGAATCAAGTTTCACCTTGTAGCATCAAGGATTATAGTAAAAGTGAAAAAATAACTGAAATTGCAGGAAAATGTATTAGTGAAGCATATTTGCATAAATGTAGTGCAGATTGTGTGTTGCCTTGTCAGTGGTTAGATACAGCTAGGGCAAAGTTGTGGATTTGTTCTAGCTGTCACCATAAAATTACTACAGGTCAAATGCCACCAGAGTGTGCTCTAAATAATTTGGAGACGTGTCACATTCCCCCAGAATTGGCATGCCTGAATAATTTAGAGCAACATTTAATCGCACTGCATATTCCGTTTATGAAGATACTAGCATTGCCTAAAGGTGGGCAAAATGGCGTCCATGGGCCTGTGACGTGTGTTCCTGCTAATATTGTGCAGACGAGCAATTTGCTACCACGTTCTGACATGGCCGGGTCTTTGTTACCCGTTAAATTGAAGCGAAAGCTCACATACAAAGGGCATTATGAGTACCAGTATGTTGATAGTATGCGCATCAAGCAGGCTTTGCAGTATCTTAAACGGAATAATGCACATTATAAGGATATAGAATTCAATGAAGTGTGGATAAATGACTTTTGTAGAGAACAAGAGAGTGTGGCAGTAGATGACATAGCAGTACATGGTAACGGAAACAATGCTGCCGAGGAAGATGAGCTTCTGCATGACAGACAACAGCATTGTATGTTTCAAGACACTTGTCTTATGCCTGTTGACATTGGTCAAGAAGCCCTTGATCAATATTTAGATAACATATTAAATTTGGCTCCAGCAGAGGGAAACAATCCTGTCAAGTTGTTGTCTGATCATTCAAATGAAGCAAAATGTTTCCCGGTGTTGTTTCCGACAGGATCTGCGACGTATCATGACGGCAGACCTGACCGCCTAACTTTGTGCCGTTATTTTAATAATCGGATTTTACATGCAGATGGTAGGTTTGCACAAAATGTAGATTACATATTTTTTGCTCAGTACATGTCTGAGGTTCAGCAAGTAGTGTCAAATGTCTCAATAGCATTGCGGAAGGGGAAAGGAGGGCAATTTAGAAAGATTAGCACTAGTGTATTGAATGATGAGGAACAGTTGAAGCAGTTGTTGCATTTTGACGATGGGTATCGTTTTCTTAAACCTATTAGAGGTACCCCATCATTTTGGCAGGGTGTGCAGCGTGATTTGTTGGCTTGTGTCCGTCAGCTGGGTATCCCGACGTGGTTTTGTTCGTTTTCTTCTGCCGACATGCGGTGGAAGAATCTTTTGAGTAGTATTTTGAAGCAGGAAGGTAGGACGGAGACGGCCGAAGAGCTGGAGTGGGCAGATAGGTGTGAGCTTTTGAGGCGTAATCCGGTTACTGCGGCGAGGATGTTTGATTTTAGGTGGCATTGTTTTCTGAAAGAGGTTTTGATGTCTCCGTCTAACCCTATTGGGAAAATTAAGGATTACTTCTATAGGGTTGAATTCCAGCAGCGTGGTTCACCACATGTTCACTGCCTGTTTTGGATCGAAAATGCACCAATAATTGATAGAAATACAGATGAAGAGGTAATTCAATTTATAGATAATTACGTAACATGTGAATTACCCGCACAGGATGAGACACTATTGGACATAGTTTCATCCGTGCAAAAGCATTCCAAACGGCATTCAAAAACATGTAAGAAAAATGCAACTGTTTGTCGTTTTAATTTCCCTAAGCCTCCGTCTGCGAGAACTTTTATATCTCGCCCGCCTATTGAGGAGGAGGAGGACAAAACATGCACATGTCAAGAAGACGGGGCACTGACATTGTCAGAATGTGCATGTCAAATTAGGAAACGGACTAAATTGGAACAAAAAAAAATGGCAGTGCGCACTATAACCAAAATAAAAGAGGCCCTTTCAGATGACAATCTCAGTTTTGACAGTGTAGAGCAGTTGTTTGATCATTTACAGGTAGACCAAAGGGTGTTTGAGTTGGCGTATGGTATTTGTGCTAGGAAGACGAGTGTTGTTTTGAGCAGGGAAACTAGTGAGGTTTGGATCAATCAATATAGCAAACCGGTCTTAAAATGTTGGAATGCGAATATTGATATCCAGTATGTGGTAGACGCGTATGCGTGTGTAGTGTACATTATTTCTTATATTTCCAAGGCGGAGCGTGAGATAGGATTGTTGTTAGGGAATGCGCAGAGGGAATCTGCTAAGGATAGGAATAGTAGTGCAAAGGATGCCCTTAAAAAGTTAGGAAGTGTGTATTTGCATAATAGAGATGTGTGTGCCCAAGAGTCTGTGTACAGGTTGACAGGAATGCATTTGAGGGAGTGTTCGAGGAAGGTTGTATTTGTTCCAGTTGGGGAGAGTAGTGTTAGAATGAGTTTGCCTTTATCAGTGTTAAAACGGAAGGCATCATCCAATGACCTTAGCACAGAGGACATGTGGATGACTAGTCTTGTGGATAGGTATAGGAATAGGCCAAGAGGTAGTGTGTTTGAGGACATGTGTATGGCTTTGTTTGCCTCGGAGTACCGCATATTGAGTAAATCGGAGCGGTCTCCCAACAGGATAGAACTGGAAAACAATTGTGGATTCATTCTGAAAAGAACGCATTCCGAACCTGCAGTTATTCGTTATGCGCGCTTTTCAGAAACAAAGAATCCAGAATTGTTTTACCAGAGTGTTATGCAGTTGTTTTTACCCTTTCGTTTAGATGTGCACCTGAGGCCAGCAGGTTTTGAAACATTTGAAGAGTTTCATAGTCGTGGTCATGTTAGATTGAGTGATGGATTGTTGTATTTAGTGAAGTCGATAGTGGATTCGAATCGCAGGGGGTTTGAAATGAATGCTGAGGAGTTAGATGACATAAGGAATTCGGTAGATAGTGATGTGGTTTTAGAGGACGCCTGGGGTGAGCTCTGCCCGGAGCAAGAGCAGGAGCGTTTAGAGTGTTTGGAAGAGCGTAGGGAGACTGAAGAAGCTTCAGATGGGCCTGTAGAATTTATTCCGGATTTAGCGGTTAATAGCAGACAAGTTGGTGATTTGGAGAAGAGACAGAATGTACTGTGCAGGAGTGATGGCTTGGCGTTGATTAGATCTCTTAATGAGACCCAGCTCTCTGTCTTTTACCGGATTAGGCAGTGGTGTTTGAGTAAGGTGAATGGAGATAAGGTAGCAGCGTTGCAGGTTTTTGTCACAGGTGGTGCAGGGACCGGTAAAAGCCACTTAATAAGAGCTGTGCAGTACGAGGCACTGAGGTTGTTGTCACGAGGCTGTCGAAATCCGGACGACGTTTGCGTTTTGCTAACCGCTCCTACGGGGATAGCTGCACACAATTTACACGCAGGTACTATTCACAGTTCATTTAGCATTGGTAAAGATGTGCGGTTGCCTTACATTCCACTGGGTGAGGCGAAGCTCAATTCTTTGCGTGCTAAATATATTAGCTTGCAGATTTTGATAATCGACGAAATTTCCATGGTTGATCATAACCTATTGGCCTACGTCCATGGACGTTTAAGACAAATTAAACAGTCTGGTGACTATTCCCCGTTTGGAAACGTTAGCATAATTGCAGTTGGGGATTTTTATCAGTTGCCTCCAGTGAAAGGGAAAGCATTGTATTCAGAGGATGTTGGTGTCGGTTTGTGGACTCATTTTCAGGTAGTGGAACTGAAAACTGTTGTCCGTCAGAAAGATGGTGTTTTTGCAGATTTGTTGAACAGGGTTAGATGTCGTGTGAAAGGGACCCCCATGCTGTCTTCGGACATTAAATTATTAAGGCGTTGCGAAACTGGTGAAGTGAGCTCAGCTTTACACATTTTCCCAACGAACCGGCAAGTAAATGAGCATAACATTCAACAGTTATTCAAGAGTTGTCCCGCATATGTTACGATCGAAGCAAAAGATTTTGTAACTAGCAAGAAAACAGGCAAGCTTGAGCTGAGGGAAGGACATCATACCCTATCATACAGTACATGTCTGCAAGAGACCCTGCTTTTGGGAGTGGGTGCTCGTGTCATGCTGCTGAAAAATCTGGATTGCGATGACGGTTTAGTGAATGGTGTGTGTGGAATAGTCACACACATCGTTTATCCACCTAATGATGATAGGTTCCCAAAGACCATTTACGTAAAGTTTGATGATCATCAAATTGGAACCAAAAGGAGGAATTGCTCTTCATTTTCCTCTGCTGTTGAAATGCTCTCCACAGGCATTGAAGCAGAAGAGGAAAGAGTTACCAAACACGGTGGATCGCGCCGGCAATTTCCAATAAGGCTTGCCTGGGCTTGTACAGTCCATAAAGTACAAGGACTTACTGTAGATAAAGCGGTAGTTTCGCTAAAGAAAATCTTTGCAGCTGGTCAAGCATATGTGGCTCTAAGTCGCGTTAGAGAATATTCGGGTTTAGTTATTCAGGACTTTAACGAGAAAGCAATATATTGCAAAGACACAATTCAGGATGCAATTGCAACCATGCCTCCCTTCTTGGTCACTAATATTCCAGGTAGTAATTTCACTACACCACCATTTAATGTGTTTTTGATGAATGTGCAAAGTTTGACTCGACATGTGACAGATTTGGCTTTGTGTACACAGCATCTGCAGCTTAACTGTATTGCTGTTACTGAAACATGGTTGCCGGCAGCTTCCTCATTGGAAACTGTACGACTGGATGGTTATGCTTTTCACAACCATCCAAGGAGTCTGTCGTACGATAGCAGCAACTCCTTATTCAAAGAAATTCAAGACCAACAACATGGTGGAGTTGGCATGTATAGTGCAGACAATTTGGCGTACAGTATTATCCAGGTACCAACTGTAAATTTAGAATGTTTGGTTTACCACTGCACTACACAGGATATATTAATGGCAGTTATTTATCGCCCACCATCATATACCATGACATTGTTCAAAGAAAACCTTGACAAAGTACTTGATTGGCTAAATCACCAAAGTACCACAATTGCTGTCATGGGAGATTTCAATGACGACATTTTGAAATCATCAACTGTCTGCAAATTCATGATCGATAAAGGATTCATCCAAATAGTCAAACAAGCTACAACTGAAAAAGGCACATTAATTGATCATGTGTATGTGAAAACATCACATTATGATGTACAGGCTGTTGTCGTGCCGACATATTTCAGTGACCATGAAGGGATTCTATGTTCATTTACATCTAGGCGTTTAGAGCAGGGACTACTTGAATAACTGTTAATGTGAATGAAGTAAGGATTAATTAATTTATTTATTTGTATGAATTTATTTATTTGTATGAATGTATTTATTTGTATGAATGTATTTATTTGTATGAATGTATTTATTTGTATGAATTTATTTATTTATTTGTATGAATTTATTTATTTATTTGTATGAATTTATTTATTTATGGATTATGAAATGCGAATGAATAAATGAAATTATGACTTATGAATTACATAAATGCGAATAAAATACGGAAATTATGGCTTATGAATTGCGTTAGTGCGAATAAAATAATGAAATTATGGCTTATGAATTACGTAAATGCGAATAAAAAACGGAAATTATTGCTTATTAATTACTTTAATGCGAATAAAATAATGAAATTATGGCTTATGAATTACGTTAATGCGAATAAAATAAAGAAATTATTGCTTATGAATTACGTTAATGTGAGTAAAATAATTTAATCATGGCTTATTAACTATGTAAATGTGAATAAAAAACGGAAATTATTGCTCATTAATTACTTTAATGCTAATAAAATAATGAAATTATGGCTTATGAATTACGTAAATGCGAATAAAATACGGAAATTATGTCTTGTGAAATACTTAAATGCGAATGAAATTATGGCTTATGAATTACGTTAATGCGAATAAAATAATGAAATTATGGCTTATGAATTACGTTAATGCGAATAAAATACGGAAATTATGGCTTATGAATTACATTAATGGGAATAAAATTATGGCTAATGAATTACGTTACTGCGAATAAAATAATGAAATTATGGCTTATGAATTACATTAATGCGAATAAAATAATGAAATTATGGCTTATTAATTATGTTAATGCGAATAAAAAACGGAAATTATTTCTTATTAATTACTTTAATGCGAATAAAATAATGAAATGATGGCTTACGAATTATGTTAATGCGAATAAAATACGGAAATTATGTCTTATGAATTACGTTAATGCGAATAAAATAAAGAAATTATTGCTTATGAATTACGTTAATGCGAGTAAAATAATTTAATCATGGCTTATTAATTATGTAAATGTGAATAAAAAACGGAAATTATTTCTTATGAATTACGTTAATGCGAGTAAAATAATTTAATCATGGCTAATTATGTAAATGTGAATAAAAAACGGAAATTATTTCTTATTAATTACTTTAATGCGAATAAAATAATGAAATTATGGCTTACGAATTATGTTAATGCGAATAAAATACGGAAATTATGGCTTATGAATTACGTTAATGCGAATAAAATATGGAAATTATGGCTTATGAATTACTTTAATGCGATTAAATTAATGAAATTATGGTTTATTAATTACTTTAATGCAAATTAATTAATTAAATTATGGCTTATGAATTACATTAATGTGAATAAAATACGGAAATTATGGCTTATGAATTACATTAATGGGAATAAAATATGAAAATTATGGTTTATGAATGACTTTAATGCGAATGAAATTATGGCTTATGAATTACGTTAATGTGAATAAATGAATGAAATTATGGCTTATGAATTAAATTAATGGGAATAAAATTATGGCTAATGAATTACGTTACTGCGAATAAAATACAGAAATTATGGCTTATGAATTACGTTAACGGGAATAAAATACGAAAATTATGGCTCGTGAATTACGTTAATATGAATTTAAAAAAAGAAATTATGGCTTATGAATTATCTTAATGAAAATAAAATAATGAAATCATGCTTTATGAATTATTGTAATGTAAAATCATGAAACTGAATTATCTTAATGTGAATCAAATCATGAAATAATAATGTCTGTAATAAGCCCTATGTTTTCTGAGATAGTGGGGAGATGGATGGAGAAGAATGAGTGTAGGTGGTGTAAGGTCGGTGGAGGTGCTGAGGTGAGGCATTGATCCAAGGGTATGGTGGTTGTTGTTGATGAGGAGGTTGTATAGAGGTGAGGGGAGAGAGTCCTGGGGTTTGGTGGTATTGTGGAGTAGGGAGAAAAGTGACTTGGAGTTGTATTGATTGGCAGTGATTAAGCTGGAGTAGTGGTGTTTTTTGGTGCAGGAAATTGAGTCGTTATAGTGTAAGATGTGGTTATTGTACATTCCTTTGTGTATAGTGAGAGCAGTTTTTCTATAGAGTTGTTGAAGTTGTGGCGAGGCGTGGTGTTTTAGAGATGGAGTGTGTGGAATAGTGTCATGTTGCTGTCATCCATTGTGTTTTATGAATGTTTATATATAATGTATATATGTTTTATTAATTATGTAAATGTAAATGAAATGATGTTTTATGAATTATATATTTTGTTGTATTGCATGTTAAATATCAAAGGGTTTCGTTTCTGCATTGGCTACAGCATTTGTAACTTTAAAAAAAAATTGATAATTATTTATATTATACAAGTTATTAATAACTGCAGACATTAAAGTAATCTATATTAAATATCCCAAAAGAAATGCAACTATGGCATATTTAGAATTGTAAACACTTAAATGCTATTGCCGATGCAGTTTTTGCTTTACCTTTCATGTATTATCAAAAAGCAAAAAGACACTAGTAATGGTACTCCTGGTTTACTGGGATGGGGTTCGATTCCCTGTGGTGTCCTGCTGATTGTTTTTACATAACCATGTATGACCATGAAGGGATTCCATGTTCATTTACATCTAGGATGTTGCTGACATCCATTGTGTTTTATGAATGTTTATATATTATGTTTATATCATGTTTTATGAATTATGTTAATGTCAATGAAATGATGTTTTATGAATTATATATAGGTTATTGTACTGCATGTTAAATATCAAAGGGTTTCGTTTCTGCATTGGCAACAGCATTTGTAACTAAAAAAAGTATTGATAATCATTGATATCTGCAGACATTAAAGTAAGATATATAAAATATCCCAAAATAAATGCAACTATGGCATATTTAGAATTGTAAACACTTAAATGCTATTGCTGATGCAGTTTTTGCTTTACCTTTCATGTATTATCAAAAAGCAAAAAGACACTAGTAATGGTACTCCTGGTTTACTGGGATGGGGTTCGATTCCCTGTGGTGTCCTGCTGATTGTTTTTACATAAACATGTATGACCATGAAGGGATTCTATGTTCATTTACATCTAGGAGTTTAGAACAGGGACATTGATAATGTGCATGTCATATGTGTTTTATGAATTATGTTAATGTGAATAAAATGATGAAACTAATAAAAGTTCTTGCATGCTGTTTGCTGTTGGTCATGCTGGTTTGGCTTCTTTCTATCATGATAACATTAAATGTTATAATATGCATGTTTTTTATAGGTTCTTCTACTGCACGTTAAATATCATCAAAGGGTTTTGTTTCTGCATTGGCAACAGCATTTGAAACAAAAAAAAGTATTGATAATCATTTATATTTTACAACAGTTATTAACGAGGTCCCGTTCATCACTGCGAGCAGTTTTAATTTTAATTTTTTGCGAATTCATGTAATCTGTAGAAGCAGATGAGATACATTCCCTAGGAGGAGTTTGTTGAAATACAAGGCGAAAAAGTGAAAAAATTCCATGAAAAACGGCCAACTTTGAAGGCACGCCACGGACACACCCTTCAACGTACAGGCACAAATAACACGGCGTTGGTTGAGCCCCATTTTATGACTGTACTGACCAATTGTGAAGCAGATCTGATAAATTCCCTAGGAGGAGTTCGTTCAAGTACAAGGCGAAAAAAGCGAAAATAAGAGCACGGAATTCAAAACGGCCAACTTTGAAGGCACGCCACGGACACGCCCATCAACGTACAGTCACAAATAACACGGCGTTGGTTGAGCCCCATTTTCTGACTGTACTGACCAATTGTGAAGCAGATCCGATAAATTCCCTAGGAGGAGTTCGTTCAAGTACAAGGCGAAAAAAGCGAAAATAAGAGCACGGAATTCAAAACGGCCAACTTTGAAGGCACGCCACGGACACGCCCATCAACGTACAGTCACAAATAACACGGCGTTGGTTGAGCCCCATTTTCTGACTGTACTGACCAATTGTGAAGCAGATCCGATAAATTCCCTAGGAGGAGTTCGTTCAAGTACAAGGCGAAAAAAGCGCAAATAAGACCACCGAATTCAAAACGGCCAAATTTGATGGCACGCCACGGACACGCCCTTCAACGTACAGTCACAAATAACACGGCGTTGGTTGAGCTCCATTTTTTGACTGTACTGACCAATTGTGAAGCAGATCCGATAAATTCCCTAGGAGGAGTTCGTTCAAATACAAGGCGAAAAAGTGAAATTTGCCGCCGAGAGTGAAAATGAAAAAAAGCAAATTTCCGACTTCCGGTAGGTTTTGGGGCATGGGTCCAAGAGGCTTTTCTGTAGGTATTGTCATGTTGTACGTGCATACCGAGTTTCATACATATTGGTGAAACGTGGCGCAGGGGCTGCTTTTTAAAGTTCCTGTAGGGGGCGCTACAAACATGACAACCACGATTTTTGGTATGTGAGCTACAGGCAACAGTCTACACGTGTCCTGTGAATTTCATATTCATAACTATTACGGTCTCCGCAGTGTGATTTACCCTCCTCTGGCGGCCATGTTGTTTTTCCAATCGACGTCATTTTACTTGAGCAGTTAGAACTTTGGTCCCCAAAGGCCACTGAGTTGGTCCCGCTCAAATCAAACATTGCGTCTATGAACTGTGGCAATTTTAGTAACAGGCCACGCCCATTTTGAAGCCACGCCCCATAATTTTTTTTTTTTACTCTATCTTGTTCAGAATTTGATTCTGAACAACTTTTGTATCTGGGTGAACATCATACGAGTCCAACTTGATGTTGATATGAGCAATTAAAGATTTTAGCGTTTTTAACCACACACCTTTTGGCTCATGGGTGCTTTAAACTTTATTGTACAGAGTAATCCTTATGGCAGATTGAAGATAATGGGCCATAGATGATATGTGCCAAAGGATTTTTGTCAAAGTCGAAAAACCTGGGATCCTTGGGGAATTTGCTGTTTTTAACAAAATTCAAAATGGCGGAAAATCTGGCAACCCGGAAATTTTCAGTTCAAGAGACTTTTTTGTTCATCATGAGGATTTGCATGTGTGTGCAAAGTTTCATGAGTGTAGGTCAAACCGGTGACGCGTGCTGCTAGTGCGAAGTTAGCACTTTTGAACAGTTGGTATAGCGCCACCTTGGGGCGAATGTGAATTTGACGGCTAGAATATGAAATTTTTCACCAGTCCCCACAAATGCACCAAGTAAAATTGGCTTTTCGTATATGTTCAGGGGGGGAAAAATGCAGTCAAAGAGGCTTAAAAATAATAATAATTAAAAGTGTGCTTCTTTAAAAGTGTGCTTGTTTAAAAGTGTGCTTCTTTAAAAGTGTGCTTCTTTAAAACTACAATTCTTTAAAGCTGTGCTTCATTAAAACTGCACGCAGTGATGAACGGGACCTCGTACCGGCTTGCGGCCGCGTCACGTGCCGTCGTAACATGTGCACACTTGTCAGCGCACATGTTACAACGGCACGTGACGCGGCCGCAAGCCGGTGCTCGGTCCCGTTCATCACTGCCCGCTGTTTTAATTTTAATGTATCGCGAACTTATGTAATTTTAATTTTTTGTGAACTTATGTAATCTGTAGAAGCATATGAGATAAATTTCCTAGGAGGAGTTTGTTGAAATGTGAAAGGTGAAAAAGTGACAATATTCCATTGAAAACGGGTAAATTTGACGGCACGCCACGGATACGCCCTTCAACGTACAGTCACAAATAACACAGCGTTGGTTGAGCACCATTTTTTGACTGTACTGACCAATTGTGAAGCAGATCCGATAAATACCCTAGGAGGATTTTGTTTAAATACAAGGTGAAAAAAGCGAAAATAAGCCACCAAATTCTAAACGGCCAGTCACAAATAACACAGCGTTGGTTGAGCACCATTTTTTGACTGTACTGACCAATTGTGAAGCAGATCCGATAAATTCCCTAGGAGGAGTTTGTTCAAATACAAGGTGAAAAAAGCGAAAATAAGCCAACAAATTTTAAACGGCCAGTCACAAATAACACGGCGTTGGTTGAGCACCATTTTTTGACTGTACTGACTAATTGTGAAGCAGATTCGATATATTCCCTAGGAGGAGTTTGTTGAAATACAAGGCGCAAAAGTGAACTTTGCCGCCCAAAGTGAAAAATACAAATGCAATTAGCCGACTTCTGGTGGGTTTTGGGGCATGGGCTTTTCTGTAGGTATTGCCACGTTATACCTGCCCACCGATTTTCATACATATTGGTGAAACGTGGCGCAGGGGCTGCTTTTTAAAGTTCCTGTAGGGGCCGCTACAAACATGACAAATACGAATTTTGGTATGTGAGCTAAAGGCACCAGTTTACACGTGTCCTGTGAATTTCATATTCATAACTATTACGGTCTTTGCTGAGTGATTTTGAGCCTCTGGCTGCGCACAGTGATGAACGGGACCTCGCACCGGCTTGCGGCCGCGTCACGTGCCGTTGTAACATGTGCGCTGACAAGTGTGCACATGTTACGACGGCACGTGACGCGGCCGCAAGCCGGTACGAGGTCCCGTTCATCACTGCGTGCAGTTTTAATGAAGCACAGCTTTAAAGAATTGTAGTTTTAAAGAAGCACACTTTTAAAGAAGCACACTTTTAAACAAGCACACTTTTAAAGAAGCACACTTTTAAAGAAGCACATTTTTAAAGAAGCACACTTTTAAAGAAGCACACTTTTAAAAAAAGCACATTTTTAAAAATTTTCGCGAATTGATGTAATTCCAGTTTTGCCTCAGTCCCTAACAAGATGTCGGAGTACGAGGTCCCGTTCATCACTGCGCGCAGTTTTAATGAAGCACAGCTTTAAAGAATTGCAGTTTTAAAGAAGCACACTTTTAAAGAAGCGCATTTTTAAAAATTTTCGCGAATTGATGTAATTCCAGTTTTGCCTCAGTCCCTAACAAGATCTCGGAGCACTGTGCAGCTGTGTATTGTGTGTATGTATTGTGTATCAGTGGCGTTACTAGGCTGTTTGAAAACAATTCAACTTTCCGACGGTCCTTGAACGTCCCCCGTTTACCGCACGACAACAGAGCAACAGGTGAGTCGACGATTCACCATGACGTCACACTATGTTCTTCGTTTTTTGACTATGTGTCTATGTTTACAGCCGGCTGGTTGGCTTCAGGTCAGTGGTAGCCACTCGCGTTCTGCCACCCGAAAGTGTCGGTACGGCTATTGTTTACTAAATCAACTTTCCGACGGTCTTTGAACGCCCCCCGTTCACCGCACGACAGCAACAAGCAACACGTGAGTCAGTACACTTCAGCTGTCGGACTCAGTGTGACAACCGGACTTGCTTGTGTGTGTGTTTCACAAGTTATATTTATATAATATATAATATATAATATATAATATATATATATATATTGTGGCAACCCCGCGCTGTCTGGCGTGGACGAACAGCGCCAGCACCCCGAGCGGCTCCGGGAGATAGGCTACGTGCCATGGAGGGCTCATCCAGCAAACCAGGGCAATCGGGGACATTGGGATCACCTGGGGGAGCAAGACGGCAGAGGGGTTTTAAGGACCGGGCACGTTGGAGACGAGGAGTAAGTCGAGTGGAAGACAGTCGGGGTAAGGCACCGATATCCACATAGCGCACTGACGCTGGAACTTTTCTCCCACAGCGCTGAGCGGGGGGGGAAGCCGGGAGCGAGAGCCACGCCACCCTCCCGGACGGACCCGATTCGGAGACGCTTTCCCTTGTTGTTTGGCCCGCTGGGGAATAACCTGTGTTGCTTTATGATTCTCCTTTTTTTGTGAGTTGCATGAAATAAAAACGGTTGCACTGCAACCCTGTTTGTGCGTGTGATTTGAGAACCCCCCCGCCGACTATCGGAGTTGCCAGAATATATATATTATGTAGGCTATGTGTGTATTTATATATAGCCTAATCATATGTTAATTGTTTCTTCAACATATTAAAATAGCTGATTTTACTCGCCCTGTTTCTGCTTCTCTATCATATTTATAGTGTGTGATTTGCTAAACAGCTATCATAGACATTCTAAAGAGTAGACGTCGCATTGGCTCATATATGTATACTGACTAGATATCATAGATAGACGTCGATGGGACAGAAGACCGACATTCATTCATTCAGGTGGGTGGTTAGGCCGCCCCAAGATGGAGGTGGCATTGACGTATTATGTTCCACTGGCTAGAGTTTAGTTTAGTATTTTTTATTATTATTGTGTCATGCATCAGCATGCCCAGCCCACAAGGGCTAACAAGACACCATTATAAAACAGACAGACCAAAAACCAAAATTAGATGCTAAACAATACTAAGATTAACGATATAAACCATCCTGACTACAAATGCGGCCACCGTCTCAGAGCGGAAGTACTACGAGTCGCGGAGCAGCATACACAAGAAGGTGGACAGCGCGAAAACAAGAGCTTGTTGACAGTTTTGTGATTGGCTTATTTGAATCCCTGTGTCGTGATTGGCTGATGTTGTGCTGCGATTGGCTGTTGTGATTCAAATGTGTGTGACGCCAGGTAGGCTATAAAACGATTGTCCGAACGGCAGTTGTCGCCTTCTTTGAGACTCAGAGCTTCGGAGCTGTGTTTTATTGCAAGGTTTAGAGCGATTGTGCGAAATATTTCTACACAGAGATATTTCAATCGAGAGAGTGTGCTTGATAGTTTAATACCTTTTCAGGTATACTATCACTACTATTAGTACTACTAGTAGTATTCTATCTATCTATTCTATCTATCTATTCTATCCATCTATTCTATCTATCTATCTATTCTCTATCTATCTATCGATTTACTTGGACGCTTGATCCTCCTTGGAACGACGGTGAGTTTATTTACTTCATTTATCATTCCATTTAAACGTGTGGTAGTAAAGATGCAAGTATGTTTCATTACACGTTTCATTCGCTTTTTCTAATCTTATTCTGTTTATATGTCTTTAGATGCCTCGCGGCAAGTCGTACCGTCTCTCTCAGGCGGCCAAGAGGAGAGAGGCAGCCCTACGTCCCGTCGACGTGGAACTGTCGTTTGACCGTCCCGAGTTTGTTGCACGTAAGTAGGGAGTTGGTTTTTTTTTGTAAATGAGGTCAATATTTGTGTAATCTAGATGAGTAATATTATTACTAATATAGTATATACTATATTTAAGCAATAGATCACGCCAGGCTGTGGTATACGGTCATTATACCACAGTTAAGGGGCGTTGTCCATCCCGCCGCGCAGCGGAGGGACGGCAACCCCCTTCACTCTGGTGATTTTGCTACCTAGTGGTTCTGCGCATGCGCATGACGACACTAGTGATCCGCGGTGTAGTATTGGTGTAAAATATACATACTGTACCCCTTAACTCTCCAATAAAGACGTTATAATACAGTATCAGAGTCTATAGAATCATGCTACCCTATCAAAAAGTGTTTGGTAGTGTATTTAATCTGTTGTCCGACTGCCTCTATCAAGCGATGCTCCCACTACAGAAACATGTTATTTTACACCACTACTCACTCCATGTACACTGTAAGAATACTGGGAGCATATTTTGATACTGTATTATAACGTCTTTATTGGAGATTTCAGGGGTACAGTATGTGTATTTTACACCCAATACTCAATACTACCGAGCAGTTCACTCACCGTGTGCCTATTGCTTTACAACATTTCCAGCCTATCCAGCAATCAACATGGTTTTAGGCTTCAGTGAACTATTCTATTGCTTTTATATATAAATAAACAACAGTTCAAGTTAGGCGCGGAGTGATACTGAACTCTGTAAACCGAACGGGCGTCATAGCTGTGTGTATATGCTCAATATACAACAGTTGGGAACCAATCAGATTGCTTGATTTAAGCCACCCGTTTTATAAATACTAATATACTTCTTTCTGTGAATAGGCCGTGGTACAGGGACACGCCGCCGTGTGACCCAGTACCCGGTGTCTGTGTCAGGCAAGACACACAAGCTCTTCGTTCCTGCGCATTCGGCTGATAAGAAGGTAATTGATTGTTTAAGAATGTGTTAATAATTTTTAACACATTTTTAATTTTTTTTTTTTTTTTTTTTTTTTTTAATTGAAAAACATGATTTCTAAATAGGTTTTTCTATCTTTCAGTTTGTTCTTATCATAGGGGATTCCCATCTGCGCCCCTTTGCCGATGGAACGGTCGGGATTTCCAAGGGAAGGCTTTCCTTTGGGATCATGACGACCCCTGGGGCCAGCGCGTCTCATCTTAGGACGGAGCTGGTCCACGCTACGCTACCCCGGACACCTGATGCAGTCTGCATCCTGGCCCCCGGTAACAACCTGACCACCAGCACTACTCATGAATTGGCTGGTCAAGAGTTTGGGAAGCTCTTGATTAGTGCAAGTCAGCGTTGGCAGAATGTAAGTAATTTAGTTGATTGTGTGTATTTTGTTCAGTTCTTAAAATGCGTTAATGACGTGTTGCAGTACAGCGTACATGTGTTTAAATGGAATGTCATTGTCTTTCAAGGTTTTTGTCGTGGATTTCGTTCCACGCCTGAGTGTCGCTCCAGAGCTGCAGGAGCACATGAGCCGGGAGTTTCGTTCTGTGGCCAAGTCCATGGGTATGTTTCAAACAGATGTTTATGTTACATGCTTACTTTATTTGTCGATATATGTAAGTATATGAATGATTTATATATATTTATCATTTCTTAGGTATGGCGTACTACTCGACGTTCGAACACTTCCCCTTCAGCGACCTGAATCTCTGGGTCAGGGATAGTGTAAGTAGCATATACTGTGTGCAAAGAAGGTTGATGATTTACACTCATTTGTAGTTGAATTGATAGTATTATTTATTGAAAGTTGATGTTATTGTTAGTGAGTGTATTATTCTATCCTTTTCAGGTTCACTTGAGCGACGAGGCTGGCATGGGCATTTTTGCCGAGTTGCTGTGGCATGCTGCCTACACGCAACTGGACGTGCCAGTGCCGGCGCCAGCACCAAAGGCGCCGGATGTTCCCGTGCCTGTGCCAGCACCGGCACAGGCGCGACCAGCATCGCCGGGTCCAATCACCCCTCCAAGGGTGATTGTGAGGGATTCTCCCTCTTCTCCCCCCTGCGATGTCTGGATGGAAGTGGTGAACGGCAAGAAGGTAATATTGGCATACAGTACTTGTGTTTTTCCCCACTCATATTTGCAAAATAGTTGATGGTTGAAATTCAAAAATGTTCACCATGCATTCATTTTAATCAAATAATTGTTATTTGTCATTGCAGAGGATCCAATCTGCGGATCAGCTCTTCAGGCCCTCAAAGAGACGTGTGGTTCGGCATCAGGTTTGTAGTATATATTGTAACGTTAATTGTTAACATATGTATATCGATTTGTATATCTGTGCACATTGATTTACTCAATAGCAATTGTGACTAATATTCTGTTTCTGTGTTTATTTCGCAGGAGGACGGACGTGCCATCGTGCTGAAGGATTGTTTCATCCCACTCAATCCTGTCCACTTCAGCACCGCCATGTTGGCTGCGATGGACGCCGTGGTTCCAGCTCATCTTTCGAGCCCTGACTGCCCAGCCGTTCCACAACACACAAAGGTAAGTTGAAAATGTGACGTTTTGATTGAGGTCTTTTAAAACTGTATTGTCTCCCTTAAAACACTCCTTTTATATGTTCTAAAAGTGTGTTTGATTTTCTTTAATCAGACACGGTGTGTGGTGGAGCGACGTCCGAAACGTGTGGCCTGCAAGAGGAGACCTGCATTGTGCCAGGTTTGTCTTTATTTCATTAATGTAATCACTGAATTGCGCAGTACAAATGGTAGGCACAGATAATGCAATAGTTTCTTTGCTTTACTTGTTTAGTACTTTGGCAAGTATTGAAAACAATTAAGAAAATACATGGTTTTGTTTCGTGTAAACAGGTCAAGGCGGCACCCAGCGTTGGGGTGTCTCCCAGGCTGACACGTGGCATCGTTGTGGACGTGGTTGCAGAGGAGGAGGTTAGTACGCTTTATCCTTAATCAGTTTAATTCTATGTGCATGTACATATTGTGTAATACACATAGCAAATTATTGCTATGACTAGCAAGTTCTCTCAAATGCAATAATGACACTTTTGTTCATGTATTTTCTTTAGGGGGATTCGACTGCTAGTGCTGTGGCTGCGGCCGTGTGGGAGGAGCCATCACCTACCACTGCTGCGGAGGAGGTTGGTACACTATTCTAAATCAGATCAAACAAATTGTTCCAAATTATTGTATATGATTAGCAAGTTCTCTCAAATGCGATAATGACACTTTTGTTAATGTATTTTCTTAATTATTTTAGGGGGACGCGACTCCGAGTGCTGTGACGGTGCCGGAGGGGGAGGAGGTCAGCAGAAGATTCATCCAAAGTAAGGTTGACGCTAACCCTCCCTCTTGCAGGTGTGGCGAGCGAAAGCCACAGGCTGTTGTGTCTGGTAGTGTAGTTAGAGGTGGTGGTAGTGGGAAAGTGTCGGCGACAACGACTGACGTGTCAATTGCGTGCAGTGTTGTCGCCGCACTTAAACATGTCATTGCCCCTGTTTGTACATGGGGTGCGCGAGATGTCGATAGTGTTTGTTTAGAAGGTGAGAAGTTGGCTAGTTCTGTAGGTACATCAAGTAGGGATAGTGGCTTTGATAGTGATCTGTGCGAGTTCTTGAAACAGCACAGTGTTTTTGGCAGAAAGTGGAAAGTAGCCATTGGTCCATCAGTCTACAGAGGTTTCGGCTCAGACGACTCTGTGTTCTTCGAAAAGCTACAGGAACCTTTGTTGACTGATGGATTGTGTCTCTTGAACCTGCACGGTGCGGTGAGTGTTGTCATTGAGCACAATGGTTACTTTGTTGTAGTTGATTGTAGTAGTTGTGACGTATCTGGTTTTCCATGTGGTATTGGTAGGTCTGTAGCAGTTTTTAACACGTGCCTGGCCGACCTGATGTTACATATTCAAAGTCTTAAGAAGTCTTTGGGTGCAGAGTGGTATGCCATTAGCAGCCTGTCTGTGGGGGTAGATTCAGACATTGACAGTGCGACATTGCTCGTAGATGTTGATGTCACAACCGTAGTTGAGGGTGGCAGTTCACAGAGTAAATCGAGTTCTGTCAGGGGATCTTTCCATCAGGGAGATTGTCGGTTTCGCCACGCTGGCGTTCAGTGTATGGCTATCAGTTTGGTAGCCATAGCAAAACACTCCATTGATGGCGTGTTTTCGTGGCAGACAGACAATCTCGACAAGGTGGTTTTTTTGGGGGATCAACTTTACAATCGGTTGAGGGCCAGCAATGTCACCAGCGATGATTCGCCACTGCTTAGTGTTCCTGATTTGCCCCTACACTCTGTTATCGATGGACACGCTTTCGACTTTGAATATGGGGAACATGTTTGTGGCCATGTTGATGTGGTGACAGGTGAGCTGATTGATTGTGGTTTTGTCATCAGTCTCAGATCTGGTTTGTTAAAGATGTTGGTAAAGTATCAGACGTGTTTTCTTACATTAGGTGGTAGTACATGTGCAGTCATTAGTCAAGGTGGACGTTTTGCTATTGTAGATTCGCATGCACGCAGTGCAGATGGGATGGTGGACGGGGAAGGGAAGAGTGTTGTACTGTATTTCACGTGCTTAGATGATGTTTTTGAGCACATTTGCAAGTTAGCGACAGGATTAAAACCACCCAAACCGTTTGAGATAGCTAGTGTTAGTGTTTTCCAGAGGTCCAGTTTAAAAGTAGAACCAACGGTTAGCTCGAGTGTAAAGCGTAAAGCTTCACCGAGTGGGTGTTCATCAAAGAAGTTTAGGAAGGGTGATGATGATTCGGATGTTGTTTTTGTAGGTGATGTTTTGAGTAAAGGCCTCCAGTTTAAGCCGCTTTCTGGGGAAGTTGTAGAAACTCTGTGCAATCAGTTAAATGTTGACTCAGAGGAGGCAGATCTAGTTTCTACACAAGTTGGTCCATTGGGTGCTCCTTGTAAAAATGGGAAAATAGTCGGGGATGGTAATTGTTTCTTTAGAGCAGTTAGTCAGTCTGTGTGTGGTACACAAAAGAATCATAGGAAAATTAGACTAGCTGTAGTTAGGCATTTGAAAGCTAATGGTGGTGTTTTGAGAAGTGAGTATAGTTCGATGGAGGAATATCTCACAGTCTCAAAAATGGCGTATGTTGGTAGTTGGGCCACTGAAGTGGAGATTCAAGCAGCAGCAGATATGTTGGGAGTTAGTATTTTTACTTACTGTGGTGGTCGCTGGCTTGAATATAGTTGTAAGTTGGAGTTGTTGTCAGATCAGGGAATTTACTTAGAGAATTGTAACGGTAATCATTATGAGAATGTGGTTTGTGTTCAGAAGCCAAACATGCAGTGTTGCTATGGGTATTGCAAAGGGGGTGGGTCTAGTTACAATCTCAGAAAACATAGGGCTTGTGCAGACAATTTAACTTCGGTCGCATCCTCAATTTTAGAAGCTAAAGTAGACATTATTGAACAAAATGTAAAATCGGTAAAAGCTAAATCCATAAGTAGGTCTAACCATTTTGTAAATCTAAATAAATTAAGAATAAGAATGAAATATCAGGAAAACAGGCAAAAATTTCTAGAAAAGAAGAAAATGAAATATCAGGAAAAAAGTTGGTACAAGGCAAAATTGAGAGAAATGAGTAAAAGTAAATATCGGAAAATTAAGACTCATAGGGACACAAAAAAGGAAATGAGTAAAACTAAATATCGGAAAAATAGGTCTTTCAGGGACACAGTAAAGTTAATGAGTATGTCAAAATATCTTAAAAATAAGTCTTTCAGGGACACAGTAAAGGAAATTAGCAAAACGAAATATCGGAAAAATAAGTCTCATAGGCAGAATGTGATATCCAAGAGTAGTAATAAATATCATGGTAATTGTCAGCATAGGCAGCGTGTTGTTGCAGATAATAAATTGAGAAGGCAACATATAAAAGCAACATTGAATGATTTTGATTTAGTTATGCAGCAGTTTTTGGCTAAAGTAAATGATGGCCCGGATTTCATCTGCTGTGTGTGTTTTAGAAAGTTGTTTAGGAATCAAGTTTCACCTTGTAGCATCAAGGATTATAGTAAAAGTGAAAAAATAACTGAAATTGCAGGAAAATGTATTAGTGAAGCATATTTGCATAAATGTAGTGCAGATTGTGTGTTGCCTTGTCAGTGGTTAGATACAGCTAGGGCAAAGTTGTGGATTTGTTCTAGCTGTCACCATAAAATTACTACCGGTCAAATGCCACCAGAGTGTGCTCTAAATAATTTGGAGACGTGTCACATTCCCCCAGAATTGGCATGCCTGAATAATTTAGAGCAACATTTAATTGCACTGCATATTCCGTTTATGAAGATACTAGCATTGCCTAAAGGTGGGCAAAATGGCGTCCATGGGCCTGTGACGTGTGTTCCTGCTAATATTGTGCAGACGAGCAATTTGCTACCACGTTCTGACATGGCTGGGTCTTTGTTACCCGTTAAATTGAAGCGAAAGCTCACATACAAAGGGCATTATGAGTACCAGTATGTTGATAGTATGCGCATCAAGCAGGCTTTGCAGTATCTTAAACGGAATAATGCACATTATAAGGATATAGAATTCAATGAAGTGTGGATAAATGACTTTTGTAGAGAACAAGAGAGTGTGGCAGTAGATGACATAGCAGTACATGGTAATGGAAACAATGCTGCCGAGGAAGATGAGCTTCTGCATGACAGACAACAGCATTGTATGTTTCAAGACACTTGTCTTATGCCTGTTGACATTGGTCAAGAAGCCCTTGATCAATATTTAGATAACATATTAAATTTGGCTCCAGCAGAGGGAAACAATCCTGTCAAGTTGTTGTCTGATCATTCAAATGAAGCAAAATGTTTCCCGGTGTTGTTTCCGACAGGATCTGCGACGTACCACGACGGCAGACCTGACCGCCTAACTTTGTGCCGTTATTTTAATAATCGTATTTTACATGCAGATGGTAGGTTTGCACAAAATGTAGATTACATATTTTTTGCTCAGTACATGTCTGAGGTTCAGCAAGTAGTGTCAAATGTCTCCATAGCATTGCGGAAGGGGAAAGGAGGGCAATTTAGAAAGATAAGCACTAGTGTATTGAATGATGAGGAACAGTTGAAGCAGTTGTTGCATTTTGACGATGGGTATCGTTTCCTTAAACCTATTAGAGGTACCCCATCATTTTGGCAGGGCGTGCAGCGTGATTTGTTAGCTTGTGTCCGTCAGCTGGGTATCCCGACGTGGTTTTGTTCTTTTTCTTCTGCCGACATGCGGTGGAAGAATCTTTTGACTAGCATTTTGAAGCAGGAAGGTAGGACGGAGACGGCCGAAGAGCTGGAGTGGGCAGATAGGTGTGAGCTTTTGAGGCGTAATCCGGTTACTGCGGCGAGGATGTTTGATTTTAGGTGGCATTGTTTTCTGAAAGAGGTTTTGATGTCTCCGTCTAACCCTATTGGGAAAATTAAGGATTACTTCTATAGGGTTGAATTCCAGCAGCGTGGTTCACCACATGTTCACTGCCTGTTTTGGATCGAAAATGCACCAATAATTGATAGAAATACAGATGAAGAGGTAATTCAATTTATAGATAATTACGTAACATGTGAATTACCCGCACAGGATGAGACACTATTGGACATAGTTTCATCCGTGCAAAAGCATTCCAAACGGCATTCAAAAACATGTAAGAAAAATGGAACTGTTTGTCGTTTTAATTTCCCTAAGCCTCCGTCTGCGAGAACTTTTATATCTCGCCCGCCTATTGAGGAGGAGGAGGAGGACAAAACATGCACATGTCAAGAAGACGGGGCACTGACATTGTCAGAATGTGCATGTCAAATTAGGAAACTGACTAAATTGGAACAAAAAAAAATGGCAGTGCGCACTATAACCAAAATAAAAGAGGCCCTTTCAGATGACAATCTCAGTTTTGACAGTGTAGAGCAGTTGTTTGATCATTTACAGGTAGACCAAAGGGTGTTTGAGTTGGCGTATGGTATTTGTGCTAGGAAGACGAGTGTTGTTTTGAGCAGGGAAACTAGTGAGGTTTGGATCAATCAATATAGCAAACCGGTCTTAAAATGTTGGAATGCGAATATTGATATCCAGTATGTGGTAGACGCGTATGCGTGTGTAGTGTACATTATTTCTTATATTTCCAAGGCGGAGCGTGAGATAGGATTGTTGTTAGGGAATGCGCAGAGGGAATCTGCTAAGGATAGGAATAGTAGTGCTAAGGATGCCCTTAAAAAGTTAGGAAGTGTGTATTTGCATAATAGAGATGTGTGTGCCCAAGAGTCTGTGTATAGGTTGACAGGAATGCATTTGAGGGAGTGTTCGAGGAAGGTTGTATTTGTTCCAGTTGGGGAGAGTAGTGTTAGAATGAGTTTGCCTTTATCAGTGTTAAAACGGAAGGCATCATCCAATGACCTTAGCACAGAGGACATGTGGATGACTAGTCTTGTGGATAGGTATAGGAATAGGCCAAGAGGTAGTTTGTTTGATGACATGTGTATGGCGACATTTGCCTCGGAGTACCGCATATTGAGTAAATCGGAGCGGTCTCCCAACAGGATAGAACTGGAAAACAATTGTGGATTCATTCTGAAAAGAACGCATTCCGAACCTGCAGTTATTCGTTATGCGCGCTTTTCAGAAACAAAGAATCCAGAATTGTTTTACCAGAGTGTTATGCAGTTGTTTTTACCCTTTCGTTTAGATGTGCACCTGAGGCCAGCAGGTTTTGAAACATTTGAAGAGTTTCATAGTCGTGGTCATGTTAGATTGAGTGATGGATTGTTGTATTCAGTGAAGTCGATAGTGGATTTGAATCGCAGGAGGTTTGAAATTAATGCTGAGGAGTTAGATGACATACGGAATTCGGTAGACAGTGATGTGGTTTTAGAGGATGCCTGGGGTGAGCTCTGCCCGGAGCAAGAGCAGGAGCGTTTAGAGTGTTTGGAAGAGCGTAGGGAGACTGAAGAAGCTTCAGATGGGCCTGTAGAATATATTCCGGATTTAGCGGTTAATAGCAGACAAGTTGGTGATTTGGAGAAGAGACAGAATGTACTGTGCAGGAGTGATGGCTTGGCGTTGATTAGATCTCTTAATGAGACCCAGCTCTCTGTCTTTTACCGGATTAGGCAGTGGTGTTTGAGTAAGGTGAATGGAGATAAGGTAGCAGCGTTGCAGGTTTTTGTCACAGGTGGTGCAGGGACCGGTAAAAGCCACTTAATAAGAGCTGTGCAGTACGAGGCAATGAGGTTGTTGTCACGAGGTTGTCGCAATCCGGACGATGTTTGCGTTTTGCTAACCGCTCCTACGGGGATAGCTGCACACAATTTACACGCAGGTACTATTCACAGTTCATTTAGCATTGGTAAAGATGTGCGGTTGCCTTACATTCCACTGGGTGAGGCGAAGCTCAATTCTTTGCGTGCTAAATATAGTAGCTTGCAGATTTTGATAATCGACGAAATTTCCATGGTTGATCATAACCTATTGGCCTACGTCCATGGACGTTTAAGACAAATTAAACAGTCTGGTGACTATTCCCCGTTTGGAAACGTTAGCATAATTGCAGTTGGGGATTTTTATCAATTGCCTCCAGTGAAAGGGAAAGCGTTGTATTCAGAGGATGTTAGTGTCGGTTTGTGGACTCATTTTCAGGTAGTGGAACTGAAAACTGTTGTCCGTCAAAAAGATGGTGTTTTTGCAGATTTGTTGAACAGGGTTAGATGTCGTGTGAAAGGGACCCCCATGCTGTCTTCGGACATTAAATTATTAAGGCGTTGCGAAACTGGTGAAGTGAGCTCAGCTTTACACATTTTCCCAACGAACCGGCAAGTAAATGAGCATAACATTCAACAGTTATTCAAGAGTTGTCCCGCATATGTCACGATCGAAGCAAAAGATTTTGTAACTAGCAAGAAAACAGGCAAGCTTGAGCTGAGGGAAGGACATCATACCCTATCATACAGTACATGTCTGCAAGAGACCCTGCTTTTGGGAGTGGGTGCTCGTGTCATGCTGCTGAAAAATCTGGATTGCGATGACGGTTTAGTGAATGGTGTGTGTGGAATAGTCACACACATCGTTTATCCACCTAATGATGATAGGTTCCCAAAGACCATTTACGTAAAGTTTGATGATCATCAAATTGGAACCAAAAGGAGGAATTGCTCTTCATTTTCCTCTGCTGTTGAAATGCTTTCCACAGGCATTGAAGCAGAAGAGGAAAGAGTTACCAAACACGGTGGATCGCGCCGGCAATTTCCAATAAGGCTTGCCTGGGCTTGTACAGTCCATAAAGTACAAGGACTTACTGTAGATAAAGCGGTAGTTTCGCTAAAGAAAATCTTTGCAGCTGGTCAAGCATATGTGGCTCTAAGTCGCGTTAGAGATTATTCGGGTTTAGTTATTCAGGACTTTAACGAGAAAGCAATATATTGCAAAGACACAATTCAGGATGCAATTGCAAGCATGCCTCCCTTCTTGGTCACTAATATTCCAGGTAGTAATTTCACTACACCACCATTTAATGTGTTTTTGATGAATGTGCAAAGTTTGACTCGACATGTGACAGATTTGGCTTTGTGTACACAGCATCTGCAGCTTAACTGTATTGCTGTTACTGAAACATGGTTGCCGGCAGCTTCCTCATTGGAAACTGTACGACTGGATGGTTATGCTTTTCACAACCATCCAAGGAGTCTGTCGTACGATAGCAGCAACTCCTTATTCAAAGAAATTCAAGACCAACAACATGGTGGAGTTGGCATGTATAGTGCAGACAATTTGGCGTACAGTATTATCCAGGTACCAACTGTAAATTTAGAATGTTTGGTTTACCACTGCACTACACAGGATATATTAATGGCAGTTATTTATCGCCCACCATCATATACCATGACATTGTTCAAAGAAAACCTTGAGAAAGTACTTGATTGGCTAAATCACCAAAGTACCACAATTGCTGTCATGGGAGATTTCAATGACGACATTTTGAAATCATCAACTGTCTGCAAATTCATGATCGATAAAGGATTCATCCAAATAGTCAAACAAGCTACAACTGAAAAAGGCACATTAATTGATCATGTGTATGTGAAAACATCACATTATGATGTACAGGCTGTTGTCGTGCCGACATATTTCAGTGACCATGAAGGGATTCTATGTTCATTTACATCTAGGCGTTTAGAGCAGGGACTACTTGAATAACTGTTAATGTGAATGAAATAAGGATTAATTAATTTATTTATTTGTATGAATTTATTTATTTGTATGAATTTATTTATTTGTATGAATGTATTTATTTGTATGAATGTATTTATTTGTATGAATTTATTTATTTATTTGTATGAATTTATTTATTTATTTATGGCTTATGAAATGCGAATGAAAAAATGAAATTATGACTTATGAATTACATAAATGCGAATAAAATACGGAAATTATGGCTTATGAATTGCGTTAGTGCGAATAAAATAATGAAATTATGGCTTATGAACTACGTTAATGAGATTAAAATAATGAAATTATGGCTTATGAATTACGTAAATGCGAATAAAAAACGGAAATTATTGCTTATTAATTACTTTAATGCGAATAAAATAATGAAATTATGGCTTATGAATTACGTTAATGCGAATAAAATAATGAAATTATTGCTTATGAATTACGTTAATGCGAATAAAATAATGAAATTATGGCTTATGAATTACGTTAATGCGAATAAAATAATGAAATTATGGCTTATTAATTACGTTAATGCGAATAAAATAATGAAATTATTGCTTATGAATTACGTTAATGCGAATAAAATAAAGAAATTATGGCTTATGAATTACGTTAATGCGAGTAAAATAATTTAATCATGGCTTATTAATTATGTAAATGTGAATAAAAAACGGAAATTATTGCTTATTAATTACTTTAATGCGGATAAAATAATGAAATTATGGCTTATGAATTACGTTAATACGAATAAAATAATGAAATCATGGCTTATTAATTATGTTAATGCGAATAAAAAACGGAAATGATTGCTTATTAATTACTTTAATGCGAATAAAATACGGAAATTATGTCTTGTGAAATACTTAAATGCGAATGAAATTATGGCTTATGAATTACATTAATGGGAATAAAATTATGGCTAATGAATTACGTTACTGCGAATAAAATAATGAAATTATGGCTTATGAATTACGTTAATGCGAATAAAATAATGAAATTATGGCTTATTAATTATGTTAATGCGAATAAAAAACGGAAATTATTTCTTATTAATTACTTTAATGCGAATAAAATAATGAAATTATGGCTTACGAATTATGTTAATGCGAATAAAATACGGAAATTATGGCTTATGAATTACGTTAATGCGAATAAAATATGGAAATTATGGCTTATGAATTACTTTAATGCGATTAAATTAATGAAATTATGGTTTATTAATTACTTTAATGCAAATTAATTAATGAAATTATGGCTTATGAATTACATTAATGTGAATAAAATACGGAAATTATGGCTTATGAATTACATTAATGGGAATAAAATATGAAAATTATGGTTTATGAATGACTTTAATGCGAATGAAATTATGGCTTATGAATTACGTTAATGCGAATAAATGAATGAAATTATGGCTTATGAATTACGTTACTGGGAATAAAATACAGAAATGATGGCTTATGAATCACGTTAACGGGAATAAAATACGAAAATTATGGCTTGTGAATTACTTTAATGTGGATTTAAAAAAAAAATATGGCTCGTGAATTACGTTAATATGAATTTAAAAAAAGAAATTATGGCTTATGAATTATCTTAATGAAAATAAAATAATGAAATCATGCTTTATGAATTATTGTAATGTAAAATCATGAAACTATGAATTATCTTAATGTGAATCAAATCATGAAATAATAATGTCTGTAATAAGCCCTATGTTTTCTGAGATAGTGGGGAGATGGATGGAGAAGAATGAGTGTAGGTGGTGTAAGGTCGGTGGAGGTGCTGAGGTGAGGCATTGATCCAAGGGTATGGTGGATGTTGTTGATGAGGAGGTTGTATAGAGGTGAGGGGAGAGAGTCCTGGGGTTTGGTGGTATTGTGGGAGAAAAGTGACTTGGAGTTGTATTGATTGGCAGTGATTAAGCTGGAGTAGTGGTGTTTTTTGGTGCAGGAAATTGAGTTGTTATAGTGTAAGATGTGGTTATTGTACATTCCTTTGTGTATAGTGAGAGCAGTTTTTCTATAGAGTTGTTGAAGTTGTGGCGAGGCGTGGTGTTTTAGAGATGGAGTGTGTGGAATAGTGTCATGTTGCTGTCATCCATTGTGTTTTATGAATGTTTATATATTATGTATATATGTTTTATTAATTATGTAAATGTAAATGAAATGATGTTTTATGAATTATATATTTTGTTGTATTGCATGTTAAATATCAAAGGGTTTCGTTTCTGCATTGGCTACAGCATTTGTAACTTAAAAAAAGAATTGATAATTATTTATATTATACAACAGTTATTAATAACTGCAGACATTAAAGTAATCTATATTAAATATCCCAAAAGAAATGCAACTATGGCATATTTAGAATTGTAAACACTTAAATGCTATTGCCGATGCAGTTTTTGCTTTACCTTTCATGTATTATCAAAAAGCAAAAAGACACTAGTAATGGTACTCCTGGTTTACTGGGATGGGGTTCGATTCCCTGTGGTGTCCTGCTGATTGTTTTTACATAAACATGTATGACCATGAAGGGATTCTATGTTCATTTACATCTAGGAGTTTAGAACAGGGACATTGATAATGTGCATGTCATATGTGTTTTATGTTAATGTGAATAAAATGATGAAACTAATAAAAGGTCTTGCATTCTGTTTGCTCTTGGTGATATTAGTATGAGTAAATGTTTGCTATAACTACTACTAACAATGATACAAATAACAATCTCCAACACGTACTGTTCCACAAATTTCAGATGAAATTCACATGATTTCTTCTCCATAGTTCGTTCAAAGCCCTTCAACGTACAGTCACAAATAGAACGGCATTCATTCAGGAACATTATTGAAGTGTACTGACCAATTTTGAAGCAGACCCGAGAAATTCCCTAGGAGGAGTTCATTCAAATACAAGGTGAAAAATACCCAAAATGGGCAACTTTGACGGCACGCCACGGACACGCCCTTCAACGTACAGTCACAAATAACACGGCGTTGGTTCAGCACCATTTTTTGACTGTACTGACCAATTGTGAAGCAGATCCGATAAATTCCCTAGGAGGAGTTCGTTGAAATACAAGGCGAAAAAAGCGAAAATAAGACGACGGAATACAAAACGGCCAACTTTGACGGCACGCCACGGACACGCCCTTCAACGTACAGTCACAAATAACACGGCGTTGGTTCAGCTTCATTTCATGACTGTAATGACCAATTGTGAAGCAGATCCGATAAATTCCCTAGGAGGAGTTCGTTGAAATACAAGGCGAAAAAAGCGAAAATAAGACGACGGAATACAAAACGGCCAACTTTGACGGCACGCCACGGACACGCCCTTCAACGTACAGTCACAAATAACACGGCGTTGGTTCAGCTCCATTTCATGACTGTACTGACCAATTGTGAAGCAGATCTGATAAATTCCCTAGGAGGAGTTCGTTCAAATACAAGGCGAAAAAGTGAAATTTGCCGCCGAAAGTGAAAATGGAAAAAATAAAATTTCCGACTTCCGGTAGGTTTTTGGGCATGGGTCCAAGAGGCTTTTCTGTAGGTATTGGCATGTTGTACGTGCATACCGAGTTTCATACATATTGGTGAAACGTGGCGCAGGGGCTGCTTTTTAAAGTTCCTGTAGGGGGCGCTACAAATACGACAACCACGATTTTTGGTATGTGAGCTACAGGCACCAGTTTACACGTGTTCTGTGAATTTCATATTCATAACTATTACGGTCTCCGCAGAGTGGTTTTGAGGCTCTAGCGGCCATGTTGTTTTGGCAATCGCCTTCATTTTACTTGAGCAGTTAGAACTTTGGTCCCCAACGGGCACTGAGTTGGTCCCGCTCAAATCAAACATTGCGTCTATGAACTGTGGCTATTTTAGTAACATGCCACGCCCATTTCGATGCCACGCCCCATTTTAATTTTTTTTGACTTTATCTTGTTCAGAATTTGATTCTGAACAACTTTAGTAGAGAGGTCCAACATCATAGGAGTCCAATTCATGTAGATATGTGCAATTTACTATTTTCGGGGTGAAAACCACACCCCTTTTAGAACGCAATGGCTCATGGGTACTTTCTACTTTACTGTACAGACTTATCCTTATGTCAGATTGAAGATAATGGGCCATAGATGATATCTGCCAAAGGATTTTTGGCTAAGTCGAAAAACCTGGGGTCATTGGGCAATTTAGTGTTTTGAACTAAATTCAAAATGGCGG
>NW_028180643.1:1283141-1337994 GCF_964030765.1 Micromesistius poutassou
CAGTAAATATACTCTTTATGACTGGAAAGGTGGTTGGGTGTGTTTAGGTCTACAAAGGTTTCTATTGTGGTCTACTAAGACCATGTTTCTATTGTGGTCTACTAATGCTATGTTTCTATTGTAGTCTACTAAGGCCATGTTTCTATTGTGGTCTACTTAGGTCATGTTTCTACTGTGGGCTACTAAAGTCAGGTTTATATTGTGGTCTACTAAGACCATGATTCTATTGTGGTCTACTAGGGCCATGTTTCTACTGTGGGCTACTAAAGTCAGGTTTCTATTGTGGTCTACTAAGGTCATGTTTCTATTGTGGTCTACTGTGGACCTGTATTAGGAGTGAAGGGAGTGTCTGATGGTGCATCTCTAGATACGTGTTGTAAACGTTCACTCCTCTCCTCCTGGTTTCTTCAGGTTCAGTGATGCCCACGGAGGAGGAGGAGGCCCCCAGCATCACAAAGTTCCACTCCACTACCCAGGTGTTGCCCGTGGGCCAAACGGCCCGCTACACCTGCGATGCCGGCGGCACGCTGGAGCCCACCGTTGAGTGGCTCCACAACGGCAGGCCCCTGGAGAGGAACGGCACAGACGACCAATCGGAGGCCTGGGTGGAGAGGGGGTTCCTTTTCGTCAGAGGGGTGAGGTATGGCGTGAACACGTCTTCTGTATGGCGAGCAACAGCGCTGGCACGGCCAATCACACCGCTGAGCTGCTTGTCTTTGGTAAGATCTGCATCCAAGGAGAGATGTTTGTTGTTGATGTATTCATAACGTTGTTGTTGATGTATTCATAACATTGTTGTTGATATATTCATAACATCGATGTTGATAAACGTACACACACACACATATATATATATATATATATATATATGTGTGTGTGTGTGTGTACGTTTGTCTTTTTACATATGTATGTATCTATGTATGAGTATGTATATGAGAAGCTCTTTTCCAAAACGCAATAAACGCCAAATTTAAAAAAATGAGTTTTTCATGCCATTTTGCTGTACACTGAACCTATTCACTGCTCCATCAACGTTTAATGCCAAATCGCTTTATTTCCTTGTTTAAAATGTACCACAAGATGCCATTTTTTTACAAACCTATTTTTTGCCAAAATGCGATATCTCCGTCCACCTCACGTATGAGGCTGCGGGACAACGTCGCGGGCAGCGGGACCACGTCGTGTGTGGAGCCGAAATAGTTCACATTGCCAGACTAGGGAGAGCAGAGAGTGGCCCAGAGTGTGGAGGTCTGGTGGAGGGCAGCGGGACCACATAGCGTGTGAGGTGTAAATGTGTTGATGTGCAAATGCGATTAGACGTTCCGCGGTTCCAGGGGGGGAGGGGGGGGGGGGGGGGGGGGGGGGGGGTGGAGGTGTTGCTGCGCTGTCTACAGAGACAACGCAGTGATATCAACATGAGGAGTTCTAACTAGAGACACGGTGAAATCCACTAGATGCTGACCATGGGAGAGAAGGTGATGCAGTCACATTAAACGAAGACGTTGATAGATAGCCTACACTCAGACGTGAACTCATTCTTGCATGCGGGTGTCTTCATTGATAAAAAGGGTTAGGGTTTCATGCATTTGCATTTATTTGATTTATATTCATTTAGGCCTATAGTATGAGATGAGTCCCTGATATCGTATGTTGGATATTGTCTTGTTAAAACATAAACCATCAATGGATAAACAGTGTTTTTGGAGAAAAAAAATATGGATTCATAGCGTTTTGGAAAAAATAAAAATTGACTTTGAATTTATAATCAACAATATTGTTGTTTGATTTAAAAATCATTGTTCAACATGTCCAGACTGGGCCAACAAACCATTTTAAAAGGATCAATTGAATATTAACAAAATATGTGGGTCTAGGTAGAAAATGTAATTTTCCTGAAAAACATTCAAATGGATTTATAGCGTTTTGGAAAAGAGATCCTCATATGTATTTGTACGTGTACTTATGTATTTGTACGTGTACATATGTATACGTACGTGTACATATGTATATGTATGTCAGTTCTATGGTTCATCAGTTCATCTCCAGCCTGTATGTGAGCTCAGCTCGTTCAGTCTGTGGCTTACACAGGTCTCCCTTTGAAGGTTGAGTGCAATGCGTGTTTATTGGGAAATCTTGGAAGATATTACAGATTATTACAAATATTGTTTAGATATTTGCATGTGTGTAATAAGCTCATCATGCCAAACATGTTGATGTATAATATGTTTATGTAGTGTAATTATTGAGGGAGTAAATGCACTTTATACATTTGTCCTTGTTTCAATGTTTTGATTGGGACAGCCACTCACACACACATGGGATTTCTAATTAACTTTAACTTTAATTATCTTAAACACAATGTGTACTATTGATTAGAAAATCTACATCACATGATTCCACTATCATACCTATCACAGGATATTTTTTTTGTCTTTCTATGTTAATGTTTGAAGAGGAGAGAGCGATCAAAAAAAAGAGTCTGAAAGGGAATGAAAAGAAGAATGCAGGAGAGCAGGGCCCCATTTCCCGAAAGCATCATTACCCTAACGACGTCGTTAAAACCCTTGAGTTTTCAGTCGTTAAAACCCTCGTAGCTAACGACGGCTCCAGGGGTACTCGTAGAGCGCGATGTGTTTTATTAAAACACATTGAATACCATGAAATGTCCAGCTGGTGACTCCACTGAGGCTATAGTAACGATGCCTCTTATTTCGGCGCTATTTCGCAATACCCCAAAAACAGTGGTTACTGCCGATATATTACGCGTAGACTACTGTTAGATTTAAACAGCAAAGACAGAGACATGTTAGAAGTCAACAAAAATATAGCTTATTGCAGCAATTTAAAATTCCAAAAAATACATGCGATACAGTCGAAATGTACCGATCAAACGATCGTGAACCACATCACAAGGCAACCCTATCACAAGGCATATTTAATAAAATCAAATGATTCCATTGCTCGTGTGGGAGGTCACTTGCGAGCTGCACTTGCTGTCTCCCCCTGATTTTAATTCAACCATCGTGGTTAAAATGTCCTCATATTGATCAATGACAGAAGACATACTGTAGGCTACATGAATCATGCTGAGACCAGCGGGTGTCAGAGAATTTCTGCAGGCGTTTTTTGTTGCGATTGTTTGCCATAAAGCACTGTAGGCGCGTCGGTGAGGCTGTGATGAAGTTCACTATTTATTGGACCGTGTCTAGACAGTTACGAACATCCCTGACCTTAGTGGAGTGCACAATCGCCAAGTTGAGAGCGTGGTTTCTGCAGTGAACGTAGACTTCTGCGGGAAACTGTGCTGCGATGCGTGCCTTTCCCGCTTACATTGCCCGCACCATCATACCCCTGCCCAACAATATGGGCAGGAATCGATCTAGACCAGCAACAGCAATAGCTGTGTCAATGCCTCTGCGTTTGAATGATAATGAATGAATGGAACGTTGCATTTTTAATGTTGACACCAGAGTGCGCGGTGTGCCAATCACTGAATGAATGAATGAAACCTTCTGCGGAATCAGAGAAAGTCTGCCCTCTTTGCAGCGCAAACCATGTTTCAGAAATCAGCACATTTAAATAAATGCTATAGTTGTCACACAGACACATGCTATTTTTTATTTTTGTAATATGGAATTATTTCAGGGGAGAAAATGCTGTGAAACAATATACGCATGGTGCGTTCAAGATTAGGACTGATATAGGATATGTCAGTAGCATATGCCTAATCAATTGTGTTTTAATATTTGTAGCATTCATATTAGTCTATTCTTTTCGTAGGCTACTCTGCTGTTGGCCTTGATGGGGAGATATTTTTTTGCTGCCACAAAATATAGTTTAATCCAACAACATTCCTGCATCTCCCCCTCATACGGAGCCCATTTCAGCACTGTGTCAGTGGACAGCTACAATCCTACGACGTCGTAAGAGCAGAGCACGCACGTTCATGTTAATGAGTTTCGGGAAACGCTCGCAAAAAAGTTACGAGGCATCGTAAGATCCATTGTAAAAAGGATTGTACGCGCGTGGATCCATCGTTATCGGGAAACGGGGCCCAGTACTAGTGATGATGAAGGGTTCAGCAGCTAATTATGTCTTGTTCTCCCGTCAGATGCCTGTGAACTCACACTGGACCCAAACACAGCCAAAAGACGATTCTCTCTGTCTGAGGACAACAGAAAGGTGACGGAGGTTGGAGAGGACCAGTCGTATCTGGATCACCCAGAGAGATTTGACTCCCATCCCCAGGTGTTGTGTAGAGAGGCTCTGACTGGCCGCTGTTACTGGGAAGTAGAGAGGAAAGGACATGTTGGTATAGGAGTGACATACAGAGGAATCACAAGGAGAGGATGGGGTCGTGACAGCTGGCTTGGAGCGAACAACAAGTCCTGGATTCTTTATAGTGATGATGATAGTTACGCTGCCCGGTACAACGATAGACAGACAGCCATGCGTCTCCCCCCCGCTGGCTCTAACAGAGTAGGAGTGTATCTGGACCGGCCTGCTGGCACTCTGTCCTTCTACAGAGTGTCCGCAGGTGTAGGAGGGTCCTCAGACACACTGACACACATCCACACCTTCAGGTCCACCTTCACCCAGGAGGACCTCCTCCCTGGGTTTGGGTTAGGGGCAGGTGCCTCAGTGTCTCTATGTCGGTTGTAGAAAAAAAAAAAGGGCGGACGCGCGCGCACACACACACACACACACACACTGCTTTTGCATTAGAGGATGAGTGTCTTTTGATGAAGGGGCTTTGGAGGCCTGAGATGACTGATGACTCAGAGGGCCCCAGTTAGACGGTCTCAAACGCAGACGTGAAGCACAAAGTCAAATTAGCTTTGTGGGCGGTTCTATGGCACTGTTGCTAATATGATGGCGAGATAAATGAGCTTTGCGCCCGACGCAAATCTAAAATGCGTGCAACGTGCAATAAACCAATGAGAGTTCCACCGGCCATCCCCTTTAAGAGCCAGTGCATTTGACTTGACAAGTTTATATTTTGACAGCGCGTTTGCAGCCTCCGCTGAGACAGATGCATGACTACATGAATTTCAAACTTCAAATGGCTCAGTTTATGGCCAAATAATAGGCATAATTCACACATGGAATAGCGTTTTCTTCTCCAACTTCAGAAACACTGAGTCGTCATGTAAATTGCGGCAAAGACAACTCAACACATATATGATATGTGGACGCGGTCCTGTGGCCGCAACTGTGTGTCTATTTAATGATATGCGGCGATACATTAACAAACATTGTTTGTTACCATTATTGTATACATTATCGTTATCGACTTGTGTTCATAATATGCATGTGTCCCCCCATTAATATACATCGCCATGGACTGTATTATGCGTTACGTGTTTAGTTTGCGTGTGTTTAAACAGATGGGTGTGCACACACACGCACGCCATGCATCACCCTCATTCATTCATTCTTTTAAACACTCACTCGCGGTAAAACTATGTTTTCTTACGATCAAATATTCATCAATCCTGAAAGTTATGGGCTTGTACACGATGTATGTGTCGTGTCAAGAAAATATGTGTTTGTTGTATGGTGTTTGCAGATGCATTGATTTAAAAGTACAACTTACCGCTGTATCAGCTGTTACACAAGATTTTACAACAAGATTTTGTTTTGGGAGGCTGGACTATACTTTGCTCAATTTTATTATTATATTTATTATTATTATTTAAACGCATGGCATAGCCTACTCTATTGTGTTCATTCATGCAGCCCCTATGGAAAAAAATCTTTGACATCATAATATTTAAATCAGGCTTTGCATGTTTGTGCTGTGTATAGCCTACGTGTGTGTAAGCGTATGTTGCAGTTCCGACCTGCCATGGCACGTCAAAATAGCAACACCAACTGCGCTATCCGCTAGTGCATTTAGACCAGGAATTGTTCTGTCAGTTGCGCAATTGTATTGGTGCAATGTTTAGATCGGTAAAATAGCACCAAGTATCATTTGCGCCGGAACACGCCTCTGCTTTTTGCAGACACGCCTCTCCAGGCCCAAGTGTAGTGGCGCCTGGTTGCTGTGGGGGAAAATCAGCTTTGCGCCGGGTGCAAACTAGCAACGATACATGCGTCGGTGTAGAAAGTCAATTGCACTGGCTGCAAGATAGGGCCCACAGTCTCTGTGGCAGTTATAGTCTCTCGCTCTCTCTCTTTTACTCTCTCTCTCTCTCTCTCTATCCCTCTCACTCTCTTTCTTTCTCATCTCCCTCTCCCCCTCCTCCCCCTCGTCTCCCCCTCCTCCCCCGTCTCCCTCTCTCCCCCCCTCCTCCCCCCTCGTCTCCCTCTCCCCCTTAAGATCTTCCATAGGGTTAGCTAAGCAGGTTTTATTAAGATTTCATTTGTAATTTGAATTTTTGAATTTGTCATTTGTAATGTATATTAAATACCTATTGATGGTAAATCACATGTTTTTTCATGCTACAATATTTGTACCTTTTCAGACATAAACAATTTTGTTATATGGACTATGATATCATAATTTTTGTCATAATCCCAACAAGGAACCTGATTTAAAGCAGATTTTATATTTCATTCATAATAACCAGGAGGTCTGCGTTGTAAAAGACTTTAAACTGAGTATTGATTCCTGGTGTTCTGTTGGGAACCAAACGGCCGCAGAACATGTTCATATTCAAAGATATGTGCACACCTGTTTATGATTAGAAAAGTCTGCAGCTTCTATTGTTTCAATCCTTGTGTTTATTGTGTACATGTAAGGGACTATTTTTCTGTTGTATTTGTTAATGAAGCATAATGTTAATAAACAACTCAGTGGATCAACTGAATGTTCTCGTGTGTTCAGCCCATCATCACTCTCCTTTTATTACTAAATAATGTTACATAAGTGCCTTAAGAATAATAATAATATAATAATAATGTTGTTCTGATATTATTCTGGGACCTCCTCCCTGGGTTTTGGTTGGGGGGGGGGGCGGTGCCTCAGTGTCTCTGTGTCCGTTGTAGAAAGAAACGACAGACAGACGGCTCTCCATCTCCCTCCCTCTCCCTCTCTCTCTCTCTCCCCCTCCCTCACCTTTACCTTTTGACTTTTGACCTTGCAGGGGTCAGCCTATCAGAGCGCAGCGTGCTGGTCCCCGACACCAGGGACTTCTGGGAGAAAGTGTGTGGCTGGGTCGTACCAAGTGACCAAGGAGGACCCCTCGCTGCCTCTGGTCTGAAGATACGCACACACACACACACAAACTCTCTACCTTTTTATTTTCCCTCTCACTCGTGTGCGTTTACATGACACTCAAGAAAGACGACTTATTGGCTTAGTCCAACTATGATTGGATTACTAAGATGCATGTATACACCTCAGTTGAGCTATACTCGAATCAAATTGGGTTACACATAGTCGAATTAAGACCCCTAGATAATGCGATTCATAGTCGAGCTAAGCGTGCATGTACGGAGTTGAATTGGATTATGCATTGAATTTCGTTCTGCGCATGCTCGAGATCTTTTCCCGGGGCCGTGAGCCGGAAGTAGAAAGAGACGATAGTCATGTTGTTGTTGTCGCCACCGTCAGATAAGGGATAACGAGAAACAGCGATTTATTTAAAAAGGTGGCGCAGAAGATGGAGGAAGCCGGTGAATGTAGTTACCCCCTATAAGAATTGTGTCCCGGCCGCGGGAGCGCGCATGGCATTAGGTGGAAGCGCACAGACACTACGCTTCGATTTCACCCAAGGCTGAATTAAAAGTACATGTTTTTCTAAATGTGGGTCATCAACGAGGTTGTAAAGTAGTAACTTCAGGCACATCTGTCAAAATAAATGTTTTTTTATCCCGACGTGTTTACGATCTTTATTCAATGCGGACTGCTCCACCGGCAGAGCAGCCGGAGGAGTCGGCATACGACCGAGAGGTCGGAACAATGGAGCGTCGGAGAAATGATATGGACCCGAAGTGAACTGACAGCTGTCTACTGAAAACATCTTTCTCAAATGAGTTTGTTGTTGCTGGTGACGTAAAGAGGTCAGCCGGTGGCTCTATTACCACTAGTTGAAATGGGCACAGCGCCACCTATCATACCATGACACGCTTCGGCCAATGAATCGATTTACTCACCGCCATGTATATGCAGACAATTGCAGTTGTCCAATTGAGGAGCATAGTCGAGCTATGGCTTTAATCGAATTAAGCTGTGCATGTAAACGTACTGACTCACTCACTCACTCACGCACTCACTTACACTCTCTCTCTCACACACACACACACACACACACACACACACACACACACACACACACACACACACACACACACACACACACACACACACACACACACACACACACCCCCATCTCCTCTCTGAACTTTAAAGAATGCGATGCTCTCAGAACACATCCTGCTCCACTCCCAAGACGACTTACTCCTTCACAGTAAAAGTACTTCAGTCATAAAGCCTTACTCATTGTGTGTTGTACCTCCCCCTCCCAGCCAGAGGGGGCGCTCTCATGCAGACCCTGTCCTTCATCGCCGGTCTGGAGGTCTGTGCTCCCATGGGGCTGGCCACCGGAAGCTTCCAGAACAGTGAGTGGACTTCACCTCGAAGTGTAACCGTTAAAGTAGCTTCAACACCTGGGGCGGTCGCTAGCCTGGAGGGAGGGAGGAGCCTGGAGGGAGGGAGGGGCCTGGAGGGAGGGAGGAGCCTGGAGGGAGGGAGGAGCCTGGAGGGAGGGAGGGGCCTGGAGGGAGGGAAGAGCCTGGAGGGAGGGAGGAGTCTGGAGGGAGGGAGGAGCCTGGAGGGAGGAGCCTGGCGGGAGAGAGGGGCCTGGAGGGAGGGAGGGAGGAGCCTGGAGGGAGGGAGGTCATCAGGGAGAGGCTGCACCAGGAGAAGGGTGAGTTAGGGGGGGGAGACAGGGGAAGATGGAAAGGGAGACAACATTTAATTGGAGAGAAAGGGGAGGGAGAAAGGGGGAGATAGAAAGGGAGAGAAAAATAAAACGGAGAGAAAGGGGGAGAGAGAAAGAGACACACAACGTCAACAGAGAGAAAGGGGGAGAGAGAAAGGGAGGACCCCTCTAGACAGAGACAAAGAGCCGCCTCCTCTCCTCTCTCCAGGCGTGTGTCTGAGGACCAGGCGGGCCCGGGGCGGCCGCCTGCCCTCCGCGGCCCAGCCGCGGTGGCCCGTTCCTGGGGAGACGGAGAGCGGTGGCCCCCAGCCGTCCTGGAGCTCAGCGGGAGAGGGCGTGGTCGGCCGGGTCTCCTCGCCGGGCGCCGGAAGAGCCGCCGTGATGGCAGGAGGGCTGAGGCTGGCGGTTGAGATCCCGGTGTGGAGCGACTGGTTTTATCAGTCTCTGTCTGTCTATGTCTCTCTCTCTCTCTCTCTCTCTCTGTCTCTCTGTCTCTCTGTCTCTCTCTCTCTGTCGCTGTCTCTCTGTACTTTTCTCTCTCTTCGTCTGTCTGTCTGTCTGTCTGTCTGTCTGTCTGTCTGTCTCTCTCTCCAACTGGTTGATGGCTGATCTATCCATCATAAATCTGTGTGGACGATCCCGTTGGTCGATCTTGTAATACATTGTACTGACTCTCTCTCTCTCATCTCCCTCCCTCCTTCCTCCCCAGACGGAGCAGGAGAGAGGGAGAGCTGACCTCCTCCCCCTCCTCACCTCCTCCCCGTCCCAGTGCTGCTGGTGTCCAACAGGATCCGCGCCTATGAGGTGAGCTCTCTCTCTGTCTCTCTCTCTCTGTCTCTTTCTCTCTCCTTCCCTCTCTCTCTCTCTTTCTCCTCTTGTCTCTCTCTCTCTCTGCCTCTCTCTCTCTCTCTCTCCTCTCTCTCTCTCTCTCTCTCTCTCTCTCTCTCTCTCTCTCTCTCTCTCTCACAAGTGGGTGTGTCCCCCTAGCTGTGTGACGGACAGATGACCATGGTTTGCTACGGTCCACCGGGTAGGCTGGTGGACCGACCTATCCAGCGTACGTCTAGGAGGACACGCCCACTTGTGATGTCACTCAAACACAGGAAGAGGCAGGTTTTTTAAAAAAAGGTTTGTAATGGTCCCTCCCCCCAATGAATGGAGGGAGGGAGGGAGGGAGGAAGTGAAGGAGGGAGAGAGGGAGGGCGAGAGGGAGGGAAGGAGAGAGAGAAGGAGGGGGAAGGGGGAGAGATGAAGGGAAGGAGGGAGAGAGAGGGAGGGGGAAGGAGGGAGGGAGTGCGAGAGTGAGACAGAGAGAGAGGGAGGGAGAAGAGAGCAGGTTTGATTCCAATGGTCTCGTCTCGTGGTTCTCACCAGACCAAACTGGGGCTGGGGGAGGCGGCACACCTGTTGCTCGTTGACCAATCAGGTTGAACCAGCCTCACGTCCGCTCACTCTGACCCACAGTGTGAGTGTGTGAGTGAGAGGGGGAGAAAGGGGGAGGGATGGAAGGACGGAAGGAAGGAAGGAAGGAAGGAAGGAAGGAGAGACGGGGGAGGGAGGGGGAGGGAGCAAAGGAGAGAGTGAGGGGGGCGAGAGGGAGGGGGTTGGAGCAAAGTAGAGAGTGACGGGGGCGAGAGGGAGGGAAAGAGGGAGGGCTGTCTAAAGGCCGCCTCATACCTCCGGATCTGGACAAAATTCGTCCGTCTGTACTAAACGTTGTCTCCGGGACTATCCTTCACACCTCCGTCCGGTTTCAGTTTTTTGTTATGGATGTTACGCAAAACAACCTCTAGAGGGCAGTGACTGTCGTGTATAAAATGACACGGCATTGACAATCGCAAACATGGTATCTGTAGAGGAGATGATTTTGCTCTGTGTCATCCGGCACAAAGTGTACGCGCCGGTGGCATGTGGCACCCCTCACCAACCTGCAGATTCTCTGCTCAAAATTTTAATTCCAAAAAATATACATTGCCAAAGCAGGTGAACAATGAAATAATAAGGTCAGGTATATAGTATAATATAAGTATAAAACGTTAAAAACAAAATATATATACATCAGATATTATAGGCCTACTACTCTCTCTCTATTTTTGCGAATGGTTGGACTTCTGCCTCTACTACCGCCTCGATCTCCGGTGGTATTGCTCCGGTTCGTCCGGAGCACTCCGGATTTGTAAGCTCAGAGGCGACGGACCCACTGACGGACAAAACAACCTCCGGGACCGGATGAAAGCGTCCGTATCCGTATTTACCGTAGGGTGTGAATGGGCCTTGGGTGTGAAAGGTACAGGCACATTAATGTCTTAAAGGTACAGGCACATTACTGTCTTAAAGGTACAGGCCCATTACTGTCTTAAAGGTACAGGCACATTACTGTCTTAAAGGTACAGGCATATTACTGTCTTAAAGGTACAGGCCCATTACTGTCTTAAAGGTACAGGCCCATTACTGTCTTAAAGGTACAGGCACATTAATGTCTTAAAGGTACAGGCACATTACTGTCTTAAAGGTACAGGCCCATTACTGTCTTAAAGGTACAGGCCCATTACTGTCTTAAAGGTACAGGCATATTACTGTCTTAAAGGTACAGGCCCATTGCTGTCTTAAAGGTACAGGGTTAGCCTCTCAGCGTGGTGGCTAGCGGCCGTGTTTGGGTTAGCCTCGCAGCACGGTGGCTAGCGGCCGTGTTTGGGTTAGCCTCACGGCGTGGTGAAGCTCTGAGCACCACAGAGCGGTTGGCTCAAGAAATGCATGGCAGGGTCAGGAATGAAATTTTCATGGCATGGGACTTTTAACATTAATAATATCATGTTTTCTTTCAGGAGGGTTGGGCTCTGTCTGTGAGGGTTTTATAGAATTTATTAATGCCTGTGTCACACTGTCCCAAAATTGACACCAGATGGCCACACGATGCCTCGGTTCCTGGGCCTCTACGTCCTGTCCTTCCTGACCCCCCGCGACCTTGCCGCCGCCACCGCCGCCCAGGTCAGCTGGCACTGGAGGGTCATGGCCGAGCAGGTGAGGGGTCGAAGGTCAAAGGTCAGGGGTTAGGGGCCTGAGAAAAGTCTGTCGTCAGACTTTAGGTTTGTTTTAAGACTGATTTGGGAGATGAGGTAGAAGCTGTCCTCTCTGACTCTCTCTCTCTTTCGCTCTCTAACTCTCTCTCTGTCTGTCTGTCTCTCTCTTGCTCTCTCCCCCCCTCTCTCCCCCATGGAGGACTGTTTCCTCCATGGTTCCTCCCTTACTCCCCAGGTGGGAGGGAGGGAGTGTCGTCCAATCACAGAGGGAATATTGCATTGGGAATCGAACCCAGAACCTCTGAGACACCACAGACACTACAGTGTCCCGCCCCCACTTATGAACGGAGACAACACTCCCTCCTTCTCCCCCTCTCTCAATATCTGAATGGTCTGTTCAACCGAAACATGCTCACTGAGCAGTGAAGGAATGACTCAGAGAATGAGAGACACACTAGTCGTCAGTACACTGCTATGGAGGGTGGAGGACAGGTGCAGCGATGCACAGCCAACAGCAGTCCTCTCAAAGCAAGGACAATCTTTAGTTAAGCATCGATTATTGGAAGGACTTCAACAGACAGCCATGATTGTTCACGGTCTGTGGTCTTTCTGGTCGATGGTCTTTCTATAAGCATTTTATGTTGTTTGTCAGCTTAGTTTTTTTCGATCATTGTAATTTATCTTTCCACAACATGTGTGCGTGTGTGTGTGTGTGTGTGCGTTAAAATAAATAAATAAACAATGTTAATTTGTTAAATTAGTAACCTCTCTTCCATCGACCAGTGGAAACAGAGTGAAGCTTTAGAGCCACAGCAGCAGTCAGAGCGGCCATGTTGCACAATGTTAAACGCTCCTCTTGACACATTAAAACCACAGAGAGGGGTGTGTGTGTTACAGGAACCATGAAGACATTTAAGAAAGCAGAACAACTTCGCTAGCCGCGGGGATGGTCAGAATCTCCCATCTCCCACATACACAGACAAACACACATTGATGAATACACACACAAACAAACATACACAGACATACATACACATACACAATAACATACATATACACACACAAGTTTCATGTGGTTTGTCAGGTTAGATTTTTTGATCATTGTAATTATTTTTTTCCCAATGTGTGTGTGTGTGTGTGTGTGTGTGTGTGTGTGTGTGTGTGTGTGTGTGTGTGCGTGCGTTGAAATAAATAAATAAACCATGTTAATTTGTTAAATTAGTAACCTTTCTTCCATCGACCAGTGGAAACAGAGTGAAGCTTTAGAGCCACAGCAGCAGTCAGAGCGGCCATGTTGCACAATGTTAGACAATGTGTCACACACACAATGTGTGTGTGTGTGTGTGTGTGTGTGTGTGTGTGTGTGTGTGTGTGTGTGTAAATTGCAACAAAAAAAACTCAGAAAGCAGAATCACTTGGCTAGCCTTGTCGATGGGCAGAATCTTTTCCACAGTGACGGTAACTCTCATCCATCGTGTTGATTCTAGTTCTACATGTGGACGATCGACACACACAAAGTGCTCACACATGAATATGCTCAAAGACGAGAGTTCACGCGAACAAGACGCTAATCTGTGTTTAAGGTTGGGAGGCACAGGTTGTTATGAAACCTCTGTGGTTAGGAAAGAACAGGAAGTCTGGTTGAGAAACAATAGGTGGAAAAAGTTTAAAACCCAAAGTGACACGAGGTAGAGTCACTTCTCTCTTTCTGGAGACAAAGAACAACACCCTTTAAACTAAACAGTCTGACAGAAACCTAATAAGGTGAGTACAAAGAATGGTCATTGCTCTGGGTGTTTATTTTTTAACTTGATACAACAAATATTTTCTCATATTGGGCTTTGCTAACTCTTCCTAATCTGGAGTATGTTTGGGTGGTGTCTCCAACTGATGGGTGTGCAGACTAGATTGAGTTTACATCACATCATATATGTTTTATATCATATCATAGTGTATAGTGTGTTAAATGTTAGTGTGTAGAGTATATGGTGTTTACATTAAATCTAAATGTGTAGACTATATGGTGTTTACATTAAATCTAAATGTGTAGACTATAAGCACTGTGTTTACATCAGCCGCCACATTCAATCATGTTTGTTGGAGAACTTTTACGTCATTTTCATGAAATACAAAAATTCTACCATATCTTCTCTGTGTACTTTATTGTATACCGTGTCAGTTGTGATTTGATAGACAGACAGACAGACAGACAGACAGACAGACAGATAGACAGATAGATAGATAGATAACAACTTTAATAATCCCTCGGCAAAAACGATACTATTATGATGATGGAGTTTGATAAAGAAAAGGAGCAGCCTGTTTGGTCCTCTCCTAGACATGTCCACTACCTTCTAGTGTGCAGCTTGACCTCTCCTAGACATGTCCACTACCTTCTAGTGTACAGCTTGACCTCTCCTAGACATGTCCACTACCTTCTAGTGTACAGCTTGACCTCTCCTAGACATGTCCACTACCTTCTAGTGTACAGCTTGACCACTCCTAGACATGTCCACTACCTTCTAGTGTACAGCTTGACCTCTCCTAGACATGTCCACTACCTTCTAGTGTACAGCTTGACCTCTCCTAGACATGTCTCTAAAGCTAAACAATGTTAATTTGTTAAATTAGTAACCTCTCTTCCATCTACCAGTGGAAACAGAGTGAAGCTTTAGAGCCACAGCAGCAGTCAGAGCGGCCATGTTGCACAATGTTAGACGCTGTTGTGAGACAAAGACAATGTGAGACAATGTTATTAACTTCCTCTTGACACATTAAAACCACAGAGAGGTGAGTGAGTGAGTGAGTGAGTGAGTGAGTGAGTGAGTGAGTGAGTGAGTGAGTGAGTGAGTGTGTGTGTGTGTGTGTGTGTTTTGTTTGAATATTTTTGAGTAAATATATTTTGAGTTTTGGTTTAGATTATGAAATTAGATTAAAAATATTAACTTGGTTTGCATTTTTTGATGCATGCATTTTGTGGTGATTGAGTGCTAGGTCTTACCTGGGGAATAGGTGACTCTATGACTGGAGCCTATAGGAGGCCCTCATATACGGCAGGAAAAGGCCTTTGTTCAAAGTTGGAAGGCAAGAGACAAACAATTTCTTGACCGCATAATTGAACAAACACTTTAGACACACTCGTATATATGAATACGCACACTATACACAAACACATATATGAGTACACACACTACATACATGCACATATGAATACACACACAACACATATGCATATATGAATACACACACACGCACACACAGATATATATGAATACACACATATACATACATATGCACATACACAGTCACTTACACACAAAAAATATATATCTATGAATACACAGAACACACAGACACACATATATATGAATAAACACACACATACGTATTAATATACACACTACACACAAGCATATATAAATCTACACACTACACACTCTCACACACACAGGCACATGTGAATACACACACTACACACACACAGGGGGTTGCCATGTTGGATGAAGGGAGAAGGACAGATGTCTGCCTGTCGTTTCTTTGTCTCTTTTCACTTTAAAAAAGACTACCTTTTAGTTTAAGAAATATTGGCTAGGGTGAGAAGGATCACTGGTTTAGGTTTAGGATTTTTGAACCTTAAGAACCTTAATAAGGGGCGTGTTTAAAGCTCTATCACTGTAAGGACCTTAATGAGGGGCGTGTTTAAAGCTCTATCACTGTAAGGACCTTAATGAGGGGCGTGTTTAAAGCTCTATCACTGTAAGGACCTTAATGAGGGGCGTGTTCCCCTCATTAAGGTTCTAAACCAAAGTTTTAAACCCAAACCAAAGTCACACGACGTGGAGTCACTTCTCTCTCTCTGGAGACAGAGAGCGATACCTTTTAAACCGAGAGGTCTGGGAGAAACATTAGACGGTGAGCACGGAGAATATAAAAAAGAATGTTATTATGTTTGAACTTGTTTTCTGGGAATGGCCTCTGCTAACAATGTGGGGGGGGGGGGTCCTCCAACTGACTGTGTTTGGGTGGGGTCTCAGAGTGCCTAGCCGTGGTTAGCTGTACTTATTTTTCGGTACTCCTCCGTTGGGGTACCAAGCCTCTGAAAGGGTACAGAAAAGGTGGAGCTACACACGCCGTCCGTTGATTGGTCGACAGAATTGTCACTTCCGTGCAACAGGGGGATAAAAACAAACAAACAGCAAGGTATTTCTGGACAACGGCGAAAGCTTTGTTTATTGAAGAAAATGTTGCGCAAAAGTTTGCCGTCCTTCTTGGACGTCCTACATTGTTGCTCTTTGTTCGTTGTGTTTGTCGTGTTCTTCTTTTTCCTTGGATTTATTAGCAGGCTACACTGTTTCTTGCTGCTAGGATATCACAATGTTAACGTAGCTGCTGCTGCTATAGCCGTCCAGCTAAAACCCCGCCCTACCATAAGGGTACTGTCGGCGGGGGAAACGCAAGCCGTAACGGAGCTGTCCCGCACCTATCGCACCTAACTGTACAGCACCTAGCCGGACCGCTCTGTGGGAACACGCCATTAGTTAAGGACCTTAATGAGGGGCGTGGTCCCCTCATTAAGGTCCTTACAGTGATAGAGCTTTAAACACGCCCCTCATTAAGGTCCTTAGTGATAGAGCTTTAAACACGCCCCTCATTAAGGTCCTTACAGTGATAGAGCTTTAAACATGCCCCTCATTAAGGTCCTTACAGTGATAGAGCATAATAACGCATAATACAGTCTATGCCGATGTATATTAACAGGGGGACACATGCATATTATGAACACAAGTCTATAACGATAATGTATATATATATAATACTGGTAACAAACGATGTTTGTTAATGTATTGGCGCATATCATTAAATAGACCCACAGTTGAGGTCATCGAGGGCCGCGTCTGCATATATGTGTTAAGTTGTCTTTGCCGCAATTTACATGACGAATCTGACGTTTCTGAAGTTGGAGAAGATAACGCTATTCCATGTGTGAATTATGCCTATTATTTGGCCATAAACTGAGCCATTTGAAGTTTGAAATTCATGTGGTCATGCATCTGTCTCAGCGGAGACTGCAAACACGCTGTCAAAATATTAACTCGCCAAGTCAAATGCGAGATGGCAGGTGGAACTCTCATTGGTTTATTGCACGTTCGCCCAAAACACACCTACAGGTTTCAGCCCAACCCTTTTTAGATTTGCGCCGGGCGCAATGCTTGTTGATCTCGCTGTCATAATAGCAATAGCACCGTAGAACCGCCCACAAAGTACTTTGACTTTGCGCCTTGACATCTGCGTTTTACGCCTTCATCCCACCGGGGACGTAAGCGCCGCGGAACGGCTGCGTCCTGTGCCCTGCGTCATTCCCCACCGGGCGCGTAATGGCAGCGCACGCTGCCTTGCGAGCCAGCCGTTTTCATGCAAGATCACGAGATCACGCGATAATCCTGAACGTTTTAACTGTGTGGATAAAGGAAATCCTTTCTCACATTGTCTTTATAAAAAGGATGATTGATTTCGTAAATGATTTTATGTTGCTCCACTTAGATAATAAGTCTCTCGTCGTCCATATTGCCGACCCTCTGAGACCCTTTGATTGATTGACTGCTGACCTGGTGCCACCGGTCATGACATAATGTTGATGTGAAGTTGTATAGGCTACATGAGCGGAGTATTGTGTTTTATTTTGAAAATTGACCGGATGCTCTATGGCTTTTATTATTTCACTTCCTCGATCTGCTCTGTGGAAATTGACGCGGTTCAGCAGCGGCTCGCGTCAAAGTAGAAGTGCTGTGTAAAGATAGCGCTGCAGCGCGGTGCGCCGCTCCTGGGACGCTGCTGAGACGCGCCGCGGCGCGCCCGGTGGGGATGGTTTCATTGATTAGAGTGGCAGCGATCAGCAGCGGTGACCGCGGCGCAGCCGTTCCGCGGCGCTTACGTCCCCGGTGGAATACGGGCGTTAGACTGTCTAACTAGGGCCCTGAGTGTTTATGTGATCTAAACAAAGATAGTAATAAAGTGTATAAGTATATCAGACAGGAGAAGGATAGGACGTCTTCACTGCAGAAATGTCACATTCGCTACTCAAATATAATCCACAGAAACAATATGTAGTTGTGTTTGTGTCCAGGTCTCCAGTATTCTATGAATGAGGAGAGAAAGGAGGGGGGTCCTACTTCTAAAACCACTCTGTCTGGGGAACATGGCCGCCACAAGAGGTAAGAAGAAGATCTCTCACTGTCTGTGACTGTTCTTAGTGCTCAGCAGTGATATATCATGACTCCATCATTAGTCTGAGTAAAACTTCTCAAGGTTGTGGATAAAACACGTCAACAAACTAAAAGAGGTCGAGAAAGATCATCGGCTCTTCCCTGGAGGACGTCACATATGTGTTGAAGCCCAGTTTGAAAGATAAAGACTTTATTCTAACTTGTAACACCTGAGTTTGTTTGGAATCAGGCTTCATATTATGTTCCCATTATGTGTGGATTCCTCCTTAAGGCTTGGGGGGGGGGGTTTGGTTGAGGTCGGGGAGGGGGTTGGAGCGACAGGATGTCTCACAGTAACGGACGTTGCGGTCAGCTGATTTTGCGCAGTTCTCCAGTGCGCGCGCGCAAAAAAAATATTTTTTATTTTTTTATTTTTTACATATTTTGTAGCAAACTCTTCACGGACCCCCTGGCAATGCTCCGCGTACCCCACTTTGAGAACCACTGGCCTACACAATCACCACCAACGGAGTCGTTCATTTGGATCTTTGTATTTATGCCTGCTATTTGATTTTAAAACAGGCCAAAAACTAATTGATATTGACTACAACATTGTAAATGTAATATTGCCTTTTGCATTCAGTTTCAGACCTAGAAAGGATCCGTAAAGTATTTGTGGCGAATGTCGGAAAAGCAACTTTGAAAGGTCTGCTGGATGACCTTTGGGACGAGAAAGTGTTGAGTACCGACGACAAGGACACTGTGTTGGAGGGCCAGATGATCAGAGCGGACCAGGCTCGGTGTCTGATTGACATGGTGATCGGGAAAGGGGAGAGTGCAAGTCAGGCGATGATTGATTATATGTTGGAGAGGGACAAGCCACTATACATCAACCTGGGTCTGATCCTCCCTCCCAGCCCTGCTGATCGTGTGGGTGAGTTGTAACTAGGAATGGGTTTTCTCAATAAGCCCTGCCCACTTTATTCTGACAAGGGCCTAACACGAACCAGAGGCTTCTTTATCCTTTCATCTCCTGGGATCCAACCATTAATTATTGTCGTTTCAGGACATTTGTTTAGACTGCATATCCAAAGCCATTCTCCTCATTATAATTTAAATACCCGAACAGCACAGCAGCAGTCTAATGTTTTATTTTTTTTACTATTATTTTGTTTATTTATAATTAGTTGTTGGATGAAGCCTTTGATGTTACAGTAATGTTGCAATGAATTGACTGTTTAAGAATTGACTGCTGAATTGAATATATCTGCACCTCAAACAGATCTGACCTGAGGAGAATAAATGGTGGCTTCAGTCTTGAGGAATGAAGAAAGATTTTTTAAACACTCAAGTCACAACATTGTATTCACTGCATTGGTTTTATTTCAAACTTTGACACCTCACGTGTCCCCCACCCCAGTTCCCAATTAAATGAACATGAACATGTAGATCTAGACATAGGTATGATAGAGTGTTTAGATCTAGACATAGATAGTGAAAGAGTGTTTATGTGATCTGAACAAAGATAGTAACAGAGTGTGTAAGTATATCAGACAGGAGAAGGATCGGACGTCTTCACTATAGAAATGTCACGTTCGCTACTCAAATACAATCCACAGAAACAATATGGAGTTGTGTTTGTGTCCAGGTCTCCAGTCTGCTATGGATGAGGAGAGAGAGGAGGGGGGTCCTACCTCTAAGACCACTCTGGGTAACATGGCCGCCACAAGAGGTAAGAAGAGGATCTCTCTGTCTGTGACCGTTCTCAGAGCTCAGCGGTGATATATCATGACTCCATCATTAGTCTGAGTAAAACTTCTCAAGGTCGTGGATAAAGCATATTGACAAACTAAGAGAGGTCGAGAAAACCAAAGTTTGAAAGATAAAGACTTTATTATAACTTTTAACAACTGAGTTGGTTTGAAATCAGATTGGAAGCGTTCGGCGCACCGCCCCTAGCCAATGCACTGTTAGCCATTTGGGCTCTTAGTGTCGCTCTGGGCAAGCTATATACTGGTTGATCAACGGAAAAATTACCTAAACGGCTTATTTGATCTGTTTTCATGCAGAAATAGACCCTGGGTTCAATTTTCACCGGATTTACACTTAAATAATCCTGAACATTTTGAATCTGTAACGCGCAGTCCTTGTTATGACCAGCTTTTTCGACCAAAGCTATAAAGCCTCTAAATATCACAAAGTTGATCATTTAAGAGGAAATATTGCCATGTTTCCACTGATTCCACCATCCACTATCTGATGTCTTCTGTTGTTTTCTCATTTAGGATCTGCTGCTTTCGAGTGCCAACATAAATTCAAGTCTCATTTGAAGAAGAAGTTGACGAGGCGTGTGGTTGAGGGAATTGCTATAGCAGGACAGCCAACAGGTCTGGACAACTTCTACACAGAGCTCTTCATCACAGAGAGAGGCAGTGGAGATGTCAACAAGGAACATGAGGTCAGACTGATTGAAACAGCTTCCAGGAGACCGGCCAAGGAGGAAACACCAATCAAATGTGAAGACATCTTTAAACCCTTACCTGGACAAGATCAACCAATCAGAACAATAATGACAACTGGAGTGGCCGGCATTGGTAAAACCATCTTAACACAAAAGTTCACTCTGGACTGGGCTGAAGGCAAAGCCAACCACGACAAACACTTCACATTTCTCTTGACTTTCAGAGAGCTGAATTTACTGGAAGGGAAAGAGTTTAGCTTGGTGGAACTTCTTCATCACTTCTTTATTGAGACCAAAGAAGCAGGAATCTTCAAATTTGACCGGTTCCAAGTTGTGTTCATCTTGGATGGTCTGGATGAGTGCCGACTTCCTCTGGACTTCCAGAACAACCAGACATGGACAGATGTCACAAAGCCGACCTCAGTGGACGTGTTGCTGACAAACCTCATCAGGGGCGATCTGCTTATCTCCGCTCGCATCTGGATAACCACACGCCCTGCGGCAGCCAATCAGATCCCTGCTGAGTGTGTTGACATGGTTACAGAGGTGAGAGGGTTCACCGACCCACAGAAGGAGGAGTACTTCAGGAAGAGATTCAAAGAGGAGACTCTGGCCAGCACAATCATCTCCCATGTGAAGAAATCAAGAATCCTCCACATCATGTGTCACATCCCAGTCTTCTGTTGGATCACTGCTACAGTTCTGGAGGACATCTTCAAAAAATCCCAGATAGAAGAGAAGCCCAAGACCGTGACTCAGATGTACATCTACTTTCTGAGGCTTCAGTCCATAAAGAGGGACAGGAAGTACCATGGGAGAGCTGAAACTGATCCACACTGGAGTTCAGAGAGCAGGGAGATCATTGTTTCTCTTGGAAAACTGGCTTTTAACCAGCTGGAGAAAGGCAACCTGATCTTCTACGAGGCCGACCTGGCAGAGTGTGACATCGATATCAGAGCAGCCTCCGTGTACTCAGGAGTCTTCACCCAGATCTTTAAAAAGGAATGTGGGCTTTACCAGGACAAGGTGTTCTCCTTTGTCCATCTGAGCATCCAGGAGTTTCTGGCTGCCCTTTATGTCTTTCTGTCCTTCATCGAGACTGGTGTCAATCTGCTTTCAGGACAATCGCTCTGGTCTATTCTTGTGAGAAACAAAGAAACACAAAAGCTCAAACTTTACCAGAGTGCTGTGGACAAGGCCTTACAAAGTAAGAACGGACACCTGGACTTGTTCCTCCGTTTCCTCCTGGGCCTCTCTCTGGAGACCAATCAGAATCTTCTACAAGGTCTGCTGGGAAAGACAGGAAGTAGCTCATGCACACATGAGAAAACAGTGTCCTACATCAAGAAGAAGTTGAATGGAGATATCTCTCCAGAGAGAAGCATCAACCTGCTCCACTGTTTGAATGAGCTGAATGACCGTTCTCTAGTGGAGGAGATCCAGAAGTACCTCACATCAGGAAGTCTCTCCGGAGAATCTCTTTCCCCTGCTCAGTGGTCAGCTCTGGTCTTCATCCTACTGACATCAGAAGAGGAGCTGGACGTGTTTGACCTGAAGAAATACTCTGCTTCAGAGGAGGGTCTTCTGAGGCTGCTGCCAGTGGTCAAAGCCTCTAAAACATCTCTGTAGGTTTACTAATAACATGTATTACAATACACACTACACAATATACATTAAACTGGAATATATGGTTAAAACAAACAATTTAAGTATTTTAATCACAGTTCCAGTTTAATCACAGTTCCTAACATGTTATGTTTATTTTGTGTGAAGGCTGAATGGCTGTCATCTGTCAGAGAGATGTTGTGAAGCTCTGGCCTCAGTTCTCAGCTCCAACTCCTCTAGTCTGAGAGAGCTGGACCTGAGTACCAATGATCTGCAGGATTCAGGAGTGAAGCTGCTCTCTGCTGGACTGGGGAGTCCACACTGTACACTGGAAACTCTCAGGTCAGTTATCAGCCTCTTCTACAAACTGGTTATTATAGCTTCCAGTAAGTGCTTCTCCTGCATGATGGATTTCGGTTGCTCTTTTCCATGCTGACAAAACACTCCCTGGTTTTACAGAATGTTAGAACTTGCAAAGAAATGGTCTTAGCATACCGAACACAGCAGACTTCTCCTGACTCTAACCGAACAATATCTCAATGAGTTGTAGCTATTGAAAAATAAGCATTTGTTTCAAGTCCAAGATCCTGTTTCAAGTCGAAAGTATCAATAAAGCTTTTACTTCCTTCCTTACTACGTCCTCCATATGGAATGAATACACTTAAATGTGGTTACTTGGTATGAACTGCTCTCAACCAGATAGAATAAATGGTGTGTGTGTGTGTCTGCGAGAGTGTGTGTGTCTTATTCTCTGTAGAGATCGCCTAGTTAAATTATATTGAAACATTATTTATTAGTTGTTTGACGGTTAAATGAGTACGGGAGAGAGTGTATGTAGGGATGGTTTCATTCCTGTTTCTGTTTGTGTCGGGGATGTTTTGCACGTGTCATGTGACGCTAGTTTGGTTTGCTAACTGCTGGAGCATCCTCCAAATGGGTTATAAATCATCAGAGTTGCATCCATACATCCATACACATAAATCATGATTTTGAACACTGTAACTGTAACTGCACTCGCGCTCAGTAGTTCTCTGATCAACAACAAAAAAGCCTGTGAGGAAGAAACGACTCATTGAGCGCAAACGTAAAGTGAAGCAGCACACAACGGATGCCCACATGCGCACAAATGCTGTCTTTGCTCTCGTGCTCGCAAAGTGTTTTCCTGATCGCTCTGATATTTTTTCTACTCAACACAATATACATAATATTGGAATCTAACTTCCAATACAAAAAATGTCTGTAGATAACATAACATGTCTTACAATACAATACATTATATACATAATACTACAATAAAAAGTAATATTAATATACAAATTGCTTTTCAAACCCTACAAAACAACCATTAAATACCATACATTTTACACCCAATATACAATAAACATAAGGATGTAATGCATTAACTAGTATATTTCAGTTAAATTAATAAAGCATCTCTAATTAAATATTTTAACACAATTCTTTCATTATATTAAAAGTGAAAGAGTTATTTTAAACAGTTTCTTGTTGTTATTCTTGCATTTTAAACACATGTTCTGTTTATTGTGTGTGAAGGCTGAATGGCTGTCGTCTGTCAGAGAGATGCTGTGAAGCTCTGGCCTCAGTTCTCAGCTCCAACTCCTCTAGTCTGAGAGAGCTGGACCTGAGTACCAATGATCTGCAGGATCCAGGAGTGAAGCTGCTCTCTGCTGGACTGGGGAGTCCACACTGTACACTGGAAACTCTCAGGTCAGTTATCAGCCTCTTCTTCAAACTGGTTATTCTAGATGTAAGTGCTGCTCCTGCATGATGGATTTCTGTTGCTCTTTTCCATGCTGACAAAACACTCCCTGGTTTTACAGAATGTTAGAACTTGCGAAGAAATGGTCTTAGCGTACCAAACACAGCAGACTTCTCCTGACTCTAACCGAACAATATCTCAATGAGTTGTAGCTATTGAGAAAGTAGCATTTGTTTCAAGTCCAAGATCCTGTTTCAAGTCGAAAGTATCAACAAAGCTTTTACTTGTCCTCCATATGGAATGAATACACTTTATAAATGTGGTTACTTGGTATGAACTGCTCTCAACCAGATAGAATAAATGGTGTGTGTGTGTTTGTGTGTGTCTGCGAGAGTGTGTGTGTGTTATTCTCTGTAGAGATCGCCCAGTTAAATTATATTGAAACATTTATTTATTAGTTGTTTGACGGTTAAATTAGTACGGGAGAGTGTATGTGGGGATGGTTTCATTCATGTTTCTGTTCGTGTCTGGGATGTTTTGGACGTGTCATGTGACGCTAACTTGGTTTGCTAACTGCTGGAGTATCCTCCAAATGGGTTATAAATCATCAGAGTTGCGCACGAGGACAGTCCACAGTAGGGGGTCAGGTAGCGCCTGCGACAGGAAACCTCCGTCATCTCCTCTCCCTATATTGGTACCAGGACGTTGTTTTGCTCACTTTAAGAGCGAAGAATCGGTCGTGTTGCGACACAGAGCCGGTACAGGCCTGCTACGCTTATGGCGGAAAATAACTGACAAAAGTCACAAGCAAAAATGACTTAACGCGCAAAACGAACACATCTGTGCGCACAAATCATGATTTTGAACACTGTAACTGCAGTCACGCTCAGTAGTTCTCTGATCAACAACAATAAAGCCTGTGAGGAAGAAACGACTCATTGAGCGCAAACGTAAAGTGAAGCACCACACAACCGACGCCCACGCGCGCACAAGTGCTGTCTTTGCTCTCGTGCTCGCAAAGTGTTTTCCTGATCGCTCTGATATTTTTTCTACTCAACAGAATATACATAATATTGGAATCTAACTTCCAATACAAAACATCTCTGTAGATAACATAACATGTATTACAATACAATACATATATATATATATATATACATAATACTACAATAAAAAGTAATATTTATATACAAATTGCTTTTCAAACCCTACAAAACAACTATTTAATACCATACATTTTACACCCATATACAATAAACATAAGGATCTAATGCATTAACTAGTATATTTCAGTTAAATTAATAAAGCATCTGTAATGAAAGATTTTTAACACAATTCTTTCATTATGTTAAAAGTAAAAGAGTTATTTTAAACAGTTTCTTGTTGCTATTCTTGCATTTTAAACACATGTTCTGTTTATTGTGTGTGAAGGCTGAATGGCTGTCGTCTGTCAGAGAGATGCTGTGAAGCTCTGGCCTCAGTTCTCAGCTCCAACTCCTCTAGTCTGAGAGACCTGGACCTGAGTACCAATGATTTGCAGGATTCAGGAGTGAAGCTGCTCTCTGCTGGACTTGGGAGTCCACACTGTACACTGGAAACTCTCAGGTCAGTTATCAGCCTCTCAGGTCAGTTATCAACCAGTTCTTCAAACTGGTTATTCTAGACTCCAGTAAGTGCTGCTCCTGCATGATGGATTTCTGTTGCTCTTTTCCATGCTGACAAAACACTCCCTGGTTTTACAGAATGTTAGAACTTGCGAAGAAATGGTCTTAGCGTACCAAACACAGCAGACTTCTCCTGACTCTAACCGAACAATATCTCAATGAGTTGTAGCTATTGAGAAAGAAGCATTTGTTTCAAGTCCAAAGTATCAATAAAGCTTTTACTTGTCCTCCATATTGAATGAATACACTTTATAAATGTGGTTACTTGGTATGAACTGCTCTCAACCAGATATAATAAATGGTGTGTGTGTGTGTGTGTGTGTGTGTGTGTGTGTGTGTGTGTGTGTGTGTGTGTGTGTGTGTGTGTGTGTGTGTGCAGGTTGTCTGGCTGCATGGTCACACAGGAAGGCTGTGCTTCTCTGGCCTCAGCTCTGAGCTCCAACCCCTCCCATCTGAGAGAGCTGGACCTGAGCTACAATCACCCAGGAGACTCAGGAGCTGCGCTGCTCTCTGCTGGACTGGAGGATCCACGCTGGAGACTGGACACCCTCAGGTATGGAGAGGACAGCTCTCCACTCAGGGACAAAGTCTCCTACAAGGGTTCAAGCCGCTGCTAGATGAAGCGGTTTGAAAAGGCAGCTGTAACTCATGTTGTGTAGAGTGATGAGACAGCAGATGATGAAGGTGAATGTTTCAGCAAGCTGCTCTCACTTTGTTCCCCCCCCAGTGTGGAACACGGTGGAGTGTGGAGGCTGAAACCAGCTCTAAACAAGTGTAAGTGTCTGTTTAGTTTGATTCATCACGACACTATGGTTCATCTCCAGCCTGAGTGAATGAGTTGAAGGGTTTTGAAGTATCACCGCTACAGCACCTCTAAAGTCAGTGCTAAAGTCAACACTAACGTCAACGCTAACGTCAGCACTAACGTCAACGTTAACGTCAATGGTAACGTCAGCAGCGATGACGTCACCACCTCAGCCTCATGTAGGCATATACTACTGAACAATATAAACAAATTATATAAACCTAAACCCCAGCCTCGTTCATTTTAAAATTGTATGTTAATATTTTGAATGAATACAAATGAAAAGATATACTTGTCGTGTGTATTTATATACACACAACTTTTTATATGTAAGGTACAGATGCACGTGCCTAACTGCCTATGTAGTTGGAGAGTAGGCTATTATAACGAATAATAATAATAACGAATGATCGAGAAATTACACAGATTAGAATAGAAAAACACACACACACACAATCGGATGGATCCGACCGGGATTTTTGTTGCCGTTGCGATGGGTTTCCTCTATCAGCGACGTATACAATATAAACAAATTACATAAAACAAAACCCCAGCCTCTTTAATTTGAAAATAGTATGTCAATATTTTGAATGAATAGGCCTACATTTTTGTTATATATGTAAAATTTTCCTATATATAGCCTATTATTATAGCCTACATACTAATATTTTAAAACATGGGAATGTGAAATGCATCCTGGGATATTTAACGGTCCCAAGTCCACACGAGTCACCTCCGATGCATCCTCGGTAGAACGGCCTCATCGAGAACGCATCGAGAACACTTCCGGGTTTTACGACAGTACTCGCGTACTTGGAATTGGAACAGTTGGGCTACCACTGATGACGTTTTACGAGAACGCAAGTACACGAGTACAGACGAGAATTGAGAAACGGCCAGAGACTAACAAAGACCACACTACCCTCCACCACGTGACTTTAACCAGACTCCTCCAGAGTGCTGTGATGTCCACTGATTGCTCAACGAGCAACAGCCGAGTCTAGAGCAAGACCAACTGAAAACGAATCCGGAATGAAACAAAAACTGTGATTCTGAAAAAAGTATGAATTATATTGAAATTCTGTTTACATATTATTGAAGATACAAATGTTAAATTTTGGGAATTTTGGGTGAATAACCTGGAATATCTCGGGAATTATGAATGATATCATGTCTTGTTCTCCCGTCAGATGCCTGTGAACTCACACTGGACCCAAACACAGCCTACAGACGACTCTCTTTGTCTGAGGACAACAAAAAGGCGACGGTGGTTGGAGAGGACCAGTTGTATCCGGATCACCCAGAGCGATTTGACTCCCAGTACCAGGTGTTGTGTAGAGAGGCTCTGACTGGCCGCTGTTACTGGGAGGTAGAGTGGAAAGGACATGTTGGTATAGGAGTGACATACAGAGGAATCACAAGGAGAGGACCGGGTGGTGACAGCGGGCTTGGATGGAACAACAAGTCCTGGAGTCTTTATTGTCATGATGATGGTTACTCTGCCTGGTACAACCGTAGACAGACAGACATACGTCTCCCCCCCGCTGGCTCTACCAGAGTAGGAGTGTATCTGGACCGGCCTGCTGGCACTCTGTTCTTCTACAGAGTGTCCCCAGGTGTAGGAGGGTCCTCAGACACACTGACACACACCCACACCTTCAGATCCACCTTCACCCAGGAGGACCTCCTCCCTGGGTTTGGGTTTAGGTGGGGGTGGGGGGGGGGTGTTGGTGACTCAGTGTCTCTGTGTCGGTTGTAGGAAAAAAAAAAAAAGGGCGGGCGGGCGGGCACACACACACACACACATGTAGAGACAAACACACACACACACACACACACAAACACACAGAGACAATCACACACAAACACACAGACAAACACACTGTTACGCGGCTCAACATAACAAAGAAGCGGGGCAGGAGGCAGCGCGGGACAATCCACGTTTCTTGTTTTAATTTGTGTGAAAAGCGTGCATTCAAAAACGATCCCGACAATCGCGGAGCAAAACACAAATCAAAATCTCCCGCCTCGTTCCCGGAGGCCAGGCCCCTTTTATCGGGTCCACAAGGACACGCCCCCGTACGCGGCCACACCCCCATCCTGGAACATGCAGGACCAGGCCTAATGAGAGGAGAGGCAGCCAAAACGAGTGGCACATGTTGTCACAAGAAAGCAAGCCCCCTTCTGAGGCTGAAGGCTTTTAAACACACTTTGGCAGGTGTGCACCATTCACTTAATTGAGCACACCACCCAAAAGACCACTGCACTGCCACTGCAAGGCCAGTGGGGGTGTAGAGGGGCGTAACACACACACACACACACACACGCACACACACACGTAGAGACAAACACACACACACACACACACACACACACACGTAGAGCCAAACACACACGCACGCGCACACACTGTGGTGCCCCCCAGGAGGCACCTGAGAACGCACTCTGCTCTCCAGCCCATCAGTCCTCATATGGACATTACTTATTACCCTTGCAGTCCAGTTATGCGCACTTATATGGACATTGCTTCCTTTCATTTTGCATTCAATTTCAAAGGTGCATTTCCTTAGGTAATATATGCCAGCACATCATGTATTCACGCCTATCATGTATTCATGCTTTAGCTAAAGGACCTATATTACCATTATATTGTCTGATGGAAACTTTTGTGTTGTGTTAGAAAAACTACTGTGCAACAGGCCTCTCTTGCAACATGCTCACCTTTTGCAAAGGGGCCCCTACCTAGAGCCAGACATACGAGGCAGGATGTGGTTTGACTTCAGTTTGACCTCTGTAGCAACAAATGTCACCTGTTTGCATGTACCGTTTTGAACCAGCTAGAACTAGAATGTTCGAGAAGAAGAATAGGAAAAGTTATAAATAGACCACGCACCATCGCGGCAAGGCCTCTTGTTCTTGCACTTGCTCTTGTTCTTACTCTTGCTTGTCATATGTAGGAGATAGATAGACTCTAGGGACAGCCAGTCAGTGAGAGCACAGCTTTACTTTTTTATTGTTACTTTGTATTACTTTTTTACTTTTCTTATAAAAAGCATAAAACAAATTGGATTTATTGGAATAAAACTACCTGACTACGTGTTGTAGTAGGCAATTACAACCCCCGTTTCGGACTCTGTGCTTTGGAGGGTGACCCAGGAGGGGTCTCCCCCCCCCCCCACCACCGCGAGGACCTGCTCTCCCGGTCGTCTACAGGTGAGGAGCGCATGATGCAAAGGGTTGGTGTTGTTGTTGTCTTGCAGTGTTGTTGATGCGGGGAGCGGTCTGATAGTTTAAGAGGTTGGGTTCACTCGATCCGTTCGTGGTGAGGAGAGGTGCCGGGGCGGCTTGTCACCCCCGGTGGAGTTGATCGAAGCGTAAAATGGTGTGAGGTGACCCCTGACCCCAGCGGCTGGTCCCCCCCACCTCCTGGTAGACTGGGAGCCCTGGCCTCCTGCGCCTGGCGACGGCCGTCACCATGGGGGGCAGTACGGGAGGAACGGAGTCTTCCCTTCAAGGACACCATGTGGTGATCACCAGGCCCAGATGCTGACATGAATCCAAGAAGTGTGCAGAAACATTGAGTCAACAGACTTGAGTGTAAACAATGTACAATATGGACATGGTGTGTACAGTAGGTATAGAACACGAGATGTCTCGTCCGCGCCGCCGGCCAATGGAGTCCAACGTCCGCACTGGCCGTCTTGCCAGTCAGCTCGCTCACCGTTGTGTCGGTAGAGGTACGTGTACTTTTAAAATAACCATAACTTGCTGAATTTTCAACCGATTTTCAAACGGTTTGGTTTGTTATAAACATCAGAGATGTAGTTATAGACACTGCATACTTATGAATAATGATGTTATGTTCTAAAAAAAATTGAAGAATCTAAAATAGGTACAGGATTTCCCTTTACAAATAGTAGTAGTTGGTAAGAAACCAAACTGTTTGAAAATCGGTTGAAAATTGAGCAAGTTATGGTTATTTAAAAAGTACATGTACCACTACCAACACAATGTTATGGGTGAACGAGCTGACTGTGGCAAGATGGCCGCCAGTGCGGACGTTCTAGACTCCGCCGTAAGACATCTAGTGTTGTAAATGCCCTTCAGGGACCAACAGCCTGGCGTAGGAGGGCCAGGGCGTCCTTGTTCTCCATGAGGGGAGACTGGCCGGTGTCCCCTCCCTCCCTCCCTCTCTCTTTCTGGTGGGACGCCGAGATGGAGACGCCGTACCGCCCACCGCATTCCCCCAGCAGCCTCTGGAGCGTTTGGCCGCGGTACTGGCCAAACTGGAGCTCGCTCTGGGCCAGCACAACTTGGTCAGAGACGTCCCCCTACTGCCTGGACCCCCACCGCATCACCCCTCTTCACCTGCCCCCCGCTGCCAGAGGACTGGTGTCTGCTGGCCAGTGAGACAGAGGCTGCAGAGCGGCCGAGGGTGAGGAGGAGGAGGAGGAGGAGGAGGGAGAGGAGGAGGAGGAAGAGGAGGAAGAGGAAGAGGAGGAAGAGGGAGACGGAACAGAGGAGCCAAAGACAAGAAGAAACAAAACAGTCAGTGAAGTGTGGGACAATATACTACTAATATAATTAGTACTATACTATAGTACTAACTATATTAGTACTACCTTGTTTGTCTCCCCTGTCATGTACAAAGCTTGCTTAATTAAAAGGAAATTAAAAGGAAGCCCCAGCAATATTATTTTCAGTGATGGCTTGTTTAATAAACGTTACATATTTTCCAGACCACGTATGACATCTGGGCTAATTGATCTCTCTTCACGCATTTGTTTCTTGACTGCAATATTATTATGTGATGTTGAGTGGAGTAAGCACAAGCCATTGTTACTTAAAATCAATCCATCAATGAACCAGTCTGCCAATTTCGAATTATGTACACGTTATTGACACCTTGGGTGTATGGGAACAACCTATCGTCAGCATGCATCCAAATAAATGAGAATATAAAAGCATGCGCAAAATGTGGCTATAATCGATGTGTGTGTGTGCATGCATGCGTGTGTGTGTGCAGTGTTGGCCTCGTTAGAAGATATTCAAAATGAACGGGTATTCCGCAACTATTATGATTTTTTGGCTCATGTTGATGACTTATCAGCCGATTCGGATTCCCAAGAGCTATCCTCTTGGAACTATGTATTTCTCCTAATGATGGCACTACTGCAGGCCTATTTATACTAATTAGCATATTAAATGAGGGAGGAGACTGGGCGGAGAGTCGGGCTTGTGCATGTGCGCTCAATTTCATGCTAATTGGGATGTACAAAGAGAATTTGCGTGAAATCGTGCTTACGCAAGTTTTAGTCAGAAATCCACGCAAGTCTTAGTACATGAGGCCCCAGATCCGACCTGTCATCCGTGATCAAAATGAAATCCGCACCAAAACATCGAAAGAATCTCCCTTGGGTGGCTTTCACTGGATTTATGCAGAGTCTTCGGTCAGCGCAGTGTCATCGCTGGAGTCCCCCGCTCCACGTCTGACAATGATCAGCTGTTGAACCAGACTGAGGTCTCTTCATCTGTTGGAACCAGACTGGGGTCTCTTCAGCTGTTGGAACCAGACTGAGGTCTCTTTGCAGCTGGGAGTCAAGTGTCGTATCGTTGACTAAAACGGACGTCACAATCCACCCGTTTTAGCAACTTTTATGCAGGTACCCGACCCGTTGCAGGACTAATATTATCGCATTGTCTTCGTGATGCCATCTTTGGCATGCCAAAGATTTTTCACGAAGTTGCTGCCGGAGCCTGAGAAACTCCACCGGCATAAGATGGCTTCAGATGCCTTCACGAATGGTCTGATGTTTATACAATCAGAGGCAAATTTGAACATTTCCTTTATCGTGTGTTCATCTGGTGTCAATTTCGGGACAGTGAAAAAAAAACAAGACCACACATCTCAGATAAGAAGACTCTGGGTGTAGCGTCCTGTAGCCCTGCATATCTGGAGATGCAGCAGTGCAGAGGAGGAAATGCACGATCAGAAGATAATTCAAGCTCCTCCGGGTGAGGAAACATCCTGTGAGATCCACTTGATGCACTTGAAGGACTAGAGTCTGTGAACCAAGGAAATGCTACAAACCCTCTTGCTGCGGCCCCTAGTTTGTCTTCCTCTCTCTCTGTTGGCCTAGATATATTTAAACATAAAATATTAATACAGAGTACGTAGGTAGAAATCAGTTTGTGGATTGTATGTACTCGCATGGTTCTAGCACTTCTTCTGGTTGTATCTTCATTGTTGAACGCACGTATTTTAAGCTGCTTTGGACAAGAGCGTCCGCTAAATGAATGTTGTAGCAATGTGCGCACTGCACGCCACCTTGGTGGGTTTACTGGGCTCCTCCCACCACCAGGACACAGGTTGATGGCAGGTAAAGCGGATAGTTCCAGAGTTGGTAGCGTTGTAACAGTTGGAGCAGCGGTTCAGTACCGGCTCGTCAGAGCTCTGTGAGTATGTGTGTGGTGACGGCTGGTTTAACCTGTGAGTAGGGATGTAACGGTTACCGGTGTAACGGTAAACCGCGATAAAAATGTTGTCAATAACAATTACCGTTTTCATTTCAAATAAAATTATTATCGCGGTGAATAACCGCGCCCGCGGTGTGGAAGCCGTGTGCTTAAATCCTTCCCAGCGCTTCATCAGAGCAGTGTTTGGAATAACGCCGTTTAAAAGAACGGCGTTAGGTAACGCCGTTATTTTTTCAGTAACGGGTAATCTAACTAATGTATTTTTCCGTTGTTACAACGCCGTTACCGTTACCGACAGTTAAATGCAGTGCGTTACTATGAATTGATTGAATAAACTGCGTAATCCGAATGCACCCCTGGCTGCACACACAAACTGCTAGTGAGGACGGAGACCGGGTGGGGTTAACGACGAGATAAGCTGATTGGCTAACGCAGAGTCGTGTTTCATGGTAGCCAATCTGAGCCAGTGTTTTTACACACAAGCCAGGATACGCGTGCCACACGCACACGCACACACAAACACCAAACAGATTCAATGAAGCAGTAGAAATGGCGAGTTCGGAGTCCTGAAAAGTTGGCATTTTCAAGGTGGAGATATAAGCACTACTTCAAATTCATTGAGGTCAAAGGCAAGAATGTGCATGTAAAGTGAACATTATGTCCAGGAGCAAAGACTTTGTCGACATCTGTTGTAAGCAACTGTTATGAATTTTAGTCCAGGAAAGGCCGCCGAGACAGGATCACTTTTAACTCACTTTATTTGGTTGAGGTTATTGATCTATTGTCTATCGTCTATGAAACAAAAGGAGAGGGATCATATATAACACGCGTGGAGCGTCTCTAAGCTTTACATCTAATCGATACGCCGCCCAAGAGATTCTGGCCTAAAATGGCGGAGTCCGAGTTTTATAAACAGGTGAGTAGACTTCTTCTATGGTTTTCTCACTTCCTCTGTGTGTCCGTTGCTGCCCCTAGTGTAAATGTTTGTAACTTTGTTAAATGTGCTCAGTACTGCCCTCTGAGGTTATGTGAGAGTATTACTGCTTAATTTGTCAAATGTGTTCAGTGCTGCCCTCTGGCGATTGTGAGGGGAAATTACCTCTAAACTATGCTCGGTGCTACTGGATGTGGCTATGTGAGAGTATTACAGTAAAAATGTATCACTAGGGAATATTACAATTAAAATATGTCACAAAACTCTAATTTAATGAAGCATCCCACAACGACACACGCATCTACAAAGCTACTTTTTTTTTTTTTTTTCCAAGGAGTCAAGATGGCCACCGTGGAAGCCAGCACTTCCATCCTCCTCTCCCAACAAGCCACACGTGTTTTTATGTCCTGCATTAGTTTCTGTTCAAATAGTAGGGGTGGACTGCCATTTCAGTTTGTATTGTTTCCTCCTGTTTTCATTAGAAAGGGAGCTGATTTAATTAGGGACCGAGCCAAACATGGCAAGGTCCCTATTGTTATTGGTCTGTTTTTTCTTATTCTTTTCCTTTACTTTCGACTGCATTTTCCCCCCCCTGAACATATACGAAAACTCATTTTTGTTTTGCACATTTGTGGGGACTGGTGAAAAATTTGATATTCTAGCCGTCAAATTCACATTTGCCCCAAGGTGGCGCTATACCAACTGTTCAAAAGTGCAAACTTCGCACTAGCAGCACGTGTCACCGCTTTGACCTACACTCATGAAACTTTGCACACACATGCAAATCCTAATGATGAACAAAAAAGTCTCTTGAACTGAACATTTCCGGGTTGCCAGATTTTCCGCCGTTTTCAATTATGTTAAAAACAGCAAATTCCCCAAGGATCCCAGGTTTTTTGACTTTGACAAAAATCCTTTGCCACACATCATCTATGGCCCATTATCTTCAATCTGACATAAGGATTAGTCTGTACAATAAATTTTAAAGCTCCCATGAGCCTTTGAGTTCTAAAATGGGTGTGGTTAAAAATTACTCAAAAGTTAATTGCTCATATCAACATCAACTTTCACTCCTATGATGTTGACCCAGATACAAAAGTTGTTCAGAATCAGATTCTGAACAAGGTAGAGTAAAAAAAATTATGGGGCGTGGCTTCAAAATGGGCGTGGCCTGTTACTAAAATAGCCACAGTTCATAGACGCAATGTTTTATTTGAGCGGGACCAACTCAGTGGCCTTTGGGGACCAAAGTTCTAACTGCTGAAATCAAATGACGTCGATTGGAAAAACAACATGGCCGCCAGAGGAGGGTAAATCACACTGCGGAGACCGTAATAGTTATGAATACGAAATTCACAGGACACGTGTAAACTGCTGCCTGTAGCTCACATACCAAAAACCGTGGTTCCAAGATTTGTAGCGCCCCCTACAGGAACTTTAAAAACCAGCCCCTGCGCCACGTTTCACCAATATGTATGAAACTCGGTAGGCCCGTACAACATGACAATACCTACAGAAAAGCCTCTTGGAACCATGCCCCAAAACCCACCGGAAGTCGGCTGTTCTCTTTTTTAATTTGCACTTTTACCGGCAAATTTCGCTTTTTCGCCTTGTATTTCAACGAACTCCTCCTAGGGAATTTATCGGATCTGCTTCACGATTAGTCAGTACAGTCAAAAAATGGGGCTCAACCAACGCCGTGTTATTTGTGACTGTACGTTGAAGGTCGTGTCCGTGGTGTGCCGTCAAAGTTGGCCGTTTTGAATTCCGTCGTCTTATTTTCGTTTTTTTCGCCTTGTATTTGAACGAACTCCTCCTACGGAATTTATCAGATCTTCTTCACAATTGGTCAGTACAGTCAAGAAATGGGGCTCAACCAACGCCGTGTTATTTGTGACTGTACGTTGAAGGGTGTGTCCGTGGCGTGCCTTCAAAGTTGGCCGTTTTTCATGGAATTTTTTCACTTTTTGGCCTTGTATTTCAACAAATTCCTCCTAGGGAATGTATCTCATCTGCTTCTACAGATTACATAAGTTCGCAAAAAGTTAAAATTACATAAGTTCGGGAAAAATTAAAATTAAAACTGCGCGCAGTGATGAACGGGACCTCGTGGCAGCGCACATGTTACGAGGTCCCGTTCATCACTGCGCGCAGTTTTAATTGTCATTTGTTTTCTTAGGTTAGTCTTTTGTTTCAGATAGGGACGTTTTGTTTGTTATTTTGGCCTGGGTCCACCCTGAAGCCTACTTTAGTTACTTTGATAATTGTTTGTGTGAATAAATCCTGTAATCATTTAAAAAGGAACAACACGTGTGCTAGTGGCTACTTGGGAGTTGGGGAAGAGGGGTGTTTTTCATGTTGCGTCCTAGGCCCCTAGAATGGGGTGTAACACTTCCTATATTACTATTACTTGCGTGGGGAAAGAACCCCGGACGACCGGGTACAAGTCCGACACGTTAACTCGAGACTATCTCCCTGCTTTTAAATCCATGGTCAATATTAAATTAAAATATGTTACGCTTAATACTACTTATGCATTCAACAGATCGCCGATTTTTGTGCCAGACAGCCTCCCTGTTTCTATTAATGGTTATGGTGTTCCCTTTTTGAGTTATTATATGCGTGTACTCCTCATAGACCTCCACAAGCAGCTTCTGTTCGCCGCTGGAAAAGATCCCGCTCGGTCCTTTTCGGACATTTGATCCATGATTCGACATTCACGGTTCTGGGCTGGTTACATATCTCGTGAACGCGCGTAATCCACGATAACGTGAGCCTGGTTTGAACTAACCTGAGCAATGCGCGGCTGAACTGCGTTGATGGAACGGCTTTAGCCTCAAGTGGAAGTTGGCGCTAGTTCTAACCAGGCTTAATCAACTAATCGCCGCTTTCGTTAGCGACTTTGATGGAATACCCCCTGTAACATATTTCAGCCATAATCATAGCCACAATACTGAGTAAACATAACAAGCTGATCATACATAGATGAAAGGGGGCGGGCTTTTAAAGCCACAGAACACACCCACCTCTACCTGGCTATTTAACTCGGACTCCGCCATTTTAGAAGCAGAATCTCTTGGGCGGCGTATCGATTAGATGTAAAGCTTAGAGACGCTCTGCGCGTGTTATATACGATCCCTCTCCTTTTGTTTCATAGACGATAGACAATAGATCAATAACCTTAACCAAATAAAGTGAGTTAAAAGCGATCCTGTCCCGGCGGCCCTTCCTGGACCAAAATATCATAACACCCCCAGATCTCAGATCCCTCTGTCTTAAGTAGTAGTAGTCACCGTCGTCGCAGTAGTATTTATACACAAGAGTCAAAGTACAAAACAACTCCCGCTATCGGTTGTAGCCTGGCGCTGAGCGGGGGAAGGCGGGGGAGAGGAGGTCGCTGTCACGGCGATCTGCGGAGGAAGTGTCGGCGGGAGACGGAGAGTGAGTAATTGTTTACATATTGTTCTTTATGTCTTGAATGTTTGGATTAAACCTGCAGTACCGTAAATGTTCCTGATAAATAAACTGTTTACATGCTGAACCCTTGTTCCTTTGATGTTAAAAGTTGCACTTTTGATAATATAATATATAAATAAATATAATAAACACTTTTTTTTTAAACTATTTCAGTTTCCGTTGGCCTATCAGTGCTTTCTGAACATATTGAACACACTTTTAAAAATACCGCGATAATACCGAAAACCGGGATAATTTTTGTCACAATAACAGTGAGGTTAAATTTTCATACCGTTACATCCCTACCTGTGAGCCTTGATTGGTCGATGCACCACAGGTGTGCAGCCTCCCCCCAGCCCCAGAGTCCAATCAGTGTGACTGGGGCCAGGTGAGGCTGCTTCAACCATCCACCACACACACACACACACACACACACACACACACACACACACACACACACACACACACACACACACACACACACACACACACACACACACACACCACAATGTCTTTTAACGTGATGGGAAATCCACCATGTTGTTCAGCATGTTTGTGAGGGACTGAACGCAGAAAACAGCAGCACAGAGTTCTGACAAAAGGGGTTTTATTTGACCTAAATAAATACAAAAACAGGTTGTGGAGAACCAATAAAAGAAGGATCAAAATATTATAAAGATGAATGATCAAGCATCAACATAAAAGTGGTTTGCGTGGACGTTAATTCCCCGTGAGCAGAGGAAATAGCCTTCACAGAAATGATATGCATTAAAGTTAACATCAGCTACTGGAACAACCCACGCTGCTTTTAGACCACACACACACGCACACACACACATGCAAACACACACACAAACATTTCGCAACACTGATGATATCAGATTGCAAGCTGACGATTGGTCAGAATTAAAACCTGTGACGTGGTTTCTCCAGCTGATATAGTGGAGCTGAATCCTGAGAGCAGATACATTGGAATCTGTCAGAGAGGAACCATGGACACCATCGCTGAACCGGACCCTGGACTCTCTGAGGAACCTGAGGACACGTCTTTGGACCGGGAGAAGACCAGGAGGAGAAGATTTGGTAGGTGCCCTTTTTAGAGGATTTAAAATAACTAATCCAGTAAACAATATGTTCATCTGCATGCATTTTAGATTCACGTTTAGCAAACGTTTTAATTCAGAGTGACCGACCTGATGAACCAGCGGCCGTATAGACAGATTTATTCTCCTAAATAACGACATGTGTGTGTTCTAGACAAAACCCTTTTTTTTTTGTTACCTTACTTGACTTGTGATTACGCCCGTGAGTTACGGACTATTGATAGGCATCTCAAGTAGTTGTGTGTTTCATGATATATGTTCGTTATATACGTGGAACAGAGTGCAGAGTAACTTTAGGGAGCCAAACACAAGTTTAGTTTTTTCATTACTTATTATGAACGGTAGTGCAACGTGACATTAGAGTGACAATGGTTTATTTCATCAACAATTTTGTGTTTTAATAATGGCTACTCATTTAACTGAAGTGATATCAGGTGTACTGAATTTAACATATTTATATCAAGTTTGTCATTAATATGAACATATCTCAAACTATCCCACAATACATATCCTCAAATTTTCTGTGTGTGCCGTTGTGAAAGACCCTGGCGACACGCAGGCCACATGTTGTCTCCCCTTGATTACTGTGTGTGTACATATGTATTACTCTATAACTATGCATGCGTATATATCAATAATGAGGGAATAATAATGTATACGTATGTATGCTAGAGACCAGTACTTGTTGTGCTTAAGTGTGTTCTAAACTCAACACGAGAGCCACAGTAGCAGTCATCACTTACTGAGGTGTTCTCAGTAGAGGTCTTCAGGTGTTTCTTCTAGACGGGGAGGGATTCTGCAGACCATAGGGAGACTGTCTGGACTGTGAATGATGGCCACGCAGTATGAATATATGTATGAACATACTGTGTGTCCGTGTGTGTGCGCTTGAATGCATCAGTGAGTCTGTGTGTCAAATGAAGACATCAGATAAGCTTTGAATAAAAACATTTTGCAACACGTAATTGAGAATTAATACACGTGATGTGTTTTTTCCAGCTGATGGAGCAAAGATGAAGGCTAAGTTCAGAAGCAGTGGAAGCCATCAGAGAGTAACCATGGTCACCATCTCTGAACCGGACCCTGGACCCTCTGAGGAACCTGAGGATACGTCTTTGGACCGGGAGGAGACCAGGAAGAGAAGATTTGGTAGGTGCCCCTTTTTAGAGAATTTAAAAGAAATAATAAAGTCCAAAAAAATGATTCAAAATAAAATATGTTTTCCTCCACACACATACATGTGTGTGTGTGTGTGTGTGTGTGTGTGTGTGTGTGTGTGTGTGTGTGTGTGTGTGTGTGTGTGTGTGTGTGTGTGTGTGTGTGTGTGTGTGTGTGTGTGTGTGTGTGTGTGTGTGTGTGTGTGTGTGTGTCCTACTCCTGAACAGTTCTATGGTTGCACATCACTGTCGTTGTGAGCATCGGACTGCTGAGTATTCTCCTCATCTCCCTGCGCTTCAGTGAGTCTGAATCATATTATCCTGAATATAATTACAATACAGTTATAATCATATTAATGATTGTACTAATAGCAATGATAATGATAAATATTGTTTTTGTTAGAATTAGTGTTAATAATATGAATGATCTTACTACTATGTAACAGCCGGCCTGTCGGACAAGTTACTCAGCACAGTTGGTCAACGCGCATGTGCCAAGCAGCCTGCAGCTCACACACACACACACACACACACACACACACAGCACGTGCGAACGCACACATACACCGCACGCATGCACGCACAAACACACCTACGCAGACACAGATGTTGAAAGACAACGGCAAGATGGAGATCACAGCCCCGCCGTCGACACACTCTCCCAGCTGAGACCTTATGTCTATTGTAGACTACACTTTTATTTTTAAATATTACTCACCTTCTTGAGCATCCCGCAATGACTTGCGATATTGATATTCCCCCCTCTCTCACTCCCAGGAAAGATGTTCTGTCTATAGACTGTAGAAATTGTGAAAAAATAACTGAAGAGACAATTTCTCACGTCAACAACGCAGGTTGTTTATTTTATCATATGAAAACTGTTAGATTCAAACAACGCGCCGACTGGCATATCAACACACAGGTCGCACGATCTTAAAGAGACAGCGTCCCCATAACACAGAACGAAAACATGTCAATAACACAGTACGGTGGATTATGTCTATAGAGACATAAGACTACACTTTGTGTATGTAATATTACATACACAAAGTGTAAAAAAAATGAATATTACTCTCCTCCTTGAGCCTCCTGAAATGTATTTACACTTTGTTGCTAAAATGTAATATTACTCTCCTCCTTGAGCCTCATGAAATGTCTTTACACTTTGTTGCTAAAATGTAATATTACTCTCCTCCTTGAGCCTCATGAAATGTCTTTACACTTTGTTGCTAAAATGTAATATTACTCTCCTCCTTGAGCCTCATGAAATGTCTTTACACTTTGTTGCTAAAATGTAATATTACTCTCCTCCTTGAGCCTTCCGCAATGTCTTGGGATATTGATATCCCCCCTCCCCCCTGCCGACTGTTTTAGTTGTTTTATTTTTCTCATGTTTAGTGTGTAGGCTATGTGTGACTGTAGGCTACTGCTGCCTGTCTTGGCCAGGTCACTTGAAGAGATGTTTAACTCATTGGCTGCCAGCTATTTTCAGTGCAGAGAGCCCCATACTGCCAAGCGTTTTACAGCATTTTGACTGATTTTCCAAGACCCACTGAACAGTGAGTTATATGACTATGTAAACACCGAAACTACCAAAAGAAAGAGTAGACTCTCTTCTTTCATCAGTAAAAAACCGTTTGCTTCTACCTTTTTCCGTTCTTTATAAATCGGCATTAGAACATAGGTTGGTTTCACCAAAAACCTGTTTCTGACCCCAAAAACTGAGAAAACAAGCTTTCTGTGAAAATAAACTTTTTATGCTTTAGTGACACCGCCAACATCTGAAAAGTGGTTTCCTTCCATAAAACAGCAAAAACATTGACAGAGGTATTTTGATGGCAAAATAATTTATTAGCCAATATATAACCAAGTAGATCATCAATGTAAAACACTCTCCTGTGTGCAAGGGGACACAACATGACTTGCACCATATTTTGCAAATATATATAACCAAATAGATAAACAAAAGTGTGTGTGTGTGTGTGTGTGTGTGTGTGTGTGTGTGTGTGTGTGTGTGTGTGTGTGTGTGTGTGTGTGTGTGTGTGTGTGTGTGTGTGTGTGTGTGTGTGTGTGTGTGTGTGTGTGTGTCCACCCCTACACCGAATAGTTCAGCTTAGTGTGGTAAGCTGTAAAACACTCTCCTGCGTGCAAGGGGACACAACAGGACTTGCACCACATTTTTGTCTCGCTGCGCAGGCCCCTGCGAGCACAGACCCTACACCGCCTTGCTGATCTCCCCTTCTTTCTGGTGGCCATCAGGTGTTCGAGTGTGTGCCTGCTTAGCGCTCCGTCTAGCCTGCTCTCTGGGTCAGTGTTATATGGTGCTCTCGGAGTACGTCGGCCTTCCTCCAAGTCCCCACACCCCTCAACCCCCACACCTGCCCCCTCCTCCTCCTGCTCCTCCTCCTCCTCCTCCTCCTCACTGCCCCTCACATGTCGCTTTACTGTCCAGGACTTAACTACCCTACGAATGAACTCCAAGAGGGTTTTACACTCCCCTGGGTTTCTGGCTCGGTAGAGGACATAGGTGTTAAACATGCATATTTGGAAGAGATAGGCTACAAACTTCTTGGACCAGTTCAGCGATCTTCGGATGAAGGGATAGTATGCAATGTTTTGGTCCAACTTGTCTACCCCATTCATGGATGCATTGTACGCAACAATACACTCTGGCTTGAGCTGAGCCACCTTGTCTTTGTTTCCCCTCCGCCACACGTCAACCCTCTGCATCCTGTCTTGGTGGCAGGTAGTCAGCATCTTCACCAACCGTTTGTCCTGCCATGCTACGATCATCACCCTCTCATTGTGCCGCACAACTTTTTCCCCCACCCCCAAATCGGTCTTTGTCATCTCGCTGATGATCTGAGGTTCCCCCCTATTTTTCCTCAGTGTTCCACAGACGTTGGTTTTTTCCCAGCAAACGTTCAGACAGTGCTACAGAATTGTAGAAATTATCCATAAACAATGTGTACCCATGACCTGGGAGACGATCAAGGAGAGAGAACACTGTCTCTGGCAGAGTACTATGTTCCCCGACATAAGGACGCATATTGAAGCAGTACCCTGTGGCAGAGTCACACAGTATGTAGGATTTGATTCCATATTTCACAGGCTTTTGTGGGTTATACACCCTGAAAGATAGGCGCCCCCTCCACTGCATCATACCCTCATCAATGCAAATGTTTCGCTGTGGTTGATACATCTCCTTGAACTTTTCCACAATGTAATCCAACACTGGGCGAACTTTATACATTTTGTCAGTTGCATCTTGTGATGCATTGTTATTGTAATGAAGGAACCTCCATATAATTTGAAATCTGTTCCTTGGCATAGTCTTGCCGAAATGGGGCGTGGCATCTACCTCATCAACACTCCAGTACATTTCAAGGTTTGGCTTTTTGATGTAACCAGAGAGAAAACTGAGTCCAAAGAAATTTTCAGTTCTGGGATGGACACTGGTTTCCATGCATTACCTCTGCTATATGGAAGAGGTGGTGAGGGGTGTGCTTCAAAATACTGACTTGCATATAGGTTGGTTTGATTGACAATATGTTGGAGTAGCTCGTCAGTCAGGAAGAGCTCCAGGAAGTCAGCTGGCAGGTCGCTATCCAGCTTCGCAGCAGCGCTCTGGGGTCCAGGGGTTGCAGTGAAGGGCAAATTGTTCGGTTGCCAGCCAGCTTCATGCCAGTCATCCTCGTGACCTCTGCTTGATGCACGACCTTTCTCCTTCGCTCTGCCAACAGGAGTGGGAGCTCTGCTTGATGCACGACTTTTCTTCCTTTCTTCCTTTTCTTCACTGCCAACAGGATTGGGCGCTCTGCTCCCACTCCTGGATGCACAATCTGTAAATTGTAAATTCCATCACATCAGTAGGCTAGTACAGGCCAGTAGTACATATATTACAGTATATGCAGTGGCAGATTTAGGTACGGGCGATACGGGCAGCTGCCCGGGGCGGCATTACAGGGGGCGGCGGCACGAGCATACGAAAAAAAAAAGATCCGCGCATTTTCTATTATCGATCATACCCCCCCCCCCCAACAATTCCGCCAGACCCCAATCGCCCCCCCTCGTCAACAATTCCGCCAGACCCAATCGCCCCCCCCCCCCCCCCCCCCCCCGTCAACAACTTTCTGGGGGGGGGGGGGGGCGCACGGAGGGGGTGTCGCCCGGGGCGCAATTCAATGTACAATGTATATACAATGTAGCAATGTAAAAGTACAATGTACAATGTAGCTACTGAGTATATGAACTAGTGGTACTAAATGGCGTTCATGTGACATGGACTGGAAGGGGAAAAGTTAGCTCTTACCGCCCGCCTCAGATCTTCCTGGAGCCGCGTCTGGGGATGAGGCTCTGCTGCTCCCGGTTGACCCAGACGGCAACCATTCATCCGAAGAATCCGGGTCCGGTTCGCTAAAATTATCTGATGATCCGGAGTCGGGTTCTGTAACACGCCGTGTGCCTGTGCTCTCTCTGCTGGGTCCCGGTGTATCGTTATTGGCGATTGCAACACTGCGGCGTATACTCTGTTCGAGAGTGAGCTGTCTGAACTTTTTCTTTCGTCTCGCTTACCATGCCATGCTTACCTTCTTCTTTCATTACTCGTTACTCATCTCCGATCTATATTGGCACTGCGGCCCCCTAGCGGGTCAGTTCGCTAGCACATTCTCTGTTTACAAGTCTTATTTTTGTTGACAAGGTCTGCCAGATCGTTCCCCAGCCAGTCCAGATGAAAAACATAATTGACGTCTATAGACGTCATTGGCAGTGAACGGTTGTATTTCAATTGACGTCTATAGACGTCATTGGCAGCCAATGAGTTAATGAATGTTCAATGACGCATTCTTCTGCTTAGACTCTCACGTCAGGTAGCCAATGTACAATCGGCAAACTTGCCCTCACCCCCCCCCCCCCTCCCTCTCCCCCTCCCCTACACTAGCCCGTGCTTTATTTCACTATAGTTAGGTAGGTTGCTGCCTTAGCTGTAGTTACATGAACAACATTTTCAGCTGTTTGTTATTATTATTTTCAACTAACCAATAGTAGTTGCCATGCATTTTTAAAATGTCAATGCACTTTGAGCCCTGAATAACAGTAAAAGATATTGAATAATTGATTTGCATGCATAGTATACTACACCATTGAACAATTACCCCTGTAACCCATGAATTGACTCTTTTATATTTATATTTTATAATGTAATCAAATGCTCACACACTAGCTGCTTTCAGACACACGTGTAAGTCCTGATATTCTTCGGCTATTCTCCTGATATGCGGTATGTGTGAACAACATATTCTGACATTTGTACCCTGAAAATCTCCTGAATAATACTACCGCTGAGGTAGTATTTTCTCTGTAGGAAATGTAAATTATATGTGAATGAGGAGTAGAAAGTCTGTATTTCTCACACCACTTGAGTGGGCGTGTTGATGATGCTTCGGTCTGCATTTGCATGTCATTGAGTGGCCCCCTAAATGATAATCAGCCTTTTGTTCCCTGAATGGTCAAAAAATATTTAAATGTTGGCACTGCTTTTAAGAGTCATTCGTGGTGAACGCTAAAAGATAGGTCCTTTCATAACCCTAAAAGTACACATCATACAATAAATTTCAATACTAATAATGTTTTCTCACCCTGTTTAAACACAGAAATCAACTACATTTGTCCCAGTGTATATGGGAAATTAAGCAATAAAATACACTCTCTTTCTCCGGTAACACAGTCGTCCGCGACGCCTTTCTTCTTCGTCATCTCTAACTCATGCTCCAATCCTTCATCAATCGATGCTTCGGATGTTGTGAATGAACAGAATATATGATGCATCGTTGCAGCAACATTTAAGATGATCGCGATGAGTTCTGCCCATTCTGTCTCCATGCTGTCCCGCCTTTTGCGAACTTAGACCCTACGTCATATCCCGCCCCTTGCAAACCCACCCCCCTTGATTATACTGATGTCTGAATGACATTGATGCCCGCATATAAAGCATCAAGTGTGAATCACCCTCAGGGTCGAATCTCCTCATGGTCGAATCTCCTGATACAAATGCGTCGAAAATGGGGTGGACTTAAAATGATTATGCTTGCTTCTTAGCGTAAGGAGAAAATGATTATGCTTGCTTCATTATGTAATAGGTGAACCACTATGTTATACGTTGTAACATTATAGGCAAAATGTTATTATATTATGCGCTCAGAAATTTGTTACATTATCGACCAAGGATTCCACATTATAGCTATGGGTTTAAGTCCAACTAGAGGTTGAGCGTGTGCAACAGTTATAATCATATTAATGAGTCAATCAGGAATAAGCTGGACGAGCTGGAGGTGTGGGCCAAATTCAAGAAGGAAATTAAAGAAACGTGTCTGTTGGCATTCACTGAAACGTGGCTTGATGACTCGGATAAAGACGAGGATCTCGTTATAAGCGGGTTTGGAAGCCCACTTCGGCTTGACAGGTCATCGGAGATTACCGGTAAAAGCAGAGGAGGAGGAGTGTGCCTCTATATCAATCAGAGGTACTGTAATACGGCCGTGGTTCGGGAAAAAATATGTACACCCGATATCGAACTACTGTCTGTCTCACTCCGACCCTACTATCTGCCCCGGGAGTTTCAACAACTTTTTTTCACACTTGTTTATGTAGGGTAGTTGCCTTTTCGCGACCATGGATGGCGCTGTTATGTTGTTGTTGGTCCTCAGCGGTTTAGCGATTGTGGCCTTTTGGCCTTACAGGCCACCGTTTTGTTGCAGGGATTCGCCCGCACAAGCGCCATTTTTGTCAGTTGTTTGTTTCTCTGCCGTAAGGTAAGCTGCATAAACGGTGCTCTGTGTAAATGTAAAGTACTTATGTTTTATCCGTATGTTTTGTGGTAGAATGCTAGCCGTAGGTGAATCCTTCTCTTCTTTCTTTTATTTTTTATACTTATGTCAGTTGTTTGTTTCTCTGCCGTAAGGTTGAACGTTTGAGCTGTGAATGAGAGAAATAAACGGCGGCGTGGTCCGAGCCATAAATCAAGAAAACCATCCGTGTGTCCCTCCTTCCGCACCCCCCCCAACACCTACACCAAACACAACGCAGAGTCCGGGTGTGGACTGGCGTGAGCTCGCACGGCCTGGGTTACATCTTTGGTGCCGTGACCCGGATTTGTGGCGCTCCGAGGCCGAAGAGGAAGCGAGGCTGGCCGCAGCCCCTCAACGCCGCCGCCGTACTGAACTGTGTGTGACGAACTGAGTTATTCCTGTGAAGGTGCATTGCCAGGATCTTCATCCTATCCAGCATATCCTTTGAAAGTTGAAGTGCATCTTATTTTGTTGTGTTTCCTATTTAAGACATTTCCATGATATTCTAAAGAGACGGAAAAAAAAAAAAAAAGACGAAAAAAAAAAAAAGTCTTAAAGCTACAGTACCTAAATGAATATTCTGTGTGAAACATTTCTATAAGGATAATTTGTGATTGATATTAAGCAAGTGTTGTTGTTGTTTTTTTCTCATTCATATTCTCTGTGCTGAACATAGAGTAGTGTAATCACGTTTTGAGTTGAATTAATGTTTTGTGTGAGCTTTTGGGTTATTAAGTGATAATTGTGCCTGCCACACATTTTATTTTGTTTATTACATTCAAACACAGCTACACCCATTCACAGTCAAGCATAACAAGTAATTCGCACACACACACATACATTTTATTCTGCTGCTTAAATCTGAGACAGAGAATATTGAAGATGATGAGTGACCATGCAGACTCTCCACTGAAGCAGGGTCTCACTGCAGCAACATCAGGCCCACCCACCCCTGTGCCTGCAACAACCCACAGCTATGACTCCCCAAGCAGAACGCATACTCACTTCCCCAGTGAAGGAGCTTCCACCAGTCACCAACAACCATCTGTGAGGTCAAAGCTAACCACCCAGTTCCTCAGGTCCCCTACTCAGCAGCTGCAGTACCACACTCCAGTCCGGCTGCCCACAGACTTTGGACTGGGCGCACAGCTCACCCCATCACCCCCAATTCTGTCCCCCTATACTGATCCCCGTGCAGCTCCAGCCCAAGTGTCCACATTACCAGCCCCTGTAACCCCAAGTGCAACTCCCCCAGTGTTCCAGCCGGCTGTGCACATTACCATGCCCCCTGTCCTCCTGCCCCAGACCAGTGTGCAAAGGCCCCCCACAGTCACCCTGCCACCTCAAAGCCCCCCATATCCCAACTTCCCAGAGACACAAGTCATACAGCAGCCCACCATGAACCAGCCAGCTGTCTCCCCTTATCCAACGCAAGTTTATCAGCCAAGCCCCCAGGTCCCCACCAGCGATACTGTTCCCTTACCTGCACCCCAAGCCCCCATGTTGAGTTTCCCAACACCACACACAATGAACACTATGAATAACCCCTCTACAGCTGAACAGACCTCCCAAGGCACAGACTATGGACAAATCCCCCAGTTGCACATGTCACAAGCTGCTGCACACCATGCTCAGATTCCCCTGCACTCATCTGCCACCAGTGCATGGGGCCCCACTTCAGCTGCGCCCACCTCTCTGAATGTTGCCCATGCTGCTTTCAACTACACACCTTCTCCCCACACCCAAGCCCCAGTATATCTACAGCCCCCTGCCTCAGTCCCTCAAGTCAGCATGTATCCAGATGCAGTCCCCCAACACGCCCTCCTGCCTCCATCTTCCATCCAGCACATGCATGCACCTCTAAACGCCCCTGTCAGAGCCACAGCCACCCCAAGCCCCCCACCAGCAGCCTATGGCAGTTTCCTGCAGACTCATCAGGTGAAGAATGTCCAAGTTTTCACTGGTAACGCTGACAGCAAGATGCTTATAGAGGACTGGGTTCGTGACATGCAATATCTCCTGGAGGCAATAGAGCTCCCGCCCCATCTCCGCTTCTCCACTGTGGTACGTCACCTGAGTGGTGAGGCCAGGAAGCTGATCCTGAATCTACCCCCCCATAACCAAACCCCTGAGAAGGCATTTGAAGAGCTGAGGGCAGAGTACGGTGACACACAGGGCTCCCTGGACCCACTGGCCGACTTCTATGAACGTGGCCAGCGGCCAGGTGAGTCTGCCTGCTCTTATGCTATAGCACTGGAGGCAACACTGCGAGCTGTAGAAGAAACCCAAAGAGGGGGCAAGCTTTTCCCTGACCGTGACAGTAAACTCACCCGACAGTTTCTAAGAGGACTAAATGAGGAGGAGGTGTACATGAGGATTGCTCCAATGAAACCTCGGCTTCTGAGCTTCCGGGAGCTGCAAGATGAGCTCAGAAATCTGGCAAAAGAGACAAAAAAGTTCCAGTCATTAAACAAGTCAAAGAAAACCTATGCACAGGTCCAGGTTGCATCAGAGTGTACTTTAAATATGAAGACAGACAAAGCTAAACATACATCAGAGTGGTCAGAGCTAACAGATCTCGTCAAGAAATTAGCCCTTTGTCAAGAGGAGCAGATGGCTAAGCTGACGCACCTTGAATCAAGAATGGCTGCTCCCTTCTCTGCCCCTGTCCCCCCACCAAGAGTCCGGCCGCCCCCCGGACCCACAACCCAGACTTCAGCTGTCACATGCTACCGTTGTGGGAAGCAAGGACATATAGCCCGGGTTTGCAGAGCAGTCTTCCCAGATCCCAATCAGATATGGGCCCAACAACCTCAGCCCATGACCCCTGCAGAAGGGACCACACCTCACCCCACTCTGCCTTTAAACGGCTAGAGCCCATGGTCACCGGGGCGACTATGGGCAAGCAGCAAGACCCCCCACTGCAGGTGGGCAAGACTGGTGATGGAGAAGAGGATACCCCTTTAGTGGGCCCCAGGAATGAGGGGGAGGTGGAAGTCAATGGAATGAAGTGCAGAGCGCTCATTGACTCAGGCTCTCAGATAACCAGTATTACACACCAATACTGGTGCAACCACGCCATCCTCCAGACACAAAAGCTCCAGCCCTCTAAAATTCCCATTGAAGGTGCAGCCGGTCAGAGTGTAACTTACCATGGTGTCCTGCGCATCAACTTGACTGTGTTGGGAAAAGAGTTCAAGAATGTGCCAGCTTTTGTTGTAACTGACTCTGAGTATCGCTCCTCTGTCCCTCTGCTTGTGGGAACTAATGTCCTCCGTGCCTCCAGAACCCATCTCCGAGCAACCTATGGCCAGCAGTTTCTCCACCAGGTCAAGCAGAGCCATCCAGAGTGGTACACTTCTCTGCTGGAGATTGGGGGCATAGAACATAATGATGTGGACGACGTGGTGGGCCCTGCTGTGTACACTGGCCGCAAGGTACACATTCCTGGGGGAAAAGAGATGGATTTAATGTGCAAGATAAAGGCTGGCCCACAAAGAAAGACTTACACTGCAATGATTGAAGGTCACTCCTCCCTGCAGCTCCCCCAAGACCTCTTAGTCGCCAAAGTCCTCGCTGATGTAAAGAGAGGATGTGCCCCTGTCAGGGTAATGAACCTGTCCCAGCAGACTATTACCATCAAGCCTCACACACATCTGGCCAAAGTTTCCCTGGTGAACAGCGTGGTGGACTTTTCAGACAAAAAGCAGGGCCAATGTCACGAGAGCAAGAGCAAAGAGACGTGCATGAGTCTGGATCAGGTTGTGGCGAGCTGTGGAGTGGACTTGGGTGAAGCAGCAGTTGAGAATGAGCACCAGCGCTCCCTCCTTAAAGATCTTGTGGAGAGGAATGTAAGTGTGTTTTCCCAGCATCCCATGGATTATGGCCACACAAAGACAGTGCAGCACGACATCCCTCTAGTTGATTCCAAGCCTTTTCGGCTCCCTTATCGCAAGATTCCCCCAGCACAGTGGCAAGATGTGAGAAAGTTGTTGATTGAGATGGAGGCTACAGGAGTCATCAGGCCCAGTAAGAGTCCGTATGCTTCACCTGTAGTGCTTGTGACCAAGAAGGACGGCTCTTTAAGGTTGTGTATTGACTACAGAAAGTTAAACTCCTGCAGCACAAGAGACGCCTTCCCCCTGCCCAGAATAGAAGAGGCCCTGGAAGCTCTGGGGCAAGCAAAGTTCTTCTCTACACTGGACCTCACGTCGGGTTACTGGCAGGTGGAGGTGGCGGAGCATGACAAACACAAGACAGCATTCAGCACACCGATGGGGCTGTTTGAGGCCAACAGGATGCCCTTTGGACTGCAGAACGCCCCCTCCACCTTCCAGAGACTCATGACCTGCTGCTTCGGAGATCTGAACTTCACTCACCTGTTGATTTACCTTGATGACCTCATCATATTCTCCAAAACTTTTGATGAGCATCTGGAGAGGCTGCAGCTGGTGTTTGATCGGCTCCAGGAGCATGGCTTGAAGTTAAAACCCTCCAAATGCCAGCTGATGAGGCAGGAAGTGCAGTATCTGGGTCACTTGGTGTCTGCTGAGGGAGTCCGGACAGACCCAGAGAAGATCAACAGGGTTAAGGACTGGGTGAGACCCACAAACCGGAAGGAAGTGCTGCAATTCCTGGGGTTCGCTGGTTATTACCGCCGGTATGTGAGTGGATACTCCGCCCTAGCTGCTCCCTTGTACCGCCTCACTACTGGTGACCCAAGGAAGAAGAAAAGAGGCGGGAAGAAAAGTCTGGCACCTGACCCACCCTTCTTGTGGACTTGTGATTGTGAAGAGGCTTTCCAGACCCTGAAAGAAAGGCTGACGACCGCTCCAGTCCTGGGCTATCCTGATTACAGCCTGCCTTTTGTCCTTCAGACGGACGCCTCAGGGGAGGGGCTCGGCGCCGTCTTGGTGCAAGTTCAGAGTGGAGCAGAGAGGGTCATAGCATTCGCCAGCAGGGGTTTGAGTCCAGCTGAGACGAGGTATCCTGCACACAAACTCGAGTTCCTCGCTTTAAAATGGGCGGTGACAGACAAATTCTATGACCACCTCTATGGGCGTAGATTCTCAGTCCAGACAGACAATAACCCTCTTAAATATGTCATGTCCTCTGCAAAGCTAGATGCTACGGGCCAGCGGTGGGTGTCTCGGCTGGCTGCCTTTGACTTCGATGTCCAGTATAGGAGGGGCCAGAGCAACGCTAACGCGGATGCCCTCTCCCGTATGTCCAACCAGGAGGTCACCGAGGTCCTGCAAACGTGCCCCCAGCAGGTGAGGTCCAGTGAGCCCAGGCATGGTGTGGGACAGCCCACACAGGACCCAGTAAACCCCACAGCCAGGAGCACGTCTGCCTCAGAGAAACCCCAGTCTGAACCCCCCACACTTAATGAGCCCTACAGAGACATAGGAGTGGAGTCACTGCCTGCCATGACGAAACAGGAGATCCGCGCAGGGCAGAAAGAAGATCCTGTCATCGGCCCTGTCCTGCACTACAAGAGTCTCGACCAGAAGCCGAGCCGCAGCGAGAGGATCAGTGGTGGTGGGCAGGTGTGCCTTCTCTTAAAGGAGTGGAGGAGGTTAGTGATCAGAGATGGTATCATGTACCGCCGCATCCGAGACAGCCAAAGGGGAGCAGTGGAGCAGCTAGTACTGCCAGAGAAGCTGCGTGAATCAGTCAAGACGGCTCTTCACAATGACTCAGGGCACTTAGGTTTGGAGAGGACTGTGCAGATGATAAGAGAGAGATTTCATTGGCCACGCATGTTCCAGGAGATAAAGGCTTGGTGTGAGCAGTGTGAGAGGTGCTGCCTGAGAAAGACCCCAACTGCAGGAGTAAAGGCTCCCCTGGTCAGCATTCACAGCAGTGCCCCCATGGAGCTCGTATGTGTGGACTTTCTGACTCTGGAGAGGTCAAAGGGCGGCATAGAAAATGTTCTCATCGTCACTGACCACTTCTCACGCTACGCACAGGCGTACCCCACTAAAGACCAGAAGGCCAACACTGTTGCCAGAGTGCTGTGGAAAAACTTCTTCTGTCGGTTTGGTTTCCCTGCGAAATTGCATGCAGACCAGGGGCGCAATTTTGAAAGTGCTGTTGTGAAGGAGCTGTGTAAGTGTACTGGCATCACCAAGACCCACACAACCCCCTATCACCCCCAGGGCAACGGAACCACTGAAAGGTTTAACCGCACCCTCATGAACATGCTTGGGACACTGGAGCCTCACCTGAAGCCGCGGTGGCATGAATATGTGGATGCAATGACACACGCCTACAACTGCACACGCCATGACTCTACTGGTTACACGCCGTATTACCTGATGTTTGGCAGGCATCCCCGGCTCCCTGTCGACCTGATCTTCGGGCTGCAGACCACTAATGAGCCATGTGAGTATAGTGAGTATGTCCAGACTCTGCATGACTGTCTGTCACAAGCTTATGCCCAGGCCAATCAGACCTCTCACCAAGCCAAGGGACAACAGAAAAAATATTACGACCAGAGAGCAAAGAGTCAAGTCTTCAACCCAGGTGACAGAGTTCTGGTTAAAGTGTGTCATGTGGAGGGGCGGCAGAAACTGGGAGACAAGTGGGAGCCCCGGCCATACATTGTGGTGAAGAAGCAGCCCAGCATTCCTGTGTATGTGGTGCGCTCAGAAAATGGCAACACAGAGAGAGTGGTCCATCGCAATCTCCTCACACAGTGTATGTTTCTTCCAGTCGATCGGGCTGGTGGGATGACAAGAGGAGAGGTAGAACCGGACACAGAGGAGAACATGGAGGATACAGAGAACATGGAGATGGAGAATACAGAGGACATGGGAGAGCAAGCCGGAGAGGAGTCAGACAGAGTGGAGGACTTGGAAGTGGATAACCCGGAGGACAATGTGGAGAAGTGTGTACCTGGGACAATAAATGGACAGTGTGAACACACAGAACTGGAGGAAGTGGATACAGAGACGGGACGAGTGAGTGAAGGAGAGGAGGGACATTTAACAGCCAGGGGCACCAGCCTGCCTCCCAGGCCCAATGTTCCGAGGAGGAACGCGCCGAGAAATCGACGTCCCCCCAAAAAGCTGTCCTGTGAGCTACGAGTCGTGGAGTCAGAGGAGGATCGGCAGAAGATAGAGAGAGGATGGAAGTTGTGGCAGAGAGCCAAAGCAAGAAGAGCAGCAGGACACATGTAGCTTAACACAGCAAAAGCACCCACCTTAATGGGGGGGTACATGCACACATTTTCATCATAAAACACTGCACACCACACTTATTCATTCTTCACATGTTTATTTTGGCAGTTCTCTTTGTTTATGTTTAATAGGTGGTCCTTATTTTGCTTATTTTGTTATGATGACTGAGACGCCATCAATTAAAGAAGGGGTGGATGTAGGGTAGTTGCCTTTTCGCGACCATGGATGGCGCTGTTATGTTGTTGTTGGTCCTCAGCGGTTTAGCGATTGTGGCCTTTTGGCCTTACAGGCCACCGTTTTGTTGCAGGGATTCGCCCGCACAAGCGCCATTTTTGTCAGTTGTTTGTTTCTCTGCCGTAAGGTAAGCTGCATAAACGGTGCTCTGTGTAAATGTAAAGTACTTATGTTTTATCCGTATGTTTTGTGGTAGAATGCTAGCCGTAGGTGAATCCTTCTCTTCTTTCTTTTATTTTTTATACTTATGTCAGTTGTTTGTTTCTCTGCCGTAAGGTTGAACGTTTGAGCTGTGAATGAGAGAAATAAACGGCGGCGTGGTCCGAGCCATAAATCAAGAAAACCATCCGTGTGTCCCTCCTTCCGCACCCCCCCCAACACCTACACCAAACACAACGCAGAGTCCGGGTGTGGACTGGCGTGAGCTCGCACGGCCTGGGTTACATTTACATTCATCCACGAGCAAACGCATCAGCGGCGGTACAGCTGATTGCAGATGTCACACACAGACTTGACTCAATTTGCTCCGATGCTCCCAAGTTCATCCTTGGAGATTTTAATCACTGCACTTTAAATAAGACTATGAGAACCTATGAACAATATGTAACCTGTTCGACAACTTTGAAAAACTCTAAAATAGACCTGTGTTATGGGTCTGTAAAGGGAGCTTATAAGTCCCTGCCCATGCCTTCCCTCGGAGCGTCATATCATAACAGTGTTTACCTAATGCCCCTGTACAAATCGCTCTTCAGACGGCCCCAGTGCACCGAGAAGGAAGTTAAAATCTGGTCTCAGGACAATATTTCGGCACTTCAAGCATGCTTTGAATGCACTGACTGGAATTGTTTTCTCAGTACTTGTGATGACATTGATGAACTTTGTGACACTGTTTCCTCTTATGTTTCTTTTTGCACAGACTCTGTTATTCCATCAAAAAAGGTTGTTATTCATTCAAATAATAAACCTTGGGTAACTAGAGATCTTAAACTTGTCATAAACAAAAAGAAAAGGATCTTCTACACAGGAGACTCTTCTGAGAAGAAGTCTGTCTCCAGAGAAGTGAAGAGGGAAATTGCCAAGGCTAAAATAAAATA
>NC_140272.1:0-95000 GCF_964030765.1 Micromesistius poutassou
CTAACCCTAACCCTAACCCTAACCCTAACCCTAACCCTAACCCTAACCCTAACCCTAACCGCTAACCCTAACCCTAACCCTACCCTAACCCTAACCCTAACCCTAACCCTAACCCTAACCCTAACCCTAACCCTAACCCTAACCCTAACCCTAACCTAACCCTAACCCTAACCCTAACCCTAACCCTAACCCTAACCCTAACCCTAACCCTAACCCTAACCCTAACACCCCCTACCCCCTAACCCTAACCCTAACCCTACCCTAACCCTAACCCTAACCCTAACCCTAACCCTAACCCTAACCCTAACCCTAACCCTAACCCTAACCCTAACCCTAACCCTAACCCTAACCCTAACCCTAACCCTAACCCTAACCCTAACCCAAACCCTAACCCTAACCCTAACCCTAACCCTAACCCTAACCCTAACCCTAACCCTAACCCTAACCCTAACCCTAACCCTAACCCTAACCCTAACCCTAACCCTAACCCTAACCCTAACCCTAACCCTAACCCTAACCCTAACCCTAACCCTAACCCTAACCCTAACCCTAACCCTAACCCTAACCCTAACCCTAACCCTAACCCTAACCCTAACCCTAACCCTAACCCTAACCCTAACCCTAACCCTAACCCTAACCCTAACCCTAACCCTAACCCTAACCCTAACCCTAACCCTAACCCTAACCCTAACCCTAACCCTAACCCTAACCCTAACCCTAACCCTAACCCTAACCCTAACCCTAACCCTAACCCTAACCCTAACCCTAACCCTAACCCTAACCCTAACCCTAACCCTAACCCTAACCCTAACCCTAACCCTAACCCTAACCCTAACCCTAACCCTAACCCTAACCCTAACCCTAACCCTAACCCTAACCCTAACCCTAACCCTAACCCTAACCCTAACCCTAACCCTAACCCTAACCCTAACCCTAACCCTAACCCTAACCCTAACCCTAACCCTAACCCTAACCCTAACCCTAACCCTAACCCTAACCCTAACCCTAACCCTAACCCTAACCCTAACCCTAACCCTAACCCTAACCCTAACCCTAACCCTAACCCTAACCCTAACCCTAACCCTAACCCTAACCCTAACCCTAACCCTAACCCTAACCCTAACCCTAACCCTAACCCTAACCCTAACCCTAACCCTAACCCTAACCCTAACCCTAACCCTAACCCTAACCCTAACCCTAACCCTAACCCTAACCCTAACCCTAACCCTAACCCTAACCCTAACCCTAACCCTAACCCTAACCCTAACCCTAACCCTAACCCTAACCCTAACCCTAACCCTAACCCTAACCCTAACCCTAACCCTAACCCTAACCCTAACCCTAACCCTAACCCTAACCCTAACCCTAACCCTAACCCTAACCCTAACCCTAACCCTAACCCTAACCCTAACCCTAACCCTAACCCTAACCCTAACCCTAACCCTAACCCTAACCCTAACCCTAACCCTAACCCTAACCCTAACCCTAACCCTAACCCTAACCCTAACCCTAACCCTAACCCTAACCCTAACCCTAACCCTAACCCTAACCCTAACCCTAACCCTAACCCTAACCCTAACCCTAACCCTAACCCTAACCCTAACCCTAACCCTAACCCTAACCCTAACCCTAACCCTAACCCTAACCCTAACCCTAACCCTAACCCTAACCCTAACCCTAACCCTAACCCTAACCCTAACCCTAACCCTAACCCTAACCCTAACCCTAACCCTAACCCTAACCCTAACCCTAACCCTAACCCTAACCCTAACCCTAACCCTAACCCTAACCCTAACCCTAACCCTAACCCTAACCCTAACCCTAACCCTAACCCTAACCCTAACCCTAACCCTAACCCTAACCCTAACCCTAACCCTAACCCTAACCCTAACCCTAACCCTAACCCTAACCCTAACCCTAACCTAACCCTAACCCTAACCCTAACCCTAACCCTAACCCTAACCCTAACCCTAACCCTAACCCTAACCCTAACCCTAACCCTAACCCTAACCCTAACCCTAACCCTAACCCTAACCCTAACCCTAACCCTAACCCTAACCCTAACCCTAACCCTAACCCTAACCCTAACCCTAACCCTAACCCTAACCCTAACCCTAACCCTAACCCTAACCCTAACCCTAACCCTAACCCTAACCCTAACCCTAACCCTAACCCTAACCCTAACCCTAACCCTAACCCTAACCCTAACCCTAACCCTAACCCTAACCCTAACCCTAACCCTAACCCTAACCCTAACCCTAACCCTAACCCTAACCCTAACCCTAACCCTAACCCTAACCCTAACCCTAACCCTAACCCTAACCCTAACCCTAACCCTAACCCTAACCCTAACCCTAACCCTAACCCTAACCCTAACCCTAACCCTAACCCTAACCCTAACCCTAACCCTAACCCTAACCCTAACCCTAACCCTAACCCTAACCCTAACCCTAACCCTAACCCTAACCCTAACCCTAACCCTAACCCTAACCCTAACCCTAACCCTAACCCTAACCCTAACCCTAACCCTAACCCTAACCCTAACCCTAACCCTAACCCTAACCCTAACCCTAACCCTAACCCTAACCCTAACCCTAACCCTAACCCTAACCCTAACCCTAACCCTAACCCTAACCCTAACCCTAACCCTAACCCTAACCCTAACCCTAACCCTAACCCTAACCCTAACCCTAACCCTAACCCTAACCCTAACCCTAACCCTAACCCTAACCCTAACCCTAACCCTAACCCTAACCCTAACCCTAACCCTAACCCTAACCCTAACCCTAACCCTAACCCTAACCCTAACCCTAACCCTAACCCTAACCCTAACCCTAACCCTAACCCTAACCCTAACCCTAACCCTAACCCTAACCCTAACCCTAACCCTAACCCTAACCCTAACCCTAACCCTAACCCTAACCCTAACCCTAACCCTAACCCTAACCCTAACCCTAACCCTAACCCTAACCCTAACCCTAACCCTAACCCTAACCCTAACCCTAACCCTAACCCTAACCCTAACCCTAACCCTAACCCTAACCCTAACCCTAACCCTAACCCTAACCCTAACCCTAACCCTAACCCTAACCCTAACCCTAACCCTAACCCTAACCCTAACCCTAACCCTAACCCTAACCCTAACCCTAACCCTAACCCTAACCCTAACCCTAACCCTAACCCTAACCCTAACCCTAACCCTAACCCTAACCCTAACCCTAACCCTAACCCTAACCCTAACCCTAACCCTAACCCTAACCCTAACCCTAACCCTAACCCTAACCCTAACCCTAACCCTAACCCTAACCCTAACCCTAACCCTAACCCTAACCCTAACCCTAACCCTAACCCTAACCCTAACCCTAACCCTAACCCTAACCCTAACCCTAACCCTAACCCTAACCCTAACCCTAACCCTAACCCTAACCCTAACCCTAACCCTAACCCTAACCCTAACCCTAACCCTAACCCTAACCCTAACCCTAACCCTAACCCTAACCCTAACCCTAACCCTAACCCTAACCCTAACCCTAACCCTAACCCTAACCCTAACCCTAACCCTAACCCTAACCCTAACCCTAACCCTAACCCTAACCCTAACCCTAACCCTAACCCTAACCCTAACCCTAACCCTAACCCTAACCCTAACCCTAACCCTAACCCTAACCCTAACCCTAACCCTAACCCTAACCCTAACCCTAACCCTAACCCTAACCCTAACCCTAACCCTAACCCTAACCCTAACCCTAACCCTAACCCTAACCCTAACCCTAACCCTAACCCTAACCCTAACCCTAACCCTAACCCTAACCCTAACCCTAACCCTAACCCTAACCCTAACCCTAACCCTAACCCTAACCCTAACCCTAACCCTAACCCTAACCCTAACCCTAACCCTAACCCTAACCCTAACCCTAACCCTAACCCTAACCCTAACCCTAACCCTAACCCTAACCCTAACCCTAACCCTAACCCTAACCCTAACCCTAACCCTAACCCTAACCCTAACCCTAACCCTAACCCTAACCCTAACCCTAACCCTAACCCTAACCCTAACTACCCTAACCCTAACCCTAACCCTAACCCTAACCCTAACCCTAACCCTAACCCTAACCCTAACCCTAACCCTAACCCTAACCCTAACCCTAACCCTAACCCTAACCCTAACCCTAACCCTAACCCTAACCCTAACCCTAACCCTAACCCTAACCCTAACCCTAACCCTAACCCTAACCCTAACCCTAACCCTAACCCTAACCCTAACCCTAACCCTAACCCTAACCCTAACCCTAACCCTAACCCTAACCCTAACCCTAACCCTAACCCTAACCCTAACCCTAACCCTAACCCTAACCCTAACCCTAACCCTAACCCTAACCCTAACCCTAACCCTAACCCTAACCCTAACCCTAACCCTAACCCTAACCCTAACCCTAACCCTAACCCTAACCCTAACCCTAACCCTAACCCTAACCCTAACCCTAACCCTAACCCTAACCCTAACCCTAACCCTAACCCTAACCCTAACCCTAACCCTAACCCTAACCCTAACCCTAACCCTAACCCTAACCCTAACCCTAACCCTAACCCTAACCCTAACCCTAACCCTAACCCTAACCCTAACCCTAACCCTAACCCTAACCCTAACCCTAACCCTAACCCTAACCCTAACCCTAACCCTAACCCTAACCCTAACCCTAACCCTAACCCTAACCCTAACCCTAACCCTAACCCTAACCCTAACCCTAACCCTAACCCTAACCCTAACCCTAACCCTAACCCTAACCCTAACCCTAACCCTAACCCTAACCCTAACCCTAACCCTAACCCTAACCCTAACCCTAACCCTAACCCTAACCCTAACCCTAACCCTAACCCTAACCCTAACCCTAACCCTAACCCTAACCCTAACCCTAACCCTAACCCTAACCCTAACCCTAACCCTAACCCTAACCCTAACCCTAACCCTAACCCTAACCCTAACCCTAACCCTAACCCTAACCCTAACCCTAACCCTAACCCTAACCCTAACCCTAACCCTAACCCTAACCCTAACCCTAACCCTAACCCTAACCCTAACCCTAACCCTAACCCTAACCCTAACCCTAACCCTAACCCTAACCCTAACCCTAACCCTAACCCTAACCCTAACCCTAACCCTAACCCTAACCCTAACCCTAACCCTAACCCTAACCCTAACCCTAACCCTAACCCTAACCCTAACCCTAACCCTAACCCTAACCCTAACCCTAACCCTAACCCTAACCCTAACCCTAACCCTAACCCTAACCCTAACCCTAACCCTAACCCTAACCCTAACCCTAACCCTAACCCTAACCCTAACCCTAACCCTAACCCTAACCCTAACCCTAACCCTAACCCTAACCCTAACCCTAACCCTAACCCTAACCCTAACCCTAACCCTAACCCTAACCCTAACCCTAACCCTAACCCTAACCCTAACCCTAACCCTAACCCTAACCCTAACCCTAACCCTAACCCTAACCCTAACCCTAACCCTAACCCTAACCCTAACCCTAACCCTAACCCTAACCCTAACCCTAACCCTAACCCTAACCCTAACCCTAACCCTAACCCTAACCCTAACCCTAACCCTAACCCTAACCCTAACCCTAACCCTAACCCTAACCCTAACCCTAACCCTAACCCTAACCCTAACCCTAACCCTAACCCTAACCCTAACCCTAACCCTAACCCTAACCCTAACCCTAACCCTAACCCTAACCCTAACCTAACCCTAACCCTAACCCTAACCCTAACCCTAACCCTAACCCTAACCCTAACCCTAACCCTAACCCTAACCCTAACCCTAACCCTAACCCTAACCCTAACCCTAACCCTAACCCTAACCCTAACCCTAACCCTAACCCTAACCCTAACCCTAACCCTAACCCTAACCCTAACCCTAACCCTAACCCTAACCCTAACCCTAACCCTAACCCTAACCCTAACCCTAACCCTAACCCTAACCCTAACCCTAACCCTAACCCTAACCCTAACCCTAACCCTAACCCTAACCCTAACCCTAACCCTAACCCTAACCCTAACCCTAACCCTAACCCTAACCCTAACCCTAACCCTAACCCTAACCCTAACCCTAACCCTAACCCTAACCCTAACCCTAACCCTAACCCTAACCCTAACCCTAACCCTAACCCTAACCCTAACCCTAACCCTAACCCTAACCCTAACCCTAACCCTAACCCTAACCCTAACCCTAACCCTAACCCTAACCCTAACCCTAACCCTAACCCTAACCCTAACCCTAACCCTAACCCTAACCCTAACCCTAACCCTAACCCTAACCCTAACCCTAACCCTAACCCTAACCCTAACCCTAACCCTAACCCTAACCCTAACCCTAACCCTAACCCTAACCCTAACCCTAACCCTAACCCTAACCCTAACCCTAACCCTAACCCTAACCCTAACCCTAACCCTAACCCTAACCCTAACCCTAACCCTAACCCTAACCCTAACCCTAACCCTAACCCTAACCCTAACCCTAACCCTAACCCTAACCCTAACCCTAACCCTAACCCTAACCCTAACCCTAACCCTAACCCTAACCCTAACCCTAACCCTAACCCTAACCCTAACCCTAACCCTAACCCTAACCCTAACCCTAACCCTAACCCTAACCCTAACCCTAACCCTAACCCTAACCCTAACCCTAACCCTAACCCTAACCCTAACCCTAACCCTAACCCTAACCCTAACCCTAACCCTAACCCTAACCCTAACCCTAACCCTAACCCTAACCCTAACCCTAACCCTAACCCTAACCCTAACCCTAACCCTAACCCTAACCCTAACCCTAACCCTAACCCTAACCCTAACCCTAACCCTAACCCTAACCCTAACCCTAACCCTAACCCTAACCCTAACCCTAACCCTAACCCTAACCCTAACCCTAACCCTAACCCTAACCCTAACCCTAACCCTAACCCTAACCCTAACCCTAACCCTAACCCTAACCCTAACCCTAACCCTAACCCTAACCCTAACCCTAACCCTAACCCTAACCCTAACCCTAACCCTAACCCTAACCCTAACCCTAACCCTAACCCTAACCCTAACCCTAACCCTAACCCTAACCCTAACCCTAACCCTAACCCTAACCCTAACCCTAACCCTAACCCTAACCCTAACCCTAACCCTAACCCTAACCCTAACCCTAACCCTAACCCTAACCCTAACCCTAACCCTAACCCTAACCCTAACCCTAACCCTAACCCTAACCCTAACCCTAACCCTAACCCTAACCCTAACCCTAACCCTAACCCTAACCCTAACCCTAACCCTAACCCTAACCCTAACCCTAACCCTAACCCTAACCCTAACCCTAACCCTAACCCTAACCCTAACCCTAACCCTAACCCTAACCCTAACCCTAACCCTAACCCTAACCCTAACCCTAACCCTAACCCTAACCCTAACCCTAACCCTAACCCTAACCCTAACCCTAACCCTAACCCTAACCCTAACCCTAACCCTAACCCTAACCCTAACCCTAACCCTAACCCTAACCCTAACCCTAACCCTAACCCTAACCCTAACCCTAACCCTAACCCTAACCCTAACCCTAACCCTAACCCTAACCCTAACCCTAACCCTAACCCTAACCCTAACCCTAACCCTAACCCTAACCCTAACCCTAACCCTAACCCTAACCCTAACCCTAACCCTAACCCTAACCCTAACCCTAACCCTAACCCTAACCCTAACCCTAACCCTAACCCTAACCCTAACCCTAACCCTAACCCTAACCCTAACCCTAACCCTAACCCTAACCCTAACCCTAACCCTAACCCTAACCCTAACCCTAACCCTAACCCTAACCCTAACCCTAACCCTAACCCTAACCCTAACCCTAACCCTAACCCTAACCCTAACCCTAACCCTAACCCTAACCCTAACCCTAACCCTAACCCTAACCCTAACCCTAACCCTAACCCTAACCCTAACCCTAACCCTAACCTAACCCTAACCCTAACCCTAACCCTAACCCTAACCCTAACCCTAACCCTAACCCTAACCCTAACCCTAACCCTAACCCTAACCCTAACCCTAACCCTAACCCTAACCCTAACCCTAACCCTAACCCTAACCCTAACCCTAACCCTAACCCTAACCCTAACCCTAACCCTAACCCTAACCCTAACCCTAACCCTAACCCTAACCCTAACCCTAACCCTAACCCTAACCCTAACCCTAACCCTAACCCTAACCCTAACCCTAACCCTAACCCTAACCCTAACCCTAACCCTAACCCTAACCCTAACCCTAACCCTAACCCTAACCCTAACCCTAACCCTAACCCTAACCTAACCCTAACCCTAACCCTAACCCTAACCCTAACCCTAACCCTAACCCTAACCCTAACCCTAACCCTAACCCTAACCCTAACCCTAACCCTAACCCTAACCCTAACCCTAACCCTAACCCTAACCCTAACCCTAACCCTAACCCTAACCCTAACCCTAACCCTAACCCTAACCCTAACCCTAACCCTAACCCTAACCCTAACCCTAACCCTAACCCTAACCCTAACCCTAACCCTAACCCTAACCCTAACCCTAACCCTAACCCTAACCCTAACCCTAACCCTAACCCTAACCCTAACCCTAACCCTAACCCTAACCCTAACCCTAACCCTAACCCTAACCCTAACCCTAACCCTAACCCTAACCCTAACCCTAACCCTAACCCTAACCCTAACCCTAACCCTAACCCTAACCCTAACCCTAACCCTAACCCTAACCCTAACCCTAACCCTAACCCTAACCCTAACCCTAACCCTAACCCTAACCCTAACCCTAACCCTAACCCTAACCCTAACCCTAACCCTAACCCTAACCCTAACCCTAACCCTAACCCTAACCCTAACCCTAACCCTAACCCTAACCCTAACCCTAACCCTAACCCTAACCCTAACCCTAACCCTAACCCTAACCCTAACCCTAACCCTAACCCTAACCCTAACCCTAACCCTAACCTAACCCTAACCCTAACCCTAACCCTAACCCTAACCCTAACCCTAACCCTAACCCTAACCCTAACCCTAACCCTAACCCTAACCCTAACCCTAACCCTAACCCTAACCCTAACCCTAACCCTAACCCTAACCCTAACCCTAACCCTAACCCTAACCCTAACCCTAACCCTAACCCTAACCCTAACCCTAACCCTAACCCTAACCCTAACCCTAACCCTAACCCTAACCCTAACCCTAACCCTAACCCTAACCCTAACCCTAACCCTAACCCTAACCCTAACCCTAACCCTAACCCTAACCCTAACCCTAACCCTAACCCTAACCCTAACCCTAACCCTAACCCTAACCCTAACCCTAACCCTAACCCTAACCCTAACCCTAACCCTAACCCTAACCCTAACCCTAACCCTAACCCTAACCCTAACCCTAACCCTAACCCTAACCCTAACCCTAACCCTAACCCTAACCCTAACCCTAACCCTAACCCTAACCCTAACCCTAACCCTAACCCTAACCCTAACCCTAACCCTAACCCTAACCCTAACCCTAACCCTAACCCTAACCCTAACCCTAACCCTAACCCTAACCCTAACCCTAACCCTAACCCTAACCCTAACCCTAACCCTAACCCTAACCCTAACCCTAACCCTAACCCTAACCCTAACCCTAACCCTAACCCTAACCCTAACCCTAACCCTAACCCTAACCCTAACCCTAACCCTAACCCTAACCCTAACCCTAACCCTAACCCTAACCCTAACCCTAACCCTAACCCTAACCCTAACCCTAACCCTAACCCTAACCCTAACCCTAACCCTAACCCTAACCCTAACCCTAACCCTAACCCTAACCCTAACCCTAACCCTAACCCTAACCCTAACCCTAACCCTAACCCTAACCCTAACCCTAACCCTAACCCTAACCCTAACCCTAACCCTAACCCTAACCCTAACCCTAACCCTAACCCTAACCCTAACCCTAACCCTAACCCTAACCCTAACCCTAACCCTAACCCTAACCCTAACCCTAACCCTAACCCTAACCCTAACCCTAACCCTAACCCTAACCCTAACCCTAACCCTAACCCTAACCCTAACCCTAACCCTAACCCTAACCCTAACCCTAACCCTAACCCTAACCCTAACCCTAACCCTAACCCTAACCCTAACCCTAACCCTAACCCTAACCCTAACCCTAACCCTAACCCTAACCCTAACCCTAACCCTAACCCTAACCCTAACCCTAACCCTAACCCTAACCCTAACCCTAACCCTAACCCTAACCCTAACCCTAACCCTAACCCTAACCCTAACCCTAACCCTAACCCTAACCCTAACCCTAACCCTAACCCTAACCCTAACCCTAACCCTAACCCTAACCCTAACCCTAACCCTAACCCTAACCCTAACCCTAACCCTAACCCTAACCCTAACCCTAACCCTAACCCTAACCCTAACCCTAACCCTAACCCTAACCCTAACCCTAACCCTAACCCTAACCCTAACCCTAACCCTAACCCTAACCCTAACCCTAACCCTAACCCTAACCCTAACCCTAACCCTAACCCTAACCCTAACCCTAACCCTAACCCTAACCCTAACCCTAACCCTAACCCTAACCCTAACCCTAACCCTAACCCTAACCCTAACCCTAACCCTAACCCTAACCCTAACCCTAACCCTAACCCTAACCCTAACCCTAACCCTAACCCTAACCCTAACCCTAACCCTAACCCTAACCCTAACCCTAACCCTAACCCTAACCCTAACCCTAACCCTAACCCTAACCCTAACCCTAACCCTAACCCTAACCCTAACCCTAACCCTAACCCTAACCCTAACCCTAACCCTAACCCTAACCCTAACCCTAACCCTAACCCTAACCCTAACCCTAACCCTAACCCTAACCCTAACCCTAACCCTAACCCTAACCCTAACCCTAACCCTAACCCTAACCCTAACCCTAACCCTAACCCTAACCCTAACCCTAACCCTAACCCTAACCCTAACCCTAACCCTAACCCTAACCCTAACCCTAACCCTAACCCTAACCCTAACCCTAACCCTAACCCTAACCCTAACCCTAACCCTAACCCTAACCCTAACCCTAACCCTAACCCTAACCCTAACCCTAACCCTAACCCTAACCCTAACCCTAACCCTAACCCTAACCCTAACCCTAACCCTAACCCTAACCCTAACCCTAACCCTAACCCTAACCCTAACCCTAACCCTAACCCTAACCCTAACCCTAACCCTAACCCTAACCCTAACCCTAACCCTAACCCTAACCCTAACCCTAACCCTAACCCTAACCCTAACCCTAACCCTAACCCTAACCCTAACCCTAACCCTAACCCTAACCCTAACCCTAACCCTAACCCTAACCCTAACCCTAACCCTAACCCTAACCCTAACCCTAACCCTAACCCTAACCCTAACCCTAACCCTAACCCTAACCCTAACCCTAACCCTAACCCTAACCCTAACCCTAACCCTAACCCTAACCCTAACCCTAACCCTAACCCTAACCCTAACCCTAACCCTAACCCTAACCCTAACCCTAACCCTAACCCTAACCCTAACCCTAACCCTAACCCTAACCCTAACCCTAACCCTAACCCTAACCCTAACCCTAACCCTAACCCTAACCCTAACCCTAACCCTAACCCTAACCCTAACCCTAACCCTAACCCTAACCCTAACCCTAACCCTAACCCTAACCCTAACCCTAACCCTAACCCTAACCCTAACCCTAACCCTAACCCTAACCCTAACCCTAACCCTAACCCTAACCCTAACCCTAACCCTAACCCTAACCCTAACCCTAACCCTAACCCTAACCCTAACCCTAACCCTAACCCTAACCCTAACCCTAACCCTAACCCTAACCCTAACCCTAACCCTAACCCTAACCCTAACCCTAACCCTAACCCTAACCCTAACCCTAACCCTAACCCTAACCCTAACCCTAACCCTAACCCTAACCCTAACCCTAACCCTAACCCTAACCCTAACCCTAACCCTAACCCTAACCCTAACCCTAACCCTAACCCTAACCCTAACCCTAACCCTAACCCTAACCCTAACCCTAACCCTAACCCTAACCCTAACCCTAACCCTAACCCTAACCCTAACCCTAACCCTAACCCTAACCCTAACCCTAACCCTAACCCTAACCCTAACCCTAACCCTAACCCTAACCCTAACCCTAACCCTAACCCTAACCCTAACCCTAACCCTAACCCTAACCCTAACCCTAACCCTAACCCTAACCCTAACCCTAACCCTAACCCTAACCCTAACCCTAACCCTAACCCTAACCCTAACCCTAACCCTAACCCTAACCCTAACCCTAACCCTAACCCTAACCCTAACCCTAACCCTAACCCTAACCCTAACCCTAACCCTAACCCTAACCCTAACCCTAACCCTAACCCTAACCCTAACCCTAACCCTAACCCTAACCCTAACCCTAACCCTAACCCTAACCCTAACCCTAACCCTAACCCTAACCCTAACCCTAACCCTAACCCTAACCCTAACCCTAACCCTAACCCTAACCCTAACCCTAACCCTAACCCTAACCCTAACCCTAACCCTAACCCTAACCCTAACCCTAACCCTAACCCTAACCCTAACCCTAACCCTAACCCTAACCCTAACCCTAACCCTAACCCTAACCCTAACCCTAACCCTAACCCTAACCCTAACCCTAACCCTAACCCTAACCCTAACCCTAACCCTAACCCTAACCCTAACCCTAACCCTAACCCTAACCCTAACCCTAACCCTAACCCTAACCCTAACCCTAACCCTAACCCTAACCCTAACCCTAACCCTAACCCTAACCCAACCCTAACCCTAACCATAACCAACCCTAACCTAACCCTAACCATAACCAACCCTAACCCTAGCCTAACCATAACCAACCCTGACCTAACCCTAACCATAACCAACCCTAACCCTAGCCTAACCATAACCAACCATAACCAACCCTAACCCTAGCCTAACCATAACCAACCCTGACCTAACCCTAACCATAACCAACCCTAACCTAACCCTAACCATAACCAACCCTAACCCTAGCCTAACCATAACCAACCCTGACCTAACCCTAACCATAACCAACCCTAACCTAACCATAACCAACCCTAGCCCTTACTAACCCTAACCCTTAGTCTTATCCTAAACCTAACCTTACTGCCACTCTAAATTTTAACCCTAACCATTTAATTGGACACAAATAAATAGGTCATACATTTATATAATCATTAATTCATAATTTTATTTTCATACTTACATCATTAATAATAAACATACAATACAACTTACAATACAACAAACTATACAAACCATACACTTATCTTACAAATACAACACTTACCTTATTTTCTGAAAAAGAGAAAGGGGTGATTATAATTATTAATTCATATTTTTATTTTCATTCTAACATCATTAATAATAAATATGCAATACAACTTGCAATACAACCTACTATACAAACTATACACTTACCTCACAAATCCAACACTTACCTTTTTTCTCTGAAAAGAGAAAAGGGGTGGGTTTAATTAGGAGCAGGGAGCTCTGCTCACTTTGCAGTCGAGCATCGCCAGGACAGCACGTGTTCTTTGCTCCTGGAGTTTTTTCTGTGCCAGCCTGAAGAAGACTCTATGCAGTCGAAACGTCGTACAGGCACGCTTTTTTATTTATTTATCTTGAGACATTTTATGTTAAACTGAATTAGTTTTTTTCTTTTATAAAAAATAAAGACATTTTTCTCTACGAAATTGGATGTGAGGACATTTTTCATTGTTGCACTTACAATATTAGCAGAATGGACGGAGGTTGGACAGAGGTCCGCTACGGCAGAGGACGCCAGAGCTTCCGTCGGCGGCAGGGGGTCCAGTTTGGCGAGGGGTCTTGTAGGTGGAAGGACCGTGCACCCCCCGTCTCCTCTAGGAGGGGATGGGATCATTTTCCCAATCCTAGCCGGCCAGTGCCTCCACCGGGGACGTCTCGCTATTTGGGTCCCCAATCGCGCTCATTTGCATCTGTGGTAGGGGGTCGCCAGTATACTGCCAGACCTACCCGTAGGTTTGTTTCTCCGCGGGCGAGGGAGTCTGACGACATTAGGCGACAACCAGCTGACCCACAGTTTGGGCGTCTGGTCCGGAAGATGCATGCACTGATCAAGATGGTCCATCATCTGCAAAACGTGGCTCCTAAGCCTGGTAAGGAGGAGCCGAAGATGATCTCCAGGATGGTGGAGATTCTGTCTTCAATGATCAAGCCTGCTGCTCCTACAGCATGCACCATGGAGTTTATAAAGGGCAATGCAGACAATTGGGGCTATAACACCTTGACTATTTTGATGGACCACTACAACAAAGGCTTGGAGGACATTCTGGAGGAACTCTCTGGGCTTCTGGTTCCAGATTGGAAATCAGCTTTTCAGGTAGCTGTGAGATGGGCCAGGAGGAACCTGCCTCGTCTGACACGGGATGTTGTCGACCATGCAGAGGCTCTTCTTACAGCCAGGGTGGTTGCCACTGGGGGTCAGGGGATGCATGTGCAAGAGCACGTGCAGGCGAAGGTGCCAACGGCTGGGACTTACGTCCCACAACAACCCCAAGTGGAGGTCACAGCACAGACGCACCAATCACAGAGGCGAGCCATGATTACCTCAGTGGCCACCATGACCGACCCACCTGTCCAGGAATGGGACAGGCACTCTCGGGGAACAGATTCTCCCCGTGAACGCAGGGGTCCTAGGAAAACCAGAGGAGTTGTGTTGACGGAGGACAACCTACCTCTGGAACAGCAACTGGAAGACTCACAGGACTGGAGAGTGTTGGAAGCACCCATCCAAGATTCGACTCACAGAGAGTTGGAGGCCTTGTTTGATGGGTTGTATGCTGAAGAACAGGCAGAGGAGGCTGCAGCTCGGACTCCCGCTAACCCTCCAACAGTCTCCAGGCTGGAAACTCGGGCTTCGGACCAGGAGATAGTCCAAGTCCATCGTGATTCGGATCCGGAGGAAGGGGATTTCTTTGTAGATTCCAGTGACCATTTCACATCCCCAGGACCTCAGCGTTTTCAAGTGAGGAGACATGTCAACACCCAACGAAAACTCACCGATTGGGACTTGGGGGTGAACAAAAAGTGGATATTTATTGGGGATTCGAACCTTGGCAGAATGCCAGAGTTTTCTAACAAGGATCTGCAGATAGAGAGTTTTCCAGGGGCTCACTTCCGCCATGCTCAAGCTCTCATGGAAAAAACACGCCCACCAAGTGACGTGGAAGTGGAGAAAATTGTACTCTCGTTTGGGATAAACGGTAGGGGGAACAAATTCTTCACCACTGTGAAGAATCTGCAGGGGGCCATCAGATCTACTGAGAGGAAGTTTCCCTTTGCTGACATCTGGATTCCCCTTGTCAACTTTTCTCCAGTCCTCCCCACAGAAGTCCAGGAGAATCTACAGTCTCTCAATGATTACCTAGAGAGATATATGGTCTATATTCCTCTCCTACCAGAACCCAGGTTTGATACAGAAGAAGATGGCATACACTGGACTGAAGGGACTGGGAGGGCTATGTTTGATCATTGGGTGGAGTTTTTAAACTCGACTCCTTCATGGTAAATTAAAAAGCCTAAACCTAACCACTATCCCTAATTTTGAACTCTATTTTCATGCCTAAACCTAACCATTAGCCCTAACCCAACCCTATCACTAACCCTAACCATACCCAACCCTAACCCTAACCCTTCTCTCTCCTGTGTGCCGCGTAGTGGCGCATGGGAGACTGCATAGCAGTCCCGTGTGCCGCTGCGTGGTGCATGGGAGGGGGTGCCTTTTTCTCACCCTAACCCCAACCCTAACCTAAACATAACCAACCATAACCAACCCTAACCCTAACCATAACCAACCCTAACCTAACCCTAACCATAACCAACCCTAACCCTAGCCTAACCATAACCAACCCTGACCTAACCCTAACCATAACCAACCCTAACCCTAGCCTAACCATAACCAACCATAACCAACCCTAACCCTAGCCTAACCATAACCAACCCTGACCTAACCCTAACCATAACCAACCCTAACCTAACCCTAACCATAACCAACCCTAACCCTAGCCTAACCATAACCAACCCTGACCTAACCCTAACCATAACCAACCCTAACCTAACCATAACCAACCCTAGCCCTTACTAACCCTAACCCTTAGTCTTATCCTAAACCTAACCTTACTGCCACTCTAAATTTTAACCCTAACCATTTAATTGGACACAAATAAATAGGTCATACATTTATATAATCATTAATTCATAATTTTATTTTCATACTTACATCATTAATAATAAACATACAATACAACTTACAATACAACAAACTATACAAACCATACACTTATCTTACAAATACAACACTTACCTTATTTTCTGAAAAAGAGAAAGGGGTGATTATAATTATTAATTCATATTTTTATTTTCATTCTAACATCATTAATAATAAATATGCAATACAACTTGCAATACAACCTACTATACAAACTATACACTTACCTCACAAATCCAACACTTACCTTTTTTCTCTGAAAAGAGAAAAGGGGTGGGTTTAATTAGGAGCAGGGAGCTCTGCTCACTTTGCAGTCGAGCATCGCCAGGACAGCACGTGTTCTTTGCTCCTGGAGTTTTTTCTGTGCCAGCCTGAAGAAGACTCTATGCAGTCGAAACGTCGTACAGGCACGCTTTTTTATTTATTTATCTTGAGACATTTTATGTTAAACTGAATTAGTTTTTTTCTTTTATAAAAAATAAAGACATTTTTCTCTACGAAATTGGATGTGAGGACATTTTTCATTGTTGCACTTACAATATTAGCAGAATGGACGGAGGTTGGACAGAGGTCCGCTACGGCAGAGGACGCCAGAGCTTCCGTCGGCGGCAGGGGGTCCAGTTTGGCGAGGGGTCTTGTAGGTGGAAGGACCGTGCACCCCCCGTCTCCTCTAGGAGGGGATGGGATCATTTTCCCAACCCTAACCCTAACCCTAACCCTAACCCTAACCCTAACCCAACCCTAACCCTAACCCTAACCCTAACCCTAACCCTAACCCTAACCCTAACCCTAACCCTAACCCTAACCCTAACCCACTAACCCTAACCCTAACCCTAACCCTAACCCTAACCCTAACCCTAACCTAACCCTAACCCTAACCCTAACCCTAACCCTAACCCTAACCCTAACCCTAACCCTAACCCTAACCCTAACCCTAACCCTAACCCTAACCCTAACCCTAACCCTAACCCTAACCCTAACCCTAACCCTAACCCTAACCCTAACCCTAACCCTAACCCTAACCCCCTAGCCTCTGAAGAAGTTGTTTTACAACGAAACGTCAGGTACCCCACTTTTAACCTTTTTTATTTATTTTATCACCCCCAGTTTTAACAAAGGCAAACCATTTTATGCCATGGGGCTTTTATTCCTTTTATTCCTTTTATTCCTTTTTTAGAACAGAGTGGCTTAGCAACGATCGTAGCCGGGCAGAGCCTTTTTATCTTTCTATCTTTTTATTCCTTTTTATTCATTTTAATACTTTTATTTGGTAAGCGCTTACCTGGGGTATTTTAACAGTTGAGAGTAAGCAACTTCCCAGGACAAACAAGAACCAAGAAACCAAAACCCAATACAACCTCCTGCTGGGCCGGGAAGCCAACCAAGGCCCCACCCTAACCAAGGACTTACCATAAACCATCTGGGGATACCCAACAACGGACCCCCCCAAAGGATACACACCCTCTCTCCACACATCACCTGTTGTTACTTGGGGGTAAGCTTATTTCATATCCCCCTGGTTTTAATCTACCCTGTACCCCACAATACACTTTTACTTTTTTTATTTATTTTATTTCTTTTAACTACTTTTATTCATTTCTTTGCTTTTATTCCCTTTTTATTATCTACTCTTGCCTGGCTGTGTTCTTGTTGAGTGACTATGTTCCACCAGGGTTCCAGATTTGCTGTCTTATCACATTCCAATGGAGACACGGACACACACACACACACACGTACAAACACACACATGCACTCCACACATACACCCACACAACCAGCTCCCAACACACACCACCTACCTCCACTCACCCACATCACCAAAACATATTTCAAAATCATACAGGCAGTCCACCATCAAACAATTATCACACACGCCATTACCACCAACACCCCACCATCAGGGATGGTTAGACAGGTGAACAAACTGGCTGAATTCATCAAACCTGCCTGCCCTAATCCCCACACTTTTAACAGGGTGAAGCGGAACACGGACGAGTGGCTTAAGCAGAACCTGGTCATTCTAAAGGAACATTACTCCTCTGTTTTAACCACCCTCCTTCCTACAGGCTTTCCCTTTGAGGGGGGCGCCTTTGATGTGGCTGCGAGGTGGGCACGCACCCGGTACAAGCACCGGTTCCGGCCCACTACCCTCCCCCAGACCCGCACCCTCCTCACCTCTGCCACCCCTGACCTCTCCTCACCACCTCCCAGATCCCCTAGCCCTCCCACCACCGCCTCAGCCCCCTACCCAACCACTTCTCCTACCCCATCCATCCTCCCGAGCCTCCGTACTAGGAGCCCACCCCCTGGTTTGCCCCCCAGAGCCCCTCGGGTGAGGAGCCGTCTTACCAACAGCCTGACGCTCCCCCCCACGGCCCAATGGGCCCACTATGGCAAAAACACCTCCCCCCCTCCCACCGTCCAACCAGTGGTGGCTCTGCCGGCCGGGAACCCCGACGCCCATGACACCCTCTCTATCATAGACTTCCCACCCCTCATCCCCACCACTCCCAGCAACTCTCCCACCTCTCCAGCACTTCCCTCAGCCCCCACATTAAATATCCCGGCCGGCAGAACGGTCCACGTGGAGGCCCAGGTCCTCACCACAGTCACCCACGCACTACTGGGTCCGCTGTCCTCCCAGCGCTCACCCACCACCAGCCCAGAGACAGCACCACCGGCACCTACACACACATACATAAAGACACATAATCTCAGCCACATAGTTACCCTAGACTCCCCTTTAATAGAATTAGACACCAGTCCATCCCCCACTCACTCTGTTCCTCCTCCTCCTCCTGTAGATCACACCAAGCAGCGGCCCCCACCACAGGCCCGGACTGGTACAGGTACAGCGGAGAGACTCAACGAGGTGGCTAAACATAACACGATGATGATGGGTCAAAGCAAAGGGAAATGTCCCAAAAAGCAATCCCAATCTGAAGCCACCTCAAGTAACACTAAGTCTTCTCCGCTGTCCGTCCAGTCCGCGAGCACACCATCACAGCGCACCTCACAGCATAGACCCCACCACGTCCCTAATTCGGCTATGTTAAGTCCCTGCACCATCACTCCCGAGCGCAGACGGCCGAGTGTTACCACCGACCCGAAGCCTCGACCGAACAAGACGACATTCAAAATCACGAGACACGATCCTACGGAGCATAAAGTCAGGGATTGGACTATTTGTTCCATCATGCCCGTAGTGTTCATCGGTGACTCAAACCTGGGTCGGATCCCTCCCCACACACACATAGACGTCCAAATTGACAGTTACCCCGGTGCCAACTTCTCCCACATCACACAGATTTTAGATAAGAGCCCCATCAACCCGCACACACAAATTGTGGTGCTCTCTCTGGGCTTTAACAACAGGGAGCAGGGGGGCAAGAGGGCAGCGGCCCAGTTTGATGCACTCCTCACTAAGGCCACAGAGCGCTACCCCCAAGCATCCATCTACTTCCCAGGCATCCACTTCTCCCGCTATCTATCCAGATCACAACAGGACACACTCAGATACATCAACAATCACTTCTCTGACTGCACCCCCAACATACTATATGGCACCTACCCCATCCACTTCACCTCCGACAACCTGCACTGGACACCCGAATCCGCCACCGAAATTTTCAACATTTGGATGGAGCAGCTACGTCCTCCCCCACCGGAATCACCCACCACATCTCACCATAACCACATTCACTACCAGATCACACCCTCACCCTCACCCTCACCCTCACCCTAACCCTTACCCTTACCCTTACCCTAACCCCAACCCCAACCCTAACCCTAACCCCAACCCCAACCCCAACCCCAACCCCAACCCTAAACCTAACCCTAACCCCAACCCCAACCCCAAACCTAACCCCAACCCTCACCCTAACCCTAACCCCAACCCCAACCCCAAACCTAACCCTAACCCCAACCCTCACCCTAACCATAACCTTCCGTCACCCATGCCTAACCATAACCTTCCATTCCCTACGTTTCACCCTCACTGACCTGCGGCCTCTACTGTGGACCCCCACCCAAAAAGCCGGAGCCCTAAAGGCACCCTGGTGCGGGCCCACCTCTCCACTGATTTGAAGCGCCCCCTCTCCACAGCAGAGGCACTTCTTTTAACTAGAGGAGGACAGCGGAGCAATTTTAACAGACTTCAGACACTTACCCCCTTGGGCCTGAACATCGGGGAGCAGGGACCGTACTGGGCCGCTGTTGGGGCTGCCGGGAGGTCCTGGGACTCCTCCCTGGGGGCTTCCTGCATGGCGTCGGGCCAATTGTGTGTTTTAATATGTTGCATGTTTTAATCCTTCCTGTGTGACTCTTTTAGACCATGTTTTTATTGAGGCCTTCCACCTCCTCTACTTTTTACCCCCCTATTTTATTCCATTGGAGGCCTCTTTTTTATGTGTAAGAATGGTATGAATGTTTGAATGATTTTATTATACCTTATTTATCCTTTTATATCTATTTATATACCTATTTATTCGTTTTATCTATTCCCGCACTTACCAAAGCACTTATTTTTATCCTGTTTGTTTTTAATACTTCTTGCATGCTTTTATCATTCCCTTATGTGTGTGTGTGTATATATATATATATATAGGTTTTTTTTATATATGTGTGTGTGTCTTTTCATATTAAAGGGGGTCCTGCATTTTCCATCCATGAATTACTTGAGATTGCAGTGGCTTCCTTTTTTATTCCTATATATATTATATATTTTGTAATCATGCGCATGTTTTTATTATTTATGAGAGGATGGATGTGGATGGGTATGAATGCATGCAAGTATGTATGGATGTGTATATATATATATGTGTGTGAGGGTGTCTATTTATACATCTATTTATGGATTTTTACATATTTATACGCATGTGGGGGCGAACAGGGCCCTTAGATCGCCCCTTCTTTTATTCCAATAGAAGTGTGTTTTTATCGGCCCGACTGCTGTGCTGGCTGCCCCACTGTGGGAGGCCTCTCGGAGCCCCGACCCCTTGGGCCTTCACCGGCACTGGCGGTGCCCTGCTCCCTCTTGACTCGCTCTTGGGGGTCAAAAAAGGAAATAGAATATTAAGTATACTCACCTTTGCTCCGCGCCTCCTCAGACCCCAGCTGCTGCTCCTCCTGCTCCTCCTTCTCTTCCTCTGGTTTTATTCAATCCCTGCAAAAAAAGAAATAAAACACAAAAATGAAAAACAACAATATATATCTAAAAGAAAAAAACTAAATGAAAGGATTGGGAGATGGTGTGCCAGTGCACCCAGGGTCGCATGACCGTCAAAAACTGAATCACTACAAAAACCTAACCCTAACCCTAACCCTAACCCTAACCCTAACCCTGACCCTGACCCTGACCCTGACCCTGACCCTGACCCTGACCCTGACCCTGACCCTGACCCTGACCCTGACCCTAAACCCTGACCCTGACCCTGACCCTGACCCTGACCCTGACCCTAACCCTAACCCTAACCCTAACCCTAACCCTAACCCTAACCCTAACCCTAACCCTAACCCTATCCTCTCTCACCTAACCCTAACCTACTCCCTCCTCTCACCTAACCCTAACCTACTCCCTCCTCTCACCTAACCCTAACCTACTCCCTCCTCTCACCTAACCCTAACCCTCACCCTCACTCTAACCCTAACCTACTCCCTCCTCTCACCTAACCCTAACCCTAACCCTAACCCTAACCCCAACCCCACCCTCTCTGGCCCTAACCCTAACCTCTCCCACCCCCCACCCTAACCATAACCCCCTCCCTCACCAGACCCTAACCCCAACCCCATCCTCTCTGGCCCTAACCCTAACCTCTACCACCCCCTGCCCTAACCCTAACCCCTAACCCTAACCCCAACCCCTACCCCCACTCCCTAACACTAAACCTATCCTCTCCCACCCCTGAACCTAACCCCAACCTTTCCCTTTCCTACCCCACTAAGACCCCCTTACACGACTTCCAACCCAGCCCCCGGCCCCCCACAAAGGATCCCCCTTTATTTAAAAAAAAAAAAAAAAAAAAAAAAAAAAAAAAAAAAAAAAAAAAAAAAAAAAAAAAAAAAAAATTTTTCTTACCATGTTTGTGTCTATTTATTCTGCCCCCATGCTCCAGCCCCAGGCCCCCTTCGTCCCCCTACTCTTTTTTGTTTTTCATATAAATAATGCGGTTTAATTTGGTTTCCAATTGCACCCTTGATATTTATTCAATTGATGTCCTATGGGCCCCCCCTTCCCTGCCATTCCTTTATTTATTCCCCATCCCCTACGCACCTGAAAGGTGCTTTAATGTACCCTCCAAACCCGGAGGTTTGTTTGATTTAACCCACCATTATATAAAAAACATTTGATCTGGACCTATTTGGCGACACCTAGTGGCCGCGTGGAGCTAGGACACTCTGGGGCCATTTTGGCCCGTACTCTTTTTAAGTTCTCGGCTCGGATGGTAACCCTTTGTGTTTGGTTTTCCGTGGGTTTGTTTCGTGTTCTGCCTTTACTAATTATCGCAACGCATTTGAATTTCTGTCACCCTTAATACCGCCCTTATTTAATTAATATGATTACGTTTCTGCCCATGGGGGCCGCCATCTTGGATCCCCCACCACGGCTCTCTGGCTCCATCTCCTGGTTGCTTGATGGAACGTATGACGGATTCCCGACGGTTGGGTTATGATTCATATACATTGTTGCATTAGGCACATTTACATTTGAAAATCTGACCTCTCTATTGGCCCAATTCAAATCTTATTCCCCTGACCTCCAATTGGTTCTTCATCTGACCCCCCGATTGGCTTTCCACCCCAAAACTTCAAATTTGTTGTGTTGTACGGCCCCCCCATTGGACACCTCTGCCCCAGATGTTAAATGTCCCTTCCCTCTACTGTAACTGTCTATAAAAGTATTTGTTTCTGTGCTGTCTTATTCGTGCTTAGTTACCTCGGCTTGATAGGATTCTCGATCATACGGTCTGTCTCTATTGCTATTTAAAATGTACCTGATGAAGTCATTAATTGACGAAACGTTGTACTAGCCCACAGCAGCCAAATTTCCTGAAAGAAAAAATAAAAACGGATATTGGCTGGATCACACTTGTCTTATTTAAAAACCTACAGTTTAGCATAGTTTCGTTCCGCTATCGTTCAAGCTCCTACACTGCTAGAGGAGAACAATGCATCCCGACTACCACCCAGCCGATGGTGAGTGGACCCTGGTCCAAAGGGGCCGTAGAAGACGGTCTCCTCGTGGACCCACCCAGCCTCCTCCGTTAATGAGCCTTTCCACGTGGGCGCCACCTGTCCCGGAGGATCGTTTCCGCCGACGTGATGACGGGCATGAACGCCTCTGGGTCCCGCGCCACTCGTCTCCAGGGCGAAGTGAGCAATACGCCAGGCCCGTAAGGTACTGGTCTCCCCACGGGCCTGCTCGCCACCACTACCACGGATCCTGGTCTGAGACCCACAGACCGGTCTACGCGCCTCCCCACCGACCAGCCTACTCGCCTCCCCGCAGACCGGCCCACTCGCCTCCTCGCCGACCGGCCTACTCACCTCCTCGCCGGTATGCCTACTCACCTCCTCACCGGGCGATGCAGAGGCCTCCCCAGCGCCACGCGCCTGAAGCGCGTCGGGCTCCTCGCCGCCCTGCCTGGGCCCCGGGCCCCCCCGCCGGACCCTGGAGAGCACAGCCACAGGTGAGGCCTCCACCCCCACGTCCTGACCAGCGACCCCGAGACCGGCCCCGACCTCCACGACGTCCGGAACTTCCGGTGGCTAACGCGGCGCGCACTGGGTCTGCGCGTCCGCCTCCACCCAGTCAAGCGCCGCGCGCGCGCGCCCCTGCCGCTCAACTCTCCGACGATCCGGACTTCAGGCGCAAGAACAGGCTGATCCTGGCGGCCTTGAAGGCCTCTCACCACCTCGCCAACTGCGTGGGTCCTGAGCCCCTGCCCGTTGTCGCCAGGCTCGCGGAGAATTTGAGGGTCTCCATACGCCCTGCGGTCCCCAACGCTGCTACCGCGCAACTCATAGAAGGCAACGCACGCAACTGGGAGCACACCACGATGCTGGTGCTCCGCGACCACTACAAGGCTGCCTTAGAGGAGAAGGTTAGTGCGCTCCTCCTGTTGTCAGACCCCATCTGGCGCCCCAACTTCGTTGTGGCGTTGGCCTGGGCTCAACGTCATTTCGGAGAACGCCTGCGCCCGGAGACGGTGGAGGCGCTGCGCGCTCGCCTCCGAGACACATTGGACACCCCGGTTCGACTGGTCCAGCTGTTCCCGGACATCGCGCCTGGCGCTGCGCTGCCGCGCTTCAACCCACCTGAGGCATCGCCGCCGCCTGCCCCCGGCTTCCGGACCCCTGGGCCCGGTCCGATTGACCTCAACATGGGGGCGTGGCCTGCTGACCGGCCTTCCAGGCTGCCGTCACCCACCTTCTCGTTGGCCTTCTCCTCTTCTCCCCCGCCTGCCCCCGGCTTCCGGACCCCTGGGCCCGGTCCGGTTGACCTCAACATGGGGGCGTGGCCTGCTGACCGGCGTTCCAGGCTGCCGTCACCCACCCTCTCGTTGGCCTTCTCCTCTTCTCCGTCTTCTCCGCCTCTGTGCCCCCCCATCCCCCCAGCCTCCCCCCCTCCCTCCTCTTCGTCTTCTGTGCCCCCCACCCCCTCTCCTCCACGACTTGCAGTCCCGGGACCCCCTCGGAGCGACACACCGCTGGCCCGCAGGACCAGGCTCGCGTCCTGCCGCCTCCGCAGACGCACCGCAGCCACGCGCGCTCCGGGACCCTCCTCGCCATCCTCCGCACCTGCGCCTCTGCACGGGGTCCTGACGCCCGCTGCTGTTCCGGTCAGGGTCATCTCTCCGACTCCCTCTTCCTCTCTTCCTCTACCGCCCTCCGGCTCGACACCCACGCATGGGTTAGCCCGGGCCAACGCTGAGAGGAACGACGCGGCTGCTGACGCGCGGGGCCCCGCCCTCCCGATCTCCACCCCGACTGTGACTCTCGCCAGACCCACCCGTCACCCCAGCACGGGTAAGAAATGCCAGGAATGGCGCTTGCAGTCGAGGGAACCGCTTCTGGTTATAGGGGATTCTAATGTCACGCGCTTCGCCGAATATGGCTTACCTGGTCTTCAGATCGACGGCTACCCTGGCGCGTCCTTTCGTCATGCCTCCGCGGTTCTGGCGAAGACCGCCGTCGACCCCAAGGTCCGCAAACTGGTTCTGGCGTTCGGAATCAACGAGAGGGGTAACAAAACAGAACGGGTTTGTGTGGGTAATCTTCAAACCGCAGTCAAATGGGCGCGCATCGCGTTCCCTTGCGCAGCGATCCTCATCCCGGAGATTAATTACTCTCGCGCGCTCCCGTTCAGGGAACAGGAGCTTCTCTCAAAATTAAATACCTTTATCTCCACCCGCTATGAATCCATCCCCGCTCTGCCCAAGAAGTCCTTTGTGACTGAGAGGGACAATGTCCACTGGTCTCGAGACACGGCAGCGCTCCTCTTTGGCCAATGGGTTAAGTTTTTAAACTGAGCGCTCCCGCGTCCCTAGACACGCCTCGAGGGAGCCGCTCCGTTATAAATCTCTCTCCGTCTTTCCGATTGACCGCGGCGCAGTTTTCCCTTCTTGACAAAGGACTCACGTTCATCCCTTCGACCGACATAAACCCCTGTGAGCTTTACCAACAGGTCCGCTCGGATTTGCAACAATATCACCGTAGGGTTAAACTCGCTGTTTACTTTAGAGATCACCCCCCGTCTGAGAAAACACCCTTTACTTACAAGTCGTCGTGGGTTCCGCCAGATGAGGATGTCCCGGTTGAGGTGACGCGTCTGATCAGTGATGACCTCCTGTACTACGCTGACTCCTTTAGGATCAACCCGGCCCCCGCTAACCTCCTCCCCGAGGAGTCGGAGGCTCTCCGACAACTGATTGGAAACAAAAGCATAGTCATCAAGCCCGCCGATAAAGGCAGCGCTGTTGTCATCATGGATAGGTCTCAGTATATATGGGAGGGCCATAGGCAACTGCACGATGCACGCTATTACTCAAAACTTGAGGCTCCCATATATACTGAGACCGTTCCGATGATCTTTGAATTGATTCACTCCCTTTGGAGAAAAAAATACATTACGCACAAACAACGCGATTACCTTCTAGGGGATGCCCAGCCCAGGCCCAGACTCTTCTACATGTTGCCCAAAATACATAAGGAGCCTGTGGCCTGGAGTGAGCCCTTTAAAATCCCCCCGGGACGACCCATCGTCTCTGACTGCAGCAGCGAGACATACCACACGGCAGAGTTTCTCGATCATTACCTTTATCCTTTGTCTATCTCCCACGCGAGCTACGTGAAGGATACCTATGATTTCGTTTCCAAGGTGCGTGCGCTCCGGATCCCCACGCACGCCTTCCTCTTTACGATGGACGTTGACAGCCTATACACCAATATTGATATTGCTGGGGGCATGCGCGCCGTGCGCAATGCTTTTAATCTTAACCCTGACGTCACGCGCCCTGATGACGAACTCCTCCGCCTGCTTGAGATTAACCTTACTAGGAATGATTTCCTCTTTGACGACCAATTCTTCCTTCAGGTTAAGGGTACGGCTATGGGGAAGAAATTCGCCCCCTCCTACGCTAATCTCTTCATGGCCCAATGGGAAACCTCTGCGCTCGCCGCCTGCCCTCTGCAACCTCTCTCCTACATGCGCTATCTAGACGACATCTGGGGCGTTTGGCAACACTCAGAATCGGAATTCCAACTTTTCTTAGAAATCCTCAACACACACGATCCATCCATCACACTTAAATCATGTCAACACCTCTCCTCGGTCGATTTCCTGGACACCACCACGTTTAAAGGTCCTGACTTTGCGATGTCCCTCACTCTAGACGTCAAGGTCTACTTCAAACCCACTGACACGCATGCGCTCTTGCATGCGAACAGCTTCCATCCCAAACACACATTCGCTGGACTCCTTAAGTCGCAACTCTTACGGTTTCAACGCATCTGCTCCAGAACTTCTGACTTCTGGGCGGCTGTCAAAATTCTATTTCAAGCCCTTTCCCTTAGGGGTTACTCGCGCTCGGCCCGCCGTCTCTCCCTTAAAGAGTTTAAATTAGTGCGTCCACCCGTTGAGGGACAGCGTATCCCCTTGGTAACGACCTACTCCACCTCTTCCTCTCGCCTGACCCGATGTGTCAGAAATAATTTCCAGTGTCTTCTGGACTCCACCACCTACCTTCCTGGTTATAATATTATTGCGGCCTACCGTAGGAACAAAAATATAAGGGATCTTCTAATTAGGGCCAAACTACGGCCCCTGGTTGAGCCTAAAGTGGACAGACGCTCCTATTTTTATAATTTCGTTCCGTGGGCCCACAACAAAAATAATGGAGATGTCTTTCCCACTGACCGGCACTCAGACATCAACACCAAAAATTGTGTGTACCTCATCCGTTGCCTCGCATGCAATCTCCAATATGTGGGGGAAACGGGAAACACCATACGTGTCCGTTTCCACCAACACAAACACAACATCAAACGCAAAAAGGACGCTCACCTTCCTTTGGTTGCGCATTTTGTGGAGCACGGATGGCTGGCCCTTTCCGCGTCGGTGCTCGAAGCCAACCCTTTCTGGTCTGCTGCTCAACGGCGCAGAGCTGAGAGACTTTGGATTGACAGGCTGGGGACCTGGCAACCCCTTGGTTTGAACGTTGGGGTGGGTGGGGGACCACCGGGGGGACGTCTGATGATGGCCCGTGCCAGCGACACCACCGCCTTCGGCGGTGTTGTCGTTAATTGTTGACTGTCCTAACCCGCCAGTGCCTCCTACAGTCTCCTCGGCTCTCCTTCCCTCCCTGCCACCATTGCCTGCTCTCCTTCTGAGTCCCACCGGGACCTCTGCTACATGGACTGCACCATCGCACGGTTTTCAAAAAAAGAAAAAAAGTTATTGATTTACATGTTGGAAGATTAAGATAACTTCCCTCCCCTACACCATCGCATGCTCTCTCTCTGAGTCCCACTGGGACCTCGGCTACATGGACTGCACCATTGCACGGTCTTCACTGTTCCAATGCAGGTTACATTGCTTTTTTTATGTGCTATGACCTCATGTGCTGCTTGTGCTTCTACCTTGTATATACTTATCTGCCATTATTTACTTGTTGGGAGGTTAATACTACTTCCCTCCCCCACACCATTACCTGTTCTTTCTCTGAGTCCTACTGGGACCTCTGCTGCATGGTCTGCACCGCCGCATGGTCCTCACTTTTCCAATGCAGGTTATTTGCTGTAAGAAGAAAATATGTGTTATGACCTTATGGGCTACTTGTGCTCCTACCTTGTGCATACTTACCTATTCATCCTCCACATGTTGTTAGGTTCATGTGCTGGATTGTTCCATTTATCAAGTGTGATCCCGTTGTGAGTACCCACCTGCCGTTGGTCCTTTAAGCTTGTGTTTCATGTTTCATGTTAGTATTTGTGCCCCCTCCCTCAGAACTGTGCCCCTCGCCTTGGCCCCTACCTCAACTCACTTGGCCCCGTCCCCCTTTGACTTCTACCACAGACCGTACTATCGCTAGGATTCTTATCCTCCTCCCTGGCCCCCATCCTGACCTCTCCCTAGCTGACTTTGACCGTTACCCTGACTCCCCTGATCCTTACCTACCCTTTCCCATCCCCTATCCTAACCCCAACCTCCTCCCTCACCTGACCCCTATCCTGACCCTAACCCTCTCTCACCTAACCCTAACCTACTCCCTCCTCTCTCACCTAACCCTAACCTACTCCCTCCTCTCTCACCTAATCCTAACCTACTCCCTCCTCTCACCTAACCCTAACCCACTCCCTCCTCTCTCACCTAACCCTAACCTACTCCCTCCTCTCACCTAACCCTAACCTACTCCCTCCTCTCACCTAACCCTAACCTACTCCCTCCTCTCACCTAACCTTAACCTACTCCCTCCTCTCACCTAACCCTAACCTACTCCCTCCTCTCTCACCTAACCCTAACCTACTCCCTCCTCTCACCTAACCCTAACCTACTCCCTCCTCTCACCTAACCCTAACCTACTCCCTCCTCTCACCTAACCTTAACCTACTCCCTCCTCTCACCTAACCCTAACCTACTCCCTCCTCTCACCTAACCCTAACCCTCACCCTCACTCTAACCCTAACCTACTCCCTCCTCTCACCTAACCCTAACCCTAACCCTAACCCTAACCCCAACCCCACCCTCTCTGGCCCTAACCCTAACCTCTCCCACCCCCCACCCTAACCATAACCCCCTCCCTCACCAGACCCTAACCCCAACCCCATCCTCTCTGGCCCTAACCCTAACCTCTACCACCCCCTGCCCTAACCCTAACCCCTAACCCTAACCCCAACCCCTACCCCCACTCCCTAACACTAAACCTATCCTCTCCCACCCCTGAACCTAACCCCAACCTTTCCCTTTCCTACCCCACTAAGACCCCCTTACACGACTTCCAACCCAGCCCCCGGCCCCCCACAAAGGATCCCCCTTTATTTAAAAAAAAAAAAAAAAAAAAAAAAAAAAAAAAAAAAAAAAAAAAAATTTTTCTTACCATGTTTGTGTCTATTTATTCTGCCCCCATGCTCCAGCCCCAGGCCCCCTTCGTCCCCCTACTCTTTTTTGTTTTTCATATAAATAATGCGGTTTAATTTGGTTTCCAATTGCACCCTTGATATTTATTCAATTGATGTCCTATGGGCCCCCCCTTCCCTGCCATTCCTTTATTTATTCCCCATCCCCTACGCACCTGAAAGGTGCTTTAATGTACCCTCCAAACCCGGAGGTTTGTTTGATTTAACCCACCATTATATAAAAAACATTTGATCTGGACCTATTTGGCGACACCTAGTGGCCGCGTGGAGCTAGGACACTCTGGGGCCATTTTGGCCCGTACTCTTTTTAAGTTCTCGGCTCGGATGGTAACCCTTTGTGTTTGGTTTTCCGTGGGTTTGTTTCGTGTTCTGCCTTTACTAATTATCGCAACGCATTTGAATTTCTGTCACCCTTAATACCGCCCTTATTTAATTAATATGATTACGTTTCTGCCCATGGGGGCCGCCATCTTGGATCCCCCACCACGGCTCTCTGGCTCCATCTCCTGGTTGCTTGATGGAACGTATGACGGATTCCCGACGGTTGGGTTATGATTCATATACATTGTTGCATTAGGCACATTTACATTTGAAAATCTGACCTCTCTATTGGCCCAATTCAAATCTTATTCCCCTGACCTCCAATTGGTTCTTCATCTGACCCCCCGATTGGCTTTCCACCCCAAAACTTCAAATTTGTTGTGTTGTACGGCCCCCCCATTGGACACCTCTGCCCCAGATGTTAAATGTCCCTTCCCTCTACTGTAACTGTCTATAAAAGTATTTGTTTCTGTGCTGTCTTATTCGTGCTTAGTTACCTCGGCTTGATAGGATTCTCGATCATACGGTCTGTCTCTATTGCTATTTAAAATGTACCTGATGAAGTCATTAATTGACGAAACGTTGTACTAGCCCACAGCAGCCAAATTTCCTGAAAGAAAAAATAAAAACGGATATTGGCTGGATCACACTTGTCTTATTTAAAAACCTACAGTTTAGCATAGTTTCGTTCCGCTATCGTTCAAGCTCCTACACTGCTAGAGGAGAACAATGCATCCCGACTACCACCCAGCCGATGGTGAGTGGACCCTGGTCCAAAGGGGCCGTAGAAGACGGTCTCCTCGTGGACCCACCCAGCCTCCTCCGTTAATGAGCCTTTCCACGTGGGCGCCACCTGTCCCGGAGGATCGTTTCCGCCGACGTGATGACGGGCATGAACGCCTCTGGGTCCCGCGCCACTCGTCTCCAGGGCGAAGTGAGCAATACGCCAGGCCCGTAAGGTACTGGTCTCCCCACGGGCCTGCTCGCCACCACTACCACGGATCCTGGTCTGAGACCCACAGACCGGTCTACGCGCCTCCCCACCGACCAGCCTACTCGCCTCCCCGCAGACCGGCCCACTCGCCTCCTCGCCGACCGGCCTACTCACCTCCTCGCCGGTATGCCTACTCACCTCCTCACCGGGCGATGCAGAGGCCTCCCCAGCGCCACGCGCCTGAAGCGCGTCGGGCTCCTCGCCGCCCTGCCTGGGCCCCGGGCCCCCCCGCCGGACCCTGGAGAGCACAGCCACAGGTGAGGCCTCCACCCCCACGTCCTGACCAGCGACCCCGAGACCGGCCCCGACCTCCACGACGTCCGGAACTTCCGGTGGCTAACGCGGCGCGCACTGGGTCTGCGCGTCCGCCTCCACCCAGTCAAGCGCCGCGCGCGCGCGCCCCTGCCGCTCAACTCTCCGACGATCCGGACTTCAGGCGCAAGAACAGGCTGATCCTGGCGGCCTTGAAGGCCTCTCACCACCTCGCCAACTGCGTGGGTCCTGAGCCCCTGCCCGTTGTCGCCAGGCTCGCGGAGAATTTGAGGGTCTCCATACGCCCTGCGGTCCCCAACGCTGCTACCGCGCAACTCATAGAAGGCAACGCACGCAACTGGGAGCACACCACGATGCTGGTGCTCCGCGACCACTACAAGGCTGCCTTAGAGGAGAAGGTTAGTGCGCTCCTCCTGTTGTCAGACCCCATCTGGCGCCCCAACTTCGTTGTGGCGTTGGCCTGGGCTCAACGTCATTTCGGAGAACGCCTGCGCCCGGAGACGGTGGAGGCGCTGCGCGCTCGCCTCCGAGACACATTGGACACCCCGGTTCGACTGGTCCAGCTGTTCCCGGACATCGCGCCTGGCGCTGCGCTGCCGCGCTTCAACCCACCTGAGGCATCGCCGCCGCCTGCCCCCGGCTTCCGGACCCCTGGGCCCGGTCCGATTGACCTCAACATGGGGGCGTGGCCTGCTGACCGGCCTTCCAGGCTGCCGTCACCCACCTTCTCGTTGGCCTTCTCCTCTTCTCCCCCGCCTGCCCCCGGCTTCCGGACCCCTGGGCCCGGTCCGGTTGACCTCAACATGGGGGCGTGGCCTGCTGACCGGCGTTCCAGGCTGCCGTCACCCACCCTCTCGTTGGCCTTCTCCTCTTCTCCGTCTTCTCCGCCTCTGTGCCCCCCCATCCCCCCAGCCTCCCCCCCTCCCTCCTCTTCGTCTTCTGTGCCCCCCACCCCCTCTCCTCCACGACTTGCAGTCCCGGGACCCCCTCGGAGCGACACACCGCTGGCCCGCAGGACCAGGCTCGCGTCCTGCCGCCTCCGCAGACGCACCGCAGCCACGCGCGCTCCGGGACCCTCCTCGCCATCCTCCGCACCTGCGCCTCTGCACGGGGTCCTGACGCCCGCTGCTGTTCCGGTCAGGGTCATCTCTCCGACTCCCTCTTCCTCTCTTCCTCTACCGCCCTCCGGCTCGACACCCACGCATGGGTTAGCCCGGGCCAACGCTGAGAGGAACGACGCGGCTGCTGACGCGCGGGGCCCCGCCCTCCCGATCTCCACCCCGACTGTGACTCTCGCCAGACCCACCCGTCACCCCAGCACGGGTAAGAAATGCCAGGAATGGCGCTTGCAGTCGAGGGAACCGCTTCTGGTTATAGGGGATTCTAATGTCACGCGCTTCGCCGAATATGGCTTACCTGGTCTTCAGATCGACGGCTACCCTGGCGCGTCCTTTCGTCATGCCTCCGCGGTTCTGGCGAAGACCGCCGTCGACCCCAAGGTCCGCAAACTGGTTCTGGCGTTCGGAATCAACGAGAGGGGTAACAAAACAGAACGGGTTTGTGTGGGTAATCTTCAAACCGCAGTCAAATGGGCGCGCATCGCGTTCCCTTGCGCAGCGATCCTCATCCCGGAGATTAATTACTCTCGCGCGCTCCCGTTCAGGGAACAGGAGCTTCTCTCAAAATTAAATACCTTTATCTCCACCCGCTATGAATCCATCCCCGCTCTGCCCAAGAAGTCCTTTGTGACTGAGAGGGACAATGTCCACTGGTCTCGAGACACGGCAGCGCTCCTCTTTGGCCAATGGGTTAAGTTTTTAAACTGAGCGCTCCCGCGTCCCTAGACACGCCTCGAGGGAGCCGCTCCGTTATAAATCTCTCTCCGTCTTTCCGATTGACCGCGGCGCAGTTTTCCCTTCTTGACAAAGGACTCACGTTCATCCCTTCGACCGACATAAACCCCTGTGAGCTTTACCAACAGGTCCGCTCGGATTTGCAACAATATCACCGTAGGGTTAAACTCGCTGTTTACTTTAGAGATCACCCCCCGTCTGAGAAAACACCCTTTACTTACAAGTCGTCGTGGGTTCCGCCAGATGAGGATGTCCCGGTTGAGGTGACGCGTCTGATCAGTGATGACCTCCTGTACTACGCTGACTCCTTTAGGATCAACCCGGCCCCCGCTAACCTCCTCCCCGAGGAGTCGGAGGCTCTCCGACAACTGATTGGAAACAAAAGCATAGTCATCAAGCCCGCCGATAAAGGCAGCGCTGTTGTCATCATGGATAGGTCTCAGTATATATGGGAGGGCCATAGGCAACTGCACGATGCACGCTATTACTCAAAACTTGAGGCTCCCATATATACTGAGACCGTTCCGATGATCTTTGAATTGATTCACTCCCTTTGGAGAAAAAAATACATTACGCACAAACAACGCGATTACCTTCTAGGGGATGCCCAGCCCAGGCCCAGACTCTTCTACATGTTGCCCAAAATACATAAGGAGCCTGTGGCCTGGAGTGAGCCCTTTAAAATCCCCCCGGGACGACCCATCGTCTCTGACTGCAGCAGCGAGACATACCACACGGCAGAGTTTCTCGATCATTACCTTTATCCTTTGTCTATCTCCCACGCGAGCTACGTGAAGGATACCTATGATTTCGTTTCCAAGGTGCGTGCGCTCCGGATCCCCACGCACGCCTTCCTCTTTACGATGGACGTTGACAGCCTATACACCAATATTGATATTGCTGGGGGCATGCGCGCCGTGCGCAATGCTTTTAATCTTAACCCTGACGTCACGCGCCCTGATGACGAACTCCTCCGCCTGCTTGAGATTAACCTTACTAGGAATGATTTCCTCTTTGACGACCAATTCTTCCTTCAGGTTAAGGGTACGGCTATGGGGAAGAAATTCGCCCCCTCCTACGCTAATCTCTTCATGGCCCAATGGGAAACCTCTGCGCTCGCCGCCTGCCCTCTGCAACCTCTCTCCTACATGCGCTATCTAGACGACATCTGGGGCGTTTGGCAACACTCAGAATCGGAATTCCAACTTTTCTTAGAAATCCTCAACACACACGATCCATCCATCACACTTAAATCATGTCAACACCTCTCCTCGGTCGATTTCCTGGACACCACCACGTTTAAAGGTCCTGACTTTGCGATGTCCCTCACTCTAGACGTCAAGGTCTACTTCAAACCCACTGACACGCATGCGCTCTTGCATGCGAACAGCTTCCATCCCAAACACACATTCGCTGGACTCCTTAAGTCGCAACTCTTACGGTTTCAACGCATCTGCTCCAGAACTTCTGACTTCTGGGCGGCTGTCAAAATTCTATTTCAAGCCCTTTCCCTTAGGGGTTACTCGCGCTCGGCCCGCCGTCTCTCCCTTAAAGAGTTTAAATTAGTGCGTCCACCCGTTGAGGGACAGCGTATCCCCTTGGTAACGACCTACTCCACCTCTTCCTCTCGCCTGACCCGATGTGTCAGAAATAATTTCCAGTGTCTTCTGGACTCCACCACCTACCTTCCTGGTTATAATATTATTGCGGCCTACCGTAGGAACAAAAATATAAGGGATCTTCTAATTAGGGCCAAACTACGGCCCCTGGTTGAGCCTAAAGTGGACAGACGCTCCTATTTTTATAATTTCGTTCCGTGGGCCCACAACAAAAATAATGGAGATGTCTTTCCCACTGACCGGCACTCAGACATCAACACCAAAAATTGTGTGTACCTCATCCGTTGCCTCGCATGCAATCTCCAATATGTGGGGGAAACGGGAAACACCATACGTGTCCGTTTCCACCAACACAAACACAACATCAAACGCAAAAAGGACGCTCACCTTCCTTTGGTTGCGCATTTTGTGGAGCACGGATGGCTGGCCCTTTCCGCGTCGGTGCTCGAAGCCAACCCTTTCTGGTCTGCTGCTCAACGGCGCAGAGCTGAGAGACTTTGGATTGACAGGCTGGGGACCTGGCAACCCCTTGGTTTGAACGTTGGGGTGGGTGGGGGACCACCGGGGGGACGTCTGATGATGGCCCGTGCCAGCGACACCACCGCCTTCGGCGGTGTTGTCGTTAATTGTTGACTGTCCTAACCCTAACCCTAACCCTAACCCTAACCCTAACCCTAACCCTAACCCTAACCCTAACCCTAACCCTAACCCCAACCCTAACCCCCTCCCCTCTCCCACACCCCACCCCAACCCCAACCCCCTCCCCTCCCCCACATCCTACCCTAACCCCAACCCTAACCCCCTCCCCTCTCCCACACCCCACTCTAACCCTAACCCTAACCCCTACCCTAACCCCAACCCCCTCCCCTCTCCCACCTCTCATCCTCACCCCAACCCCTATCCTAACCCTTACCCTAACCCTACCCTAAACCCAACCCCAACCCCCTCCCCTCTCCCACACCCCAACCCTAACCCTAACCCCAACCCTAACCCCCTCCCCTCTCCCACACCCCACCCTAACCCCAACCCCCTCCCCTCCCCCACATCCCACCCTCACCCTAACCCCCTCCCCTCCCCCACATCCCACCCTAACCCTAACCCCCTCCCCTCTCCCACACCCCACTCTAACCCTAACCCCCTCCCCTCCCCCACATCCCACCCTCACCCCAACCCTCACCCTAACCCTAACCCCCTCCCCTCTCCGACAACCCCTCACCCTAACCCCAACCCCCTCCCCTCCCCCACATCCCACCCTAACCCTAACCCCCTCCCCTCTCCCACACCCCACTCTAACCCTAACCCCCTCCCCTCCCCCACATCCCACCCTCACCCCAACCCTCACCCTAACCCTAACTCATACCCCAACCCTTACCCCAACCCCAATCCTAACCCCAACCCCCTCCCCTCTCCCGCATCCCACCCATACCCCAACCCCAACCCTAACCCTTTCCCCTCTCCGACAACCCCTCACCCTAACCCCAACCCCAACCCCCTCCCCTCTCCCGCATCCCACCCTTACCCCAACCCTAACCCTAACCCCCTCCCCTCTCCTACATCCCACCCTTACCCCAACCCCAATCCTAACCCTAACCCCAACCTCTTCCCTCATCCTAACCCCATCCTCTCTTTTTCCCCCAACCCCTCCCCTTACCCTAACCCCATCCCCTCCCCTTTCCCCAACCCTAACCTCAACCCCATCCTACCCACCCTACCTAAACCTAACCTCTACCCCAACCCTAACCCAAACCATAACCCTAACCTCTCCCCCAACCCCAACCCTAACCCCCTCGCCTCTCCCACATCCCACCCATACCCCAACCCCAACCCTAACCCTAACCCCAACCTCTTCCCTCATCCTAACCCCATCCTCTCTTTTTCCCTTAACCCCAACCCTTACCTTCTCCCTTCCCCCAACCCCTCCCCTTACCCCAACCCCTCCCTTTCCCTCAACCCCAACCCTAACCCTAAACCCAACCTCTCCCCTTCGCCTAACCCTTACCCTAACCCAAACCCAAACCCCACCACCATCCTACCCTTTTTCACCACCTTCTCCCACAGAACCCTCTCCATACACCACAGCATCAAATCACACTTCACTGCCACACAACAACAACACACACCACTACAACACTACAAAATCATTTCAGCCTACCGGAAGAATAAAAATCTGAAGGATCTCCTGGTTACTTCCACCTTTTCACGCAAACCAACACAACCACCACCGCCCATTACACACCACTTCAAACCACACAAATCCATCACCAACCCACACAGCCATACCACCCTACCTATCCTCCACCCCCCAAGTATTGATTCACCTAACATAGTCTACATCATCACTTGCACATACTGCCATAAACATTACATCGGAGAAACTAAACACACCATGATCACCCGACTCAAACAACACCTCTACACCTTCAAACAACAACACCTACAAACCACACTAGTCCAGCACTTCTCACACCACCCCATCACCCACCTCACCATCGCCGGCCTGGAATCTAACCCCAGATGGACCACTGCACAACGGAAATACACAGAGCACCTTTGGATCACCCGATTAAACACACTTGCACCCACCGGCCTAAACCAAAAATCCTAAACAAGATCACTTTCACCACAACTCATACATCCGTCACCACCACACAAACATTACGCATCAACTCTATATAATCTTCCACCTCCAGCAACCTACACCCACTACACATGCATAACCCCATTACTACACACCACACCCCATTACCCACTACAATAGGCCAGCTGCACCCGAGACAACACAGTCCCCATCAACCACCACCTCTCCTACCTAACCCTAACCCTAACCCTAACCCTAACCCTAACCCTAACCCCAACCCCAACCCCAACCCCAACCCTAACCCTAACCCTAACCCTAACCCTAACCCTACCCAGTCGTCGGACGAGGTGGGGGGGGTCATCGAGATAACTCTTAACTACCTAACCCTAACCCTAACCCTAACCCTAACCCTAACCCTAACCCCAACCCCAACCCCAACCCCAACCCCAACCCTAACCCTAACCCTAACCCTAACCCAGTCGTCGGACGAGGTGGGGGGGGTCATCGAGATAACTCTTAACTACCTAACCCCAACCCCAACCCCAACCCTAACCCTAACCCTAACCCTCCTTCTCACCCTAACCCCTAACCCCTAACCCCTAACCCCTAACCCTAACCCTAACCCGAGTCCTCTAACCCTAACCCTCTAACCCTAACCCGAGTCCTTACCCTAACCCCGAGTCCTTACCCTAACCCTAACCCGAGTCCTCTAACCCTAACCCGAGTCCTTACCCTAACCCCGAGTCCTTACCCTAACCCTAACCCACACACACACCTCCTTATCCTACGCGAGGCCTCCCCAGGCAATTGCAACTTTTTTAAAGACCCCTTCAGTTTTTTACCCCCCCCCCCACCCCCCTTCAGAGGGGGGGTGAGGGGGGCCCCGCTGACGGTGGACGTCCACCGTCAGCGGACTCCCAGCTGACGATCGTCCTGGTAACCATTTGTGTGGGGACTCGAACCAGAGTCTACAGAGTATCTTATCTACTACCGTAGACTCTGCCCACTGGACTACCAGGACGCTTGTTTCAACAGCTTCAGAAGTTTTACTTAACCATACAGTTTGTAGAAGAAATAAGATCTTAATTAAGTTGAGTCTGTCCTAATGTTCAAGTGGGGACTCGAACCCGGGTCCACAGACTTCTAACCCAACACTCTTACCACTGAACCGACAGGGTAATGAGTTAATAAATATAAACTTCTTCTAACCCTAACCCTGACCCATGACTAACCACATGAGTGAAAATGGAAGTTAGGAATAGACTCATTGACTTCTCTCATTAACTGCACTCTCCCTGGTGGACGTCTGAGTAGGAACTCAAACCCGGGTCCACAGACATCTAAACCAACACTCTTACCACTGAACCACCAGGGTAATGAGTTCTAACCCTAACCCTGACCCTGACCTCTACCGGGACCCTTCCCACTCTCTCTAACCTCTACCGGGACCCTGTATGTTTCAACTATGATCTCAAATTTTTTTGAGACAACGATAACACCATTCACTATAACAGAAAGAACAGAAAAATAACAGAAAATCAATGACGCGATGGCGATAGACCACTCCATTGTCAGGTAAGTATCTTGTTAAATGAAAAACCCGATAACAATACCTGGGACTGAGCGGTGTATGGAGTACAGCAGGGATTCCCAAAGTGTGGTACGCGCACCCCCAGGGGTACGCGAGCTGCTACCAGGGGCTGCGCCAGATGAAAAATGTAATGGCGGTCTGGTGTAATATTACCTCGTTTTTATTTATTTTATCTGTTTTGGAGCCTATTCTCTTTAATGTTGTGGATTGTTTGTAACTTCATTGCAATTTAATTCAATGTACTGTCATTCTAATTTCCATAACCGTTGTGTTATGATTAGGGTTGTGCCGATGGATGATGTCATCACATGGTGGCTATCCATGGAGAGCCACCATGGAGAGCCCTCCTCGCGCACGCCTCACTTTTCAATTTTCGTTTCCAAAAATTTATTTAAAAGGTTTTATATCTTAAACAAATTCCGTTGCAAATAGGAGGCGCGCAGCATCAATATCCTAACTAAAAAAAGTCGGACAACGCAGACACATTTTGCAGATTGTAAATTGACATGAGACATTGTAAACGTTCCTGCTCCACAATCCTGCTCTATGCTCTGTGATGTTTTGTTTATCATCATTTCTATTAACTTCTGCGAGGCCATGCAAGGTCGTGTAGATCGGTCGTCTGCCCGTCTATTGCGCGGATCACACATGAGCAGTGGTATTCGATGGACCGCGCCATCCAATCCCTGGAGTGCTGCTCCACCAGGGAGGCACGGAGGAGAGACACACCGTTGCCCACGGTGCGCTCCTTCAGCTGCCCGGTCAGCGCATGTCGCAGGACAACCTGGGGTGGAAACAGAGAACAAAGACAAATATACTTTATTGCTATTATTTATTATTGTGTGTGTGTGTGTGTGTGTGTGTGTGTGTGTGTGTGTGTGTGTGTGTGTGTGTGTGTGTGTGTGTGTATGTTTGCAATGAATGAGCTTTTTCTCTTTTTATGATTAATGAAATGACAATAAAGGCTCTCTCTCTCTCTAAGTGACATACTTGTACGTGAGAACAGCGGGGAGTTGCTCGCGGTGAGCTACGTCCAGCTGCTCCCAGATGTCCTTGGACCAGCCCGCCACCTTCTTGCCACAGGAGGGGCACTGAAGGCCCTCTGTGGCCATGAAGTACCACCCGCTCCTGTCCAAGACCCTCCTGACGGTCTTGTAGAGGCCAGCGCCCATCAGCTTGCGCCCATCGGAGGGGCACTTGAGGTGGTATGCCCACATCCGATAGGGCAGCCAGAGGAAGAATGGGCGCTGGAAGAAGGCGTGGGCTGTGGCGGGGGGCTGCGTGTAGAGGTGCCGGGCGCCTGGCGGGTACCACCACAGGCGGGGCGGTGTGGTGAGGACCACCTTCCCGCTGCTGGGTTCCCTGCGGAACAGCGCCCGGCCCACCCACTCCTGCTGCTCTTCAGGCAGCGTCTGCCTCCAGCTGAGGGGAAGCAGCTGAAACACACACAGCAGAGACACACACAGTTAGCCAGTGTGAATGTGCAGCAGACAGGCACACATAAACACACACATCATATACACACACAAACACACACACAGCTGTAACAGAGCACAGAAAGGGTTACCCACACACACACACACACACACACACAAAGCTGTAACAGAGCACAGAAAGGGTTACTTACACACACACACACACACACACACACACACACACACACACACACACACACACACACACACACACACACACACACACACACACACACACACACACACACACACACACACACACACACACACACACTTACTTACGATCGACTCTCTTGGTCCCGAGCGCCGTACAGGGACTTGTAGGTCCGGTGAGCGTTCACACTGAACCCCACCAGCGCGTCGTCCACCCTGCTGGTAGACTGGGAGCCTCACACAGCCTACGCCTGGCCACGGCCGTCACCATGGGAACAGCCGGGCGTAGGAGGCGAGGGCGTCCTTGTTGTCCATGAGGGGCGACCTGCTGGTGTCCCCTCCCTCTCTCTCCTTCTGGTGGGACGCCGAGATGGAGACGGCGTACCCCACCGCGGTCCCCAGCAGCCACCGGAACGTTTGGCCGCGGTACTGGAGGCCAAACTGGAGCTCGCTCTCCGCCAGCACAACATGGTCAGTGACGTCCCCCTTCTGCCGGGCTCTGGCCCTCGGACCACACCCCCCCTCTTCACCTGCCCCCCGCTGGCAGAGGCCTGGGGTTTGCTTGCCAGCGCGACAGCGGCATCAGAGGGGCGAAGGGTGAGCTCGGAGGATGAGGGTTCGAACCGGAACAGTGGAGCAAAAGACATGTTCTGTAAGACAAGAAGAAGAAACAAAACATTTAGTGTATTACAATGTACTACTAATGACCTTGTTTGCCTCCCCTGGGGTGTTAGGATAACACTGTTGATATCAATGTTAATGTCAGGATATCAGCCCATTAGGGGGGTTAGGGTAATACTGTCGACGTGAATGTTAATGTCAGGAGACCATTAGGGTTAGCCTGATATTGCCTCTTTTCCACCGACAGTATCAGCTCGACTCAACTCAACTCGCCTCGCCTCGGTTTGGTCGCATTTCCATCTAAAAAAGTACCTCTTCAATGTGGGCGGGTCGTAGAAAAGAACCTCTCCAACATGGGTGGGTCGTCATTAGGTTTTAATCACGGGAGACGCGATTCCCGGGAAATCTGAATCTGATCAAGACTATTTCCTGATTCCCGGGAAAGGTTATGATGGGAAATAAAATAAAATAAAAAGCGCAATGACTGCGCATTTATTGTTGTCATACAGTAACGTTGATGGAGGCGAAACTCGAGCCCTAGGAAAGGAACGACACTAAAACGAAACAGCGAAACGCTGATCCTCCGGAGCCGGTCCGTGGACTCCAGCCACGCCGGACACACACAACCACGCGCAGCCTAACTCTAGCCCCGGGAAGGAGCGACACACACGGCGAAACGCTGATCAGTGTCCCCCTCGGGAGCGGGTCCGTGGACTCCAACCACGCCGGACACAACTTAACTTAAGTGATTATTCCCATTTACAGCCGCTGGCCAATCAGTTACCAGCAGCCTGTTTACGTCACACAAAAGTACCTACTCCGCTCGCTTGGATCCTCGACGGAGGTAGTACTAAAAAAAAGTACCCGGTACTAGGTACCAGGTACTTTTTTTGTCAATGGAAACGCAAAAAAGGCGCGGCGAGTCGAGTCGAGTCGAGCTGGTACCAGCTCGACTCGACTCACCGCGCCTTTTTTGCCCCATCCATTCACACCTCTCTTATGTAAATCTAGGTGCTATTTCAAGCACCGAAATCACACATTTACACTTTTAATTTCGTTCCAGCATTTATACCACAGCTTCTCTAGGGTCTATAGCATAAAACACTGTCGACTGATTACAGTTTAATGCATTTTACACAATTTGCCAGGGCGAATCAACGCGCCATACGTTTCAATGGGAGTCACGACAATGGGAATGACAAAGGGAATACTTTCCACATCAAGTTTAACATATTTATACTTCGACATTCGTTCCAGCATTTAGACCACAGCTACCTTAGGGTCTATAGCATATAACTGGCTAATCTGCTTACATTTTAATGCATTTTTCACGATTTGCCAGCTCTCGTTTCAAGGCCTATCACCGCGCCATTCGTTTCAATGAGAATCGTGACGATGCGTACTTTCCGCATCAAGTTTAACATATTTATACTTCGACATTCGTTCCAGCATTTATACCACAGCTACCTTAGGGTCTATAGCAGTGAACCCCAATTAGCGGCCCGCGGGTCAGATCCGGCCCGCAGGAGCCAAATGTCTGGCCCGCGCTGACCCAGTGCCATTCACATGTAAAAGATTTTTTTTTGTTGTTGTTGTTTACAGACTGATGTTATTTGCTACACATATTTAAAAAGTTTAAAACTAATGTCACATATTGTGGTATCACATTTTAAAGCTAACTAAAATCTTCCTGTGTCTCTTAGAGAGGGAGGGAGAGACATATAGAGAGGGGAAGAGAGTGGATGTGAACACACACTGATCTGGATGGATGGCACCAGGCCCAATGCCCTGTTGAAGACACACTGTGCTGATGCTATTTAAGTTTTTATGTTTGGGGCTGCTGCACTGTGTGCGTGTTTGTGTGAGTGACTTTTTGTTTGCTGATGTTCCAGCGGCATTTTAATAAATTAATGGTAGGTTTTGGACAAATTTTGTTTCAAGAGAGCATTATTGTGTGACTCCTAACACAGGGTATTTTCAACTATTACTAATAATTATAGTAATGATAATTAAAGCAAAATGTGCACATAAAAATGGCGAATTAAAAAAATGTAACGATATCTCGGCCCTTGGCGTGGCATGCTTGACCAAATTTGGCCCTTTGGAAAAACTAATTGGGGAACCCTGGTCTATAGCATATAACTAGCGTGTCTGCTCACATTTTAATGCATCTTTCAGGATTTGACCACGATTTAACCTCAGAGTCATTTCAATTGCATTGATATGCTAATCGCGATGAAATCAACTTTATTTAAACTCTGCAGAATGTTGAGCGTATTAATACTGATTTGATACGTTGTTCAGAAGACAATAAAGGCATTACTTACGTGATGGTTGGAAACTGTAAAAGTCTGAAGTTTTCGGCTGGCGGAGCGTAGGTGAATATGCGCTAACCCTGACCCATTAATATCATACCATTGGAACATTTAAGCGTGTCAATAATCTGAACATTTAAGCATAATCGAAACTGTTGGCACAAGCCAGCCTCGCAGGGAGGCTGGCGTGAAGGACACGTCCTCAACCCAGCGACGTGGGATCGATCCCTGCAAGTGGCTTTCCACCACGTGTCGGGTACATTTAAAATAGCCCTTTCATTATTTTTCCCCTCCATGAAAACAGTGTTCCTGTAACTGTAATGGCACAGCTATTAACAGCTCTTGGAATATTGACATTTGTGTGAGTATAATTCTAACAGGGCAAATGTATGGTCCCGACAGTATATTGTACAAAAGTTACAAAAGTTATGTTGGGATAAGTTGGTAACGATTGTCAGTATCCCTACTTGTATGTTGAGATGAATGAGATTTCATATCGTTTCTCATCCTTTGGGCCCTCAGCTCCAGAAAGGAGAACGCTGCCTTAGGTCATTCAGGGGGGGAACAATGTCATATAGCAACAACCAAACAAGACGGCCAACAATCCAACACTGACTTATAATTATAATACTCTAACCTAAAGGCTTGGACGGATGTAAGATTAAAAAGGTGAAAACACACCAGCTGTATGTTATATTACAATCATTTATGTTTACTCCTGAGATGGAAGCAGGTGGTTTCTTTTCTCCAGTAGATGGAGCGGCTGGACCACTAATCACAACTCTTGGCACTGGAATGGCACTGGTTCAAACATATTCCACAGTAGTCATGTGTCTTAAGGTAAAGAAGACAATTGGGCCATAATCTTCAGATCTATCCACTCGAAGGGTGTGGTTCTATAATACACACAGACACAACAATACATAGCCATCGTAGATCCATACACAAGTCCAGTATGTGTTGGGAAAAGGATAAATGAAAAGTATATTATTGATTCAACTATTCTGTTAGGCCACCGCAATGCATTCTAGGTAGGGGTTGAGAACACAAGTTTGTAGGTGGATGGGAGTACGACCTTTGGACACCTTGGAGACTAGAGTTTTGTAGGACGATGGAAGTAACATTTGTGGATTCCTTGCAGCCTGTAGATGTCTTGATATGTTTAATAGCGCTCGTGCTGGACTGTGCGTGTAGCGCTGTAGTGGACTACTCGGCCACTAAAAGCAGTGTTTTTTTCCAAAAGAGAAAAAATATATATAAATATCAGACCAAAGTATTAATTATTTTCACAGTTACTCACAACATAAGCTAATGAAAAAGTATTAATTGATTCCATTTCAAAACACTAATTTAAACATATTTGTACTGTGAGGAAATGCCCAAAACAAAATAAAGTGCAAAAACCCTAACCCTTGTCTTATGAACTACTGTTAGGAGCTCGGTAATGTTAGTTAGGACCCCGGATGCAGAAACTGAGGCAGTTCGGACAGTGAAAGGTTTATTGTCCAAAAAGGAACACAAAAGATATCCAGCAAAGCAGGCGAAGACAGGAACGGGTAGGCGTAGCTGGCGGAGGCTCTGGTGAATGCTGCGGTCCGGTGGTATACGCTGGTGAGGAATTAGCTACCGGCAAAAAACACACAAACGTTAATGAAAACCAAGATCAGGTCGGAGTATCATAGATTGATTTAAACTCGTTAGCCAAAGTACCGAATGAGACAGAATAATCTGGCGCCGACGAGAAGTCCCCGCCAGACTTAAGAAAGAGTGTGTGATGAGGTGATGAGGTCCAGGTGTGCCTCGTTGCGGTGCCCAGCTCCGCTCGCCACGCCCCCACCTGTCTAACCCAATGCCTGTGGAGCAAATCACCCAACAACCCTGTGCCCACACACAAATAACGTGACAGTACCCCCCCCTCAACGGACGCCTCCTGGCAGCCCACCAGGCTTCTCTGGAAAACGTTCATAAAACTCTGATCAGCTCAGGATCCAAGATAAAGGATCGGGAGACCCAGGACCGCTCCTCTGGCCGTACCCCTCCCAGTCCACCAGAAACTGGAACCCCCTACCCCGTCTGCGTACGTCCAACAGTTCCCGGACAGAATAGGCCGGGTGGTCATCGATGAGCCGGGGGGGGGGGGGGGGGGGGGGGTTCGGCCGGAGGGTTGAGAATGCTGGTAGAAACAGGCTTTAGAAGTGAAACGTGGGAGACCGGATGGACGGTGAGAGCAGGGGGTAGCTTGATAGCACACGGATTAATGACACCCGAAATCACATACGGACCAATGTACTTAGGGGTCAGCTTATTACACTCAGTCCGAAGGGGCAGGTCCCGAGAGGAGAGCCAGACGCTCTGCCCCACCTGGTAGTCGGGAGCCGGAGTGCGGTGACGGTCCGCCAGCTGCCGGTTCTGGGCCGCCGTGCGCGTGAGTGCCTCCCTCGCCTCGCGCCACACCCGGCGGATGCGTCTGAGATGTTCTTGGACCGACGGGACCGCCACCTCTGTCTCCTGCACCGGGCAGAGGGGGCTGAAAGCCCATAGACACCTGGAAGGGAGACATACCTGTGGCGGAGCAGACCAGAGAGTTCCTTGCATATTCGATCCAGGAAGTGAGGGTATAGGGGAGGGGGAGGTGAGGGTATAGGGGAGGTTAGGGTATAGGAGGGGAGAGGTTACCTTACTAGGGTAACAGGCATGTGTATAATAAAAATTACCACACAACAAGCCACACAGCCAGGTCGTTTTAAATGATTTTATATCATAAAACATCAGTATACATTTCAACATCTGTGCACACAGTGAAACAATTCTGGGATGTGATTCAAAAACCATCGGTTCATCGTGAGACCATCTGACCCTAACTCTGTTCCTAACACTGAACCATGAGGAACCCATGAAGGAACAAGGAACCCTTGACAACCCGTGACTTAAGTCACGTCCTGCGAGGTAGACGTTGAATCCGAAGTCTCCACCGTCCAGCTCTGATGAGGCGCCGTCGGTGGGTCACTGAAATGTTGCAAGAGGAAAAACACAAATCTTTAGCCTCGTAGCAACCTCGTTGTGATCTATGTTGTTAGCCATAGGCCAACGATGTCAATGAGGCTACCCATGTCCATTACGCCATGAGGCTACCCATGTCCATTACGCCATGAGGCTACCCATGTCCCTTATGCTATTATGCTACAATATCAACAATACTAAGAGGCTAACAATATAGATAACACTATGAAGCAAACTATATCAATTATGCTAGGAGGCCAACGATGTCCAGCTAGGAGGCTAACAATGTCCAGTTAGGAGGCTAACCACATTCCGGGTCTCCCTCCAGATAGGTGGCTCCTCCTCAGCTCTCCTCAGCCCAGGGTTCCTCATCATTTTGTCCATGATTTCTTAATTTAATATAATTTGTGTTGAAATTTTAAATAATTATACTTAAAAAAAAATACTTTAATTTTGAGAATTCTAAACTAGAAACAGTGTTAATAGTTGATTATTCTTTGGATACCTCGTTTAAATAATTCTGAATCAAATCAAATTTTAAACTTCAACATGAAACACACTTGGGAATTTGGAATTCAGGAATATCGTAATCTGTTAATTGAACAGCATCGCTCTGGTGGTGAAATGATGTAAAAAAGTGTTGGTATTAACCTTCCAAAGACTTGAGCAGTCCCATCGTAGTCCTTGTCTCGCTCCTGGTGGGTTGTCAGCTTCATCTGTTCACAATACAATCACATTAAAAGAGTGATGTTACGTCACCAGGTGTGAGTGTGACCAGCTGTTATGTTTTAGTTGTGTTTTAGTGTCCACCTTGATGAACACTGGATAAACTATAGTAGTAGCAGCTGATGTGACCTTAATTACTTCAAATCACAGCTTTGACTAAAATTCACTGAATGAAAAATCAGAAGGAAAAACGAATTAACACTACGATCGTCAATTAAAAAGAACCTCTGGGTGTCAAGTGTTGGTGATTGTTACCCTCCGGTCCCCAGCCTCCGGTCTAGCCTGGTACCCCATGCCTGGTCCAGGGAGATCTAGTTAGCTGCTGGTCCCCAGCCTCTAGTCGTCTACCCTGGTTCCCCAGGCCTGGTCTAGGGGATCTAGTTACCCTACAGTCTAATTAAGTGCTTCCAGTGTGAGAAAAACGCTATACAAATCCAATGTATTATGATTATGATTATTATTCACCCTGGTGCCCCATACCTGGTCCAGCAGGATCTGGCCTCCCATGCCTGGTCTTGGGGATCTCGTCACCTGCTGGTCCTCAGCCTCTGGTCCACCCTGGTCCTGGAGATCCTGTGAAGTCAGACAGCATCTTTATAGACACATGCACATAGCGGTCTTGAATCTAACTTCCAACCCCCCTGCAGTAGCCCCTTACCTTGAGCTGGAACGACGATGGAGATCTTGTGGTGCTTTGGTCGTCTCGTTGCAAAATACAGCCAAAAGACTTACTTTAAGCAGATCTAGTAGTTTGTTGCTGTTGGTTCATGTACAAATAATTGACTATACATTTCCCTGAATGGGAAATAATTTCCTATACATGTTGAATTGAGATCCAGATGCTAGATCGCTCCAGGCATTGAACACCCACTTTGTTATCCTCTTTGATTTAGGCCACAGACTTGAGTCATCCAGAAACGTCTGACCAAAAGACACTCAAGGGTGTTTCAGGATGAGTAGCGTCCTCCCACAGCTGAAAATGCTAGCTTAAAATGTTAATGTAATACAAGCCAAGTAGGAGTAGAAAGATTTCCCCTCACACATGTAGTGCCCAGTACCAGGTTAAAGATTGCCTCACTCACTTATTGCCCAGTACCAGGTTAAAAATTGCCCCTCTCACACTTAGTGCCCCATGCCAGGGCAATGATTGCCCGTCTCACACTTAGTGCCCCATGCCAGGGCAACGACTGCCCATCTCACACTTAGTGCCCCATGCCAGGGCAACGACTGCCCATCTCACACTTAGTGCCCCATGCCAGGGCAACGACTGCCCATCTCACACTTAGTGCCCCATGCCAGGGCAACGACTGCCCATCTCACACTTAGTGCCCCATGCCAGGGCAAATATTGCCCCTCACATGAAGTAGTACCCCATGCCATGCAAATATTGCCCCTCACACACTTAGTACCCCATGCCACGCAAAGATTGGACAGTACCAGGTTACAGATCACACCTTTGTTTTCAGTTATTAGATATATACACAAACGATGACAATACTCAAAGGAATACAAAAACAAACGATAGAGAGACCAGCGGTGGGTTTGTAGGTCTTTGAGAGAATAGAGACCAATGGAGGGTTTGTTGGGCTTTGAGAGAGGAGAGACCAGTAGTGGGTTTGACAGACCAGTGGAGGTTTTGACAGAGACCAGCGCTGGGTTTGTAGGTCTTTGATAAAATAGAGACCAGTGGTGGGTTTGATGGCGAGACCAGTGGTGGGTTTGACGGAGAGACCAGCGGTGGGTTTGACGGAGAAACCAGCGGAGGGTTTGACGGAGAGACCAGCGGAGGGTTTGACGGAGAGACCAGCGGAGGGTTTGACGGAGAGACCAGCGGAGGGTTTGACGGAGAGACCAGCGGTGGGTTTGACGGAGAGACCAGCGGTGGGTTTGACAGAGAGACCAGCGGTGGGTTTGACGGAGAGACCAGCGGTGGGTTTGACGGAGAGACCAGCGGTGGGTTTGACGGAGACCAGCGGTGGGTTTGTAGGTCTTTGAGAGAGGAGAGACCAGCGCTGGGTTTGTAGGTCTTTGAGAGAGGAGAGACCAGCGCTGGGTTTGTAGGTCTTTGAGAGAGGAGAGACCAGCGCTGGGTTTGTAGGTCTTTGAGAGAGGAGAGACCAGCAGTGGGTTTGTAGGTCTTTAAGAGGAGAGACCATTGGAGGGTTTGTCAGACCAGTGGTGGGGGGGCTGGTGGGTCAGACCAGAGGTGGGGGGGCTGGTGGGTCAGACCAGTGGTGGGGGGGCTGGTGGGTCAGACCAGTGGTGGGGGGGCTGGTGGGTCAGACCAGTGGTGGGGGGGCTGGGGCTTCAAGGCGTACAGAGGCTGGTGGGTCAGACCAGTGGTGGGGGGGCTGGTGGGTCAGACCAGTGGTGGGGGGGCTGGTGGGTCAGACCAGAGGTGGGGGGGCTGGTGGATCAGACAAGCCCCCATACATTTCAACATCTGTGCGCACAGTGAAACAATTCTGGGATGTGATTCAAAAACAATCGGTTCATCGTGAGACCATCTGACCCTAACTCTGTCCCTAACACTGAACCATGAGGAACCCATGAAGGAACCAAGGAACAAGGAACCCTTGACAACCCGTGACTTAAGTCATGTCCTGCGAGGTAGACGTTGAATCCGAAGTCTCCACCGTCCAGCTCTGATGAGGCACCGTCAGTGGGTCACTGAAATGTTGCAAGAGGAAAAACACAAATCGTTAGCCTCGTAGCATGATCTATGTTGTTAGCCATAGGCCAACCAAGTCCATTAACCTATGAGGCCAACGATGTCCATTACGCTATGAGGCTACCGATGTCCATTACGCTATGAGGCTACAATATCAATTATACTATGAGGCTAACGATATAGATAACGCTATGAGGTAAACAATATCCATTATGCTATGAAGCTAACAATATCCATTATGCTATGAAGCTAACTATATCAATTATGCTAGGAGGCTAACCACATTCCGGGTCTCCCTCCAGATAGGTGGCTCCTCCTCAGCTCTCCTCAGCCCAGGGTTCCTCATCATTTTGTCCATGATTTCTTAATTTAATATAATATAATTTGTGTTGAAATTTTAAATAATTATACTTGAAAATACTTTAATTTTGAGAATTCTAAACTAGAAACAGTGTTAGTAGTTAATTATTCTTTGGATACCTAGTTTAAATAATTTTTAATCAAATCAAATTTTAAACTTCAACATGAAACACACTTGGGAATTTGGGAATTTGTAATTCAGGAATATCGTAAAACATTCAGTTAATTGAACTGCATCGCTCTGGTGGTGAAACGATGTAAAAAAGTGTTGGTATTAACCTTCCAAAGACTTGAGCAGTCCCATCGTAGTCCTTGTCTCGCTCCTGGTGGGTTGTCAGCTTCATCTGTTCACAATACAATCACATTAAAAGAGTGATGTTACGTCACCAGGTGTGAGTGTGACCAGCTGTTATGTTTTAGTTGTGTTTTAGTGTCCACCTTGATGTACGCTGGATAAACTATAGTAGTAGCAGCTGATGTGACCTTAATTACTTCAAATCACAGCTTTGGCTAAAAAAATAATAAAAAATAAAAAAATAATAAAAATAAAAAAATCACTGAATGAAAAATCGGAAGGAAAAACGAATTAACACTACAATTGTTAATTAAAAAGATTGAATAATTAAAAAGAACCTACAGGTGTCAAGTGCTTGGTGATGGTTACCCTCCAGTCCCCAGTCCAGCCTGGTGCCCCATTCCTGGTCCAGGGGGATCTGGTGGATACCCTCTGGTCCACAGCCTCCGGTCCAGCCTGGTGCCCCATTCCTGGTCCAGGGGGATCTGGTGGATACCCTCTGGTCCACAGCCTCCGGTCCAGCCTGGTGCCCCATTCCTGGTCCAGGGGGATCTGGATACCCTCTTGTCCACAGCCTCCGGTCCAGCCTGGTGCCCCATTCCTGGTCCAGGGGGATCTGGATACCCTCTGGTCCACAGCCTCCGGTCCAGCCTGGTGCCCCATTCCTGGTCCAGGGGGATCTGGATACCCTCTGGTCCACAGCCTCCGGTCCAGCCTGGTGCCCCATTCCTGGTCCAGGGGGATCTGGATACCCTCTGGTCCACAGCCTCCGGTCCAGCCTGGTGTCCCGTTCCTGGTCCAGGGGGATCTGGATACCCTCTGGTCCACAGCCTCCGGTCCAACCTGGTGCCCCATTCCTGGTCCAGGGGGATCTGGATACCCTCTGGTCCACAGCCTCCGGTCCAGCCTGGTGCCCCATTCCTGGTCCAGGGGGATCTGGATACCCTCTGGTCCACAGCCTCCGGTCCAGCCTGGTGCCCCATTCCTGGTCCAGGGGATCTGGATACCCTCTGGTCCACAGCCTCCGGTCCAGCCTGGTGCCCCATTCCTGGTCCAGGGGATCTGGATACCCTCTGGTCCACAGCCTCCGGTCCAGCCTGGTGTCCCGTTCCTGGTCCAGGGGATCTGGATACCCTCTGGTCCACAGCCTCCGGTCCAACCTGGTGCCCCAGGCCTGGTCTAGGGGATCTAGTTACCCTACAGTCTAATTAAGTGCGAGAAAAGCTCTATACAAATACAATGTATTATGATTATGATTATTATTCACCCTGGTGCCCCATACCTGGTCCAGCTGGATCTGGCCTCCCATTCCTGGTCTTGGGGATCTGGTCACCTGCTGGTCCTCAGCCTCTGGTCCACCCTGGTCCTGGAGATCCTGTGAAGTCAGACAGCATCTTTATAGACACATGCACATAGCGGTCTTGAATCTAACTTCCAACCCCCATGCAGTAGCCCCTTACCTTGAGCTGGAACGACGATGGAGATCTTGTGGTGCTTTGGTCGTCTCGTTGCAAAATACAGCCAACAGACTTACTTTAAGCAGATCTAGTAGTTTGTTGCTGTTGGTTCATGTACAAATAATAAACTATACATTTCATATCCCCCCATTTAGCAAATAATTCCCACCCATAAACAAGGCTGAAAAAACTGAAAATAAACTGTTCTCATGCCTTTTGTCTACTTCCTTACTACTGTCTAAAACATTGCATGCACATCGCATGAGCGTTGCCTCACTGAGCAGGGTGTGATCTGAGTGACCAGAGATGCATGCTGGGATACGGTGCCATCTGACGCCTACAGTTCTGTAGACGATCAGGAGAAACCAAGTTTTCAAAAGACTGGTGACATGACCTGCAACATCCATCAAGACCGTGACAGGGACTCCAAGGAGAAACGCCAAAGGGTAGGCTGTGAGGCTCCCCCACTCGTCGACTAGAATACAACCCAGCTCTTACAGGAGAGAATCATGGAGAACATTTCAACGTTCCTCTTCATAGACCTTGAAGCCCCAGTGAGGCTTTCTTCACCTCCTCTTCTGATGAAGAGTACAACTGCAGCTCGACAGGGACGCTAGTTTGGATGTTTCCAAGATTTCCGATTCAAGGGGGACCCATCTCCCAGGTCCAACTAGCCTCGTAGTTACAATTCAGCCCAAGAAAGACTTGGATCTCAGGGCAGGAGTACAGGAGATCCAGAGGGCTTGCCAGCAGTCCATCATGTTGAGGTTAGGTAGGGAAGCCACGTCGCAGACTGTTCATCTTCAGTCAGTTGGTTGGTTTCTCATCCGATTCTGTCCAGTCAGAATGCCGTTAGTCCATCATCCAGTGTACCAAGTAGCCATTGTCGCTTCCCATTGTTTGCATGATTCAGTCACACTGCAGTCCAAGCTGCATGACACTCAAGTCATCCTGTCCAGTGTGTAGAATGGTTGAATTGAGATCCAGATGCTAGATCGCTCCAGGCATTGAACACCCACTTTGTTATCCTTTGATTTAGGCCACAGACTTGAGTCATCCAGAAACGTCAGACCAAAAGACACTCAAGGGTGTTTCAGGAAGAGTAGCAAATATTGCCCCTCTCACACTTAGTACCCCATGCCATGCAAAGATTGGACAGTACCAGCTTAAAGATCACACCTCTTTATTTTCAGTTATTAGATAAACAAACGATGACAATACTCAAAGGAATACAAAACCAAATAGAGACCAGCGGTGGGTTTGTAGGTCTTTGACAGAATAGAGACCAATGGAGGGTTTGTAGGGCTTTGAGAGATGAGACCAGTGGTGGGTTTGACAAATAGACCAGTGGAGGTTTTGACGGAGAGACCAGTGCTGGGTTTGTAGGTCTTTGAGGAGAGACCAGTGGTGGGTTTGTAGGTCTTTGAGAGAGGAGAGACCAGCACTGGGTTTGTAGGTCTTTGAGAGGAGAGACCATTGGAGGGTTTGTAGGTCTTTGAGAGAGGAGAGACCAGTGGAGGGTTTGACAGAGAGACCAGTGGAGGGATTGTAGGGCTTTGAGAGAGGAGAGACCAGTGGAGGGTTTGTAGGTCTTTGACAGATTGACCAGTGGAGGGTTTGTAGGTCTTTGAGAGAGGAGAGACCAGTGGCGGGTTTGACGGAGAGACCAGTGGTGGGTTTGTAGGTCTTTGAGAGAGGAGAGACCAGTGGAGGGTTTGACGGAGAGACCAGTGGTGGGTTTGTAGGTCCTTGAGAGAGGAGAGACCAGTGTCAGGTTTGACGGAGAGACCAGTGGTGGGTTTGTAGGTCCTTGAGAGAGGAGAGACCAGTGTCGGGTTTGACGGAGAGACCAGTGGTGGGTTTGTAGGTCCTTGAGAGAGGAGAGACCATTGGAGGGTTTGTCAGACCAGTGGGTCAGGCCAGTCGGGGAGGGGCTGGTGGGTCAGGCCAGTCGGGGAGGGGCTGGTGGGTCAGGCCAGTCGGGGAGGGGCTGGTGGGTCAGGCCAGTGGTGGGGGGGCTGGTGGGTCAGACCAGTGGTGGGGGGGCTGGTGGGTCAGACCAGTGGTGGGGGGGCTGGTGGGTCAGACCAGTGGTGGGGGGGCTGGGGCTTCAAGGCGTACGGAGGGAAACGTTGGAACGTGCTCCGTGGTTCTCAGGTGCAGGAACCAGGTTGGGTTCTAGTTGCTGAGAGGGACAGCCCTCACATCTCGCCCCCTGGTGTGTCTCCTTGAGGAGTCCCTGTCTCCATCCTGAAGGCCGTTCCAGTTCATGACGTGACGACGGCCTCTTAAACACAGGGGTTCCCCTGAGGGGGAACGTCTACACAACTGAAGGCCTCAAACAGCGCAGAACCCTAGCATGCATCTCTGGTCAGTCAGACCACACCCTTATCAGTAGGACAACACACATGGGATGTGATGCAATGTTGAGGAATGTAGTAGGAAAGTGGACGAACTATCTTCTAGGGGCGAATGAGAGGCATGAGAACGGGGGGGAGGAGAGAGAGAGAGAGACAGAAAGAGAGAGACAGAGAGAGATCACAGCCAGAGAGGGGGCGGGGCATACAAGGGGAAGGGCCTACGAGGGGCGTGGCCTGAGAACCAGTTCAAACTAAACACGGTCAGCCCACAGCATTAAAAGAAAATGTTTTGACTTACAGTTCGCAGTTTCTTCTTCATGGTTCGATCGTGATACTCACAGAATCTGTTTCTTCTTCTTGAGCTGTGAAGGAGAGCAACAAGATTAGTTTTACAGTTAGAGTGAGTGAGTGAGTGTCATAAGTTTGTCTGTGTTTTAATCAGTGATTAATCCTATCAAAAAAAGTTATTAAAATAAGTTATTTGTTCCATTTAACTAGGGCGGAAACGCCCTCTACATCTTCCGCTGCCAACTCCATCATGGAGTCATTGATAAATATCAGCAGCCCCGTCACCCGGCGAAAAATATCAATTAACTCAATTAAAAACAGCTTATGACGAATTACATCCAGAACTACCATTATTAAACAAGAAGGCCTAGTAAAAAAAGACTATTAAGATCAATTATAAATAAATGTCCTACTAACAGCAGGTCCGGATGTAGCGGGCCGTTTTACTTCAAAAAGTGTTCGTTAACCCGACGGTCAACCTGGAGAACAAGGACCAGACGGATCATTAGTTACATTTATAACTTGAACTGGACGTTTCTAACCAAGTTTCGGTTAAACTTCTAAAATAACGTCAATATTAACCGTGTAATGGAGACGGCTCAGCGTCTTTTTCAAACAGGATGGCTCAATGGAGACGCAGCGCGTGCGTAAAAAGACATCCCTTCACTGATTAATATTATGTTGGTAGATACTGCAGTAATCAGTGTGGATTCAAAGGCGTCAGAAAAAAAAAAGATTTGCCTCCACCACCTGTGTTTGATTGGTTAATTGATTTGCTCTATGGGTTCGCAAACCCGGTTTTAACTAAGGGCACACTAAAAAAAATAAAAAAATCATAAATCTAAATAAAAGGTTGTAGTGTTCTCGTGCAGTGCGTTGAAACTCGGACTAAACAGAGTTAAGTCAACCTTAAAGAGTAAGGTTGACCTTTTACTGTCACTTCCTCATCAACAGACGGGGAAAACCACACAAATAGTGTGTGTCCATTTCTGACTAAACATCACGTTGTGCACAGTTGTCAATAATAATATAAACTAATGCTGTGTGTACACCTTCTGATTGCTTTTAGATGGTACACAATCGCTATCCAAACCGTTTTAAACACATCAAACAGCGTTTTACTAAACCCACCGTAACATATCATCTTAAACATGTCTAACAACGAAACAAACTCACCGCGTTGCCTCCTTGATGCTTCCCAGTGGACGCTGACAAGGTGAGTGCGTTCACACGATGCACGTGTCTGATATTCCTCCTCCACAGGTGAGTCCAACTGGAAGTGACATCACAAGAAGTGGACATAATCGCAAAACTAAGGGGGATAAATAATATGAATTGATACATTAGCTAATTGAAACTGTCAAGTAATCAGTAATGTTCCTTAGAAATGGGGCACCATTTGAAAGGGAACTAAACAGGCTTTCCTACGGTATAAGATTGCCAAAAAGCATTGTTACCACAGAGAAATAATCTACCAAACACAAATTTCCTTACTTTTTGTTCTAAGTTTATATATAGAGGGGCCAGGGTGCCGTTCTCTCCATCAGCCACAGGGGGGCGCTCCTCGCCCTCACAAAATACAGACCTGAGCGTAACGCGGCTCAGACGAGGCGGAGCTAAACGCTCTAATCTATGAACCTAATGCATAGAAAAGATGAATGAATTAATACATCGTGTGTGCGTGTGCGTGTGTGTCTGCGCGTGCATGCGCTTGTGTGTGTGTGTGTGTGTGTGTGTGTGTGTGTGTGTGTGTGTGTGTGTGTGTGTGTGTGTGTGTGTGTGTGTGTGTGTGTCTTTGTGTCTTTATTATATGGATGTGGAATTTACTCTCATTAATTCCTTGATTTTGGATGACTGGGATAGAAAAGTAAACCACACACACACACACACACACACACACACACACACACACACACACACACACACACACACACACACACACAGTGTTGGGAAGGATACTTTTAAAAGTTAGAATGCATGCCCATATATATATAAATGTAATTGGTAATGTATCCCGCTACATTGCTCAATCTGAGTATTGTATTCTGAGCCTATTCTGGTATGTTCTGCTCCAGAATGTGTTAGGCCCAAGTCTCTAACCTAACCCTGACCGAGAGAGAGAGAGAGAGAGAGAGAGAGAGAGAGAGAGAGAGAGAGAGAGAGAGAGAGAGAGAGAGAGAGAGAGAGAGAGAGAGAGAGAGAGAGAGAGAGAGAGAGAGAGAGAGAGAGAGAGAGAGAGAGAGAGAGAGAGTCGTGACTTATTTTGCGGTTAATCTAAATGATGCTCGTTCTTTCGGGATTGGATTGTGGTCCTCTAGAGACGCTCGCTCCTTTGATTCCAAAATAAAAGGCAGGGGTCCTCCGTCAGCTTTACGGTATTTATTTAACCCAAAACAAAACATGAAGGATCAACATAAACCTTTTCTAAACACATATCATAAGAGCTGTCACTGAGCGGTTAAAAACTGTAGCGCTTGCCGTCGACCTATTCACCTGTGGCCAGCGCCGTCGTATGGGGGGAAAGGTTATGACAATTATAAGGGCCCACAGCCCGCTAGGGCCCACACACAGCCCCCAGTAGCCTCTATGACAAAATGATTATGCATACACTGAACTAATATATATTCATATGAATGAATCCGAATTAAAACAAAGCCACAAATCATACAATATTCTAATTTTAATAATTTCAATAATCCCCTTGGCCCCTTCTTAAAAAATGGTTTGGTCCACACCGCGGTTCGTTCTTCCCAGGGACGTGCACACTCAGGAGTTTTGAGGGGCTATTGTTAACGGGGGTTGGATCGCGGACGAGCGCTATTGCGGGCGCGATTGTTGACGGGGGGGGGGGGGGGGGTTCGATCGCGGACGAGCACTTTTGCGGGCGCGATTGTTGAAGAACACTCAGAGGGCACTTTTTAATACGAGGCATAAAGGGCAGGGGCTCAAGTACCCCTAGGGCCCTATGTGTGCACGTGCCTGGTTCTTCCCATGGTTCTTCCTCATCGGAAGTGAGTGAGCGATGAGACTTACAGTGAACAAACAAGCCAATTTAAATTTAATTGAGATTAGATGAGGCTTGTTGTTGTTTTTGATATTTGTTTTACAACAACGTATTCCATGTGCTCTTTGTTTCACTTGCACATTTAAGTTAAATGCTACATATTTACCTGTGGACTATCTTGAGCCAGGACACTTTGTTTTTTGCATATCAGTGCTTGATTGTTAAATACAATAAAATACCCACACCCAGGCCCGGAGTGGCCATCGGGACGTTCGGGAGGTTTCCCGTTGGGCCGATCCACTTTCAAATGTATTTTGGGCTGCTTGGGTGAAAGAAAAAAAATACTTTGACCATTATTTTATCTTCTCCTAAAGTAGACTTAATTCATCTGAAATTTCAGCCCCAGCATCGCAGTATATATAATATGGATTATACAATGTACGGTAGTTCACCCCTCCCAATTATTTTAGTTTGTTTGGCCCATGTTGCGTCTTTAACAGCAGAGAATAAGCGAACAGAAGCGACGTCGTTGATTGTGAAGGGCAGAAAAAGCCAAGGAGTAGCCGAAAAAGCCTGATTAAAAAAAATAAGGGCACTGGAGGAAGATTCCGCCACATGTGCCAAAATAAACTACCTGTTTAGAGGACAGACACAAGTTGCAGCCGGTAGAGAGAGGTGGATCTAATGATTAATTTGCAACATAAATCATTTAGCTATTTGTGCTATGTTTGCAATGCCGATTGCAAACATACAAGCTTAAACCAATTCATCATTATTCTAGTTAATTTTGTTAAACCATATGACAAATCACAAATATAATTTGTGAAAATCATCATGTAAACTCCAGCATGATCTGTGTAAGTTAGTCCAAGCAATAAAGTCACCCCTTCTTTTTTTTGTAGCATCAGAAGAGATAAGCCAGTCCGATGCTGAACAGGTAATACTAGACAGCATTTTTCATGGAAAATATAAAAGACAGAACAAACGTGATAGATAGTCATTTATATTAAATATAAAATATTTTGTAGCCTCAGAGCAGCAGTCCAGCCTGTCTGATGCTGCTGAGGGGCTGAGGGGACAGGTAGAGAGGACTAAAAAATATATTTAAAAATATTTGCTATAAGATAACCCACACATAGAACTGACATGATGCATTGAAATTATCCTAAATATGTAATGGGTTAACATTTTATTTATATTTATATATATATATATATATAATTGATAGTTAAAGTAACAGATCCTTGAGGTGGATTTTTTATTTGACAAACGTTGATCCAAAAAGGGATAGTACGAGTTTTGTGCTGTTCATTTGTGCAAATTCTTCCATCACTGAAAAAAGTGGGCCAGTGTGGGCCTGAAACTCCCGGGCCGAAAATGGGTCCCACTCCAGCCCTGCCCACACCTATTTGTTGAGTGGTTAATTGAAAATGTATTTGCAATCAGAGGTGTAATAACGTGTTGCAAATCAGGGAAATGAGAATAAGACAATTAATAATACATAATTTACATAATAATACTCTGACTTGTTAAGTCGTTAAATGTAAAAAAGGAAACAAATTGGGTGTATTACACCAGGCACCGTCAAGAACACTGAAAAACAAGAACATTTAAGGTGGCAATGAATGGGGGAGAGGGGCCCACACCGATATTCTTCAGGGGGCCCAGAATTCCTAGCAACTGCCCTGCTACTGGAGCTCGCTCTGAATCAACAGCCGTACATCATGAGGAGATAGGATCCATGTGACGGCCGACGCAGCAGAAAGGAGATTTATTTTTGCCTTTGAGCTGATCTCTTTTGCTGATAAAAATGCATTTAAACGTAAACATAGAAGATCATCCAGCTGGTCATTTTGTTTCATGAAGAAAAGAAAAAATTACCTTAAGATGTTTAAAGTGAATGTAGACAAGGGGGGATTTCAAAAGAAGCGGACAAATTGTGTGTCATGCTTCAGCGATAACATCTAAACTACAGTACAAACTGTTCTATAGATGTTGGGTTTAGGGTTCAGGTGAAAGGAATGCTTGCAAATACTTTACAAACAACTTCAACCACATCCATATATGGAGGCTGGAGGATTTCCTCCAGGCCCCCAAACCCACCGGTGGAGATGACCAGATCACAGCCCAGACCGGAGGAGACTCCTGGACCCCGATCTCAGAGCTCCTGGATTCTGGGTCCTCACAGGACTGATCCAACAGTCCTCCAAACCACCACACTGCAATCTGAGAAACATGAAACATACGATGAAACAAAGAGAGGCGGAGAGGGGAGGTTGCTGTCGTCCGGCGCTGCTGAAAAGAGTTCTCACAGAAGATGAAGAGGCCAGCGACGGCCGGGCCACTCCTCCCCTCCGTGATGTCAGACGGGAGCAGGAGACAAGTCCTTTCCTGCTCCCTGGGGCAGGAATGAGCGAGGAAGGAGGAAGCTTCCTGGTCCCCGATAAAACCAGCCTTCGAGTGTCCGAGTAGGAGAGGGAAAACAACATCCCAAAACCCAGAAGAACCCTGGAGGTGGTGGAGGCTCACAGGAGAATGCAAACCCTTCCCTGGTCACTTGCTAGGACGTCCTGAACAGTCACAGGAAGAGGTCCATCAAGATGGGCTGTTGTTCTACGTCACCTCATTGTTTAGGAGAAGGAGACCTCTTCCTAGAGCCGTTCTGTAGAGGCTCCTCCGAGCTCGGTCTGAGAAATACACTGACACTGTGAAAGGCTACTTCTGAAATGCTATTTTAACCATCAGATGTACATTAGGAGTAGTTATATACCTTCATCCATCATGTGTGCATGGTGGACCTGTGGACCTCACAGTGACCATCCTCCCCTTTATTGATCCATTATGAGAAGTAAGTAAGGGTCAAAGGTTTGGCCACATAATGTTTCTTTAATGAGCTAAACAATCTGCCCTGGTCACGGCTGATCCACCACACCCAGATGGATTATCTAAGTGTTAAAGTACGGGGTATTATCGATTCTAGTGGACAAGAAGGTATTATCTAGGGGACCAGAGGTATTATCTATGGGATGAGAAGGTATTATCTATTTGAACAGTAGGTATTATCTAGTTTAACAGAAGGTATTATCTAGGGGAACCGAAGGTATTACCTAGGGGAGATCAGTTCATGCCTCATCCCAGAGTCTGGAGAATCCATTCTGAGCAGCGTGGCCTCAGGCTGCATTGGGACGATCTCCTTGTTTGAGGGAGTCCCTCTTTGCAGACGGGACGGGACCAGGACCAGGACCTGGACCTGGGGACCAGGACCTGGACCTGGGGACCAGGACCTGGACCTGGGGACCAGGACCTGGACCTGGGGACCAGGACCTGGACCTGGGGACCAGGACGTGCGTGGAGCGGTTCTGGTCCTGAGGGGGTGTTCTGAGGGACCAGGACGGCAGCACCCCCCGCCCTGCTAGCCTGCCTCTGACCCATGAGCCAGAACACCCTCCTAATACAACCCTCACTGTGTTCCCTGCAGAATCCAGAGGTCCCAGCATGCTCCCCAGTCTGACCTAGCACCCCCCATGTCTCCCCCCCCGGTCTGACCCAGCCTCCTGCTGAACCCGGGCCAGGGGAGGAACCAACAGGATTACTCCTCTAACATGTTTTAATCCCTCTGCCTTTATTCATTTCCTTGTCAGCAGAAGGTTAATTTCACAATCCTAACTCTTACTGTGTGTCTGCTGTGACTCAGAGCTGAGCCACCGCCGCTGCTAAAAGTGACTACGGAAGTGGAGCTGGGCTGAGCAGGAAACTGGGAGGACAACTTCCTGTTATGTAAAAATACTTTAAGGGTCCCGGTCCTCCACCAATCAGCTGGCAGGTGAGAGGAGTGGAAGGCGAGGTCGCTGATCTCACAGAGGGTCAGGCGGAGCGCGACCCTAACCTACTGGGGTTAGGGTATACTGGGGGGATACTGGGGATACTAGGGGATACTGTCTCCCAGTCTCCTAGCCTCCTCTGTGCTGATGGCTCCTAGCCTCCTCTGTGCTAATGGCTCCTAGCCTCCTCTGATGGCTCCTAGTCTCCTCTGTGCTGATGGCTCCTAGCCTCCTGTGTGCTGTGGCAGCAGTACATGAAGTGGGGGATTCCACACTAAAGTGAAATGCTGCTGCATTGTGGGTTTTGCGCATTATTGAGGACATAAATGGCAGCGTCCTGTCAGGGAGCAGGGAGCAAAAGGTTGGAGTGTGAGACCATACACGCTCTACAAAAGTCAATTTTACCAACATTAGCAACGAAATGTCGTTATTTTTATTTTTTTTGCAAGGTTAACAATTACACCGAAACCAATGAAGACAAACCTTAATTTAAGACTATTTGAGAATCCGCGATGATGGGTTAAATAACATGTAAAACGTTCATAGTTTAGTGCTCTGTATGCGTTATACAGAGCACTAAACTATGGACGGAAAAAGCTTTAAAAGCAGTGTTACATTCCTTATTAATATTATATTATGTTGAATTCGTAGAGACTAGACTACAAAGTAGATTGAATCCAGTGAGTTCTCCATCCCGGCGCCAAGACGTAGGTCGCTACGCACGTCGTTGGTCACTCGCAGAGCTTAGGTAAAGTTATGGTTGGACGTCGACGCAACGCATATGCGGAGCCGGGATGAGGAAGCGCGTAAACATTGGAGCTCTGCGCGCAACCAGAGCACCAGACGCGCCCTCGGCACCGGACGAGGCTGACGCGCTCAGCCGATGAGGACCGCTCTCATGCCCGCGGAGGGTCGCTCGTTATTTGGAACCACACCGACTAGTGTTCGGATCATCTTTTCCCAACAGGTTGTTTGGATATTTTATCACGTCAAACATTGTTACTTATGAATCGGAGCGGATGTGGGCAGTGATCCGTGGCTCACAATGAACACAGGTAAGATTGGGCCACTTTCAATCCACTCGGATTATTCTGATCCACCGGGATTCTCCTGATCCGATACCGGTGTTTCTCGGTTTTGGCCGGTTGTTCGTGGTTATTGTTGGATCAGTGAACGTGTCTTCGTTTGTCTGTTCGATACATATGGAGACGGCTGGGAATACTTGGTAGGCTACTATGACGATAAACATAATGATCAAGCGGTTCCCATCTATGATAATTATGTCAAGCAAATATAATAATTTTACTTTTATTTTAAGGTTTTACGTTATTATTACAGAGGTACTTGTTTGTATTTATTGTCTTGGTGAAATGTTCATGCAAGAATGAATATTCATGATTTTGTATTAAAATGCCTGCATTTGTTTTTTCAGTTATGAATATGGGTTTTAAGTTTTAGTTTTTTGCAGGCTTCATCATCGTGTATGTTTGTGTATCCTCTAAATCCATATAAATGAGCTTGTATTGTTTTCTGACCTTGTGCTTTTCTCCTTTCCCATATTGTCGGAGGCTAGTAGTAAAAATAGTCTGAAAAGGTCTCCTCTGCCTGAATCACAGGAAGTGAGTCAGGGAAATCCCTTAAAGTTGAATGTTTTGTTCTCCGTGTAGAGGGTTAGTTACCTAAAGTACCCTAAAAGACAAGTATACTTTTCATTTGAACAAAAAGCATGAAAGTGATCCATAAAAGCTTTTCCATTATAGTCTTGAGTGCCATATAGTTTAACACGTAAGAGTAAAGTTAAAGTTCGGGAAAATAACCCAAAAAGGCTGAAGAATGAAATGATTATGTTTAATGTTTTTGTCCATAATGACCTTACTACTTCCTCTTCCTGGTTGATGGGTTCAGGCAGCGCCAAGCCTCCTGTGGCTCCCAAACCCACGCTCCGTAGTGCGGGCGGACTCGGACTCGCCTCTCCTCTCCTGCCCAGAGCCGGCTCCTCCACAGCCAAGGGTCCCAAACCGGTAGTAGCCCCCAAACCCAGGGTCCGGCAGGACCGCGACCCCAGAGAGGGAGGGTGCTGCCCCAGGCAGGAGGCCTGTCCTAACGGCGGCCCTCTGCCTCTGGGCCGGGCGCCGGGCTGGGGGGGCGGGTCGCAGTGCTGGGCTGGAGCAGAGGCGGAGGCCAGAGCGACACCGGACCCCCACCTCCAGGAACTCCTCTCAGATGTCATGGACCTCAGACAGAGAGACCCGGGGAACGCTTCTCCAGCACTAGACGCAGGCGGGGAATCAGCCAAGCAAGGGCCAGAGGATGATATGATGCAGGACAGCGATGAGGATTGGCGGTCGACCGACGCCAGCGCTCTCCAAGACGTGGGGGGGTCTCCGGACTCGCTTGGGGCCAGTGACGCTGGCCTCGTCGCTGGCTCCACCGCCAGCGTGGAGATGACCGACACGGACATGACGGAGGACCTGACCTCGGAGGGCTGTGACGCTGGCGAGGCCCTGGCAGATACTGACGGCTTCTCCCTCGGGGACTGTTCGTGCTCCGTTGGGGACTGCTCGTTCGAACTGGGGGACGGCTCCTTCTCTGTGGGGGACTGTTCCTTCGCCAGCGTGGAAGAGGAGGAGGAGCTGGCCATCTCCTCTGTGAGGGGACCCAGGCCTCGGGCCAAGGAACCACTTGAAGACGGCCGGGAGGACAGTGAGGCTCGCTGTATAACAGAACCGTTAAAAGTAAGGGAAGACATGAGACCTGCTAATGGCTACGGCGCTAAGTACATAGCTAATGTACTCAGTGTGGAGTGTGGCAGTTTCAAAGGAGCTGGGAGCATAGGACCCGCTCAGAACCAGGTTCTTCTGGAGGTACAGACTAAACCCAAGCCCAACTACATGTCCTCCGAGGATGTTGTTGATGGACGGCAGATACTGATGGATCAGAAAGTTGCTCTGTTGTCAAGAAGTCCAGTGATTCAACATAAACACTTACTGGGAGACAGCTCAGTGGTGTTACCCAGTAAGTACCGGTGCATCACCGATAAAGACTCCCCCTTCAGGAACTGTAGGAACAATGAACCCATAGAGTCTTCTGAGGATCCCCTGGATGTAGATGATGGTGTCGTGGAGGACAAAGACCAGGAAAGGAGACACAACAGGATGAACATCAAGGGTGAAGACCATAAAACCTGGCTCATGAATGCTTCTCTGGACTGCCGTCCGCTGTTCAGACTGGTGTCCTTCTCCGTGCCTCCAGACCCGGAGGCCTCACTGACCTCCTCTGCCTCTGAGGGCCAGCTCATGTCCCCTCAGGCCCTGTACGCTGTCCGAGACGAGGACACCGGAGAGGGATACAGGGTGCCGTTCCTGGACGACACCACGGACACGGAGCAGGACCTGAGCGAGGAGCACGTCTATGAGGAGACCGGGCCGGACCTGGAGGGAGGCCCTCCCCTGGAGAAGAGGTCTGTGGTGCCGGGTGCCCTGCCTCTCTCACGGCCCCACCTCTTAGACCCAGCGGCGCCGGCCCTGACCAGCAGCCCCATGCTGGGCCCGGTGCGGGCCAGGTGCTACTCCAGACCCCCCGGCCTGTCCCACTGCCCCCGCTCCGTCTCCGTGGAGGGGCAGGACCTGACCCTGCGTCGGGGTCAGGAGCGAGACCCCGCCTCCAGGGAGCGGGGAGATGACCTCTTCTTGTCCCACGCCTTCAGTTCTTCTGGAAGTTTCTCCCGCTGCCCCCCTCGACCAATCAGCGGTCTGACCACACCCACGTCCCTGCTGGACATCCCGCCTCCGTTCGAGCTGGCCTGCATCACCAAGAGGCCGCTCACCAAGAGCTCCCCCTCGCTGCATACGGACGGGGAGCACAGCAAGAAGAAGTCCTCCATCAAACGCTTCCTGATGCTCAAGTTCAGGAAGAAGTCGTCGGACAGGAAGCCTGCAGTGGACCTCCCCTCGCCCTCCTCCAGGTCCTCCTCCGAGTCCATCAACCACCTCACCGGCAGGTCCCTGGAGACAGACCGGAACGCCCTGAGCAACTTCTCTCTGGTCAACGTCTGCTCCGCCGGCTCCCCTCGCAGTGCCGCCAGGCTCCTCCCACCGCTGGTGTCCCACGGCGACCGGCGCTCACTGGCGTTCCTGAGCCGCAGCGTGATCCGCGTGGAGTCCTTCGAGGAGCGCTCCCGGGGGCCCTTGGTGGCGTTGGCTCTGACCAAGCCACGCTCCATCTCCTTCCCCAACACCGACTCCTCCTCCGACTACGAGAATGTGCCCCCGCTCAGCTCGGACTATGAGAACGTCACGGTCCCCCACCCGCCGCTGCTTGGCCCCGAGACCTTCCCCGAGTTCTTGGAGTGGCCCTGGCGGGCACGGTCCGCCGCCCACGACACGGATGGCTACGTGGACATGAGCAGCTTCCCGGGGTTCGAGAGGAGGACCCGTGCCCCTCCAGAGGAGACGGAAAGGTACCCTGAAACCAGAGAGTGGGAGAGGAAGGGGAGGGGGGAGAGAGGGAGATGGGGGGGAGGAAGGGAGGGGGGGGAGAGAGGGGGGAGGGAGGGAGATAGGGGGGGAAAGAGGGAGGGATACAGGGAGAGAGAGAGAGAGATTGATGACATAGAGAGATGTGCCTGGAGGCCACATCACTGATCCCTGCCACCTTTTACACAGAGAAGCAGCGTTTTATGAGTGGTTGTCCACTATGTTGCTCTACTACACTCGGGGGTAAGGGATTTACAACACATATCATGGATGCAGGGGGGGTTGTGGGGTTCAGTCTCCCTAGGGCCCTGTACAAAGGAAGAGGAGTTCATTTTTATTTATTTCTAGATTACAATATTCAGACATATTTGGTGGCCGTTAAAAGAGGCTCCATCTCCCCTCCACAAAGCTGCTCTTACTCTGAGCCGTGTTGCCTTCCTGCTCTCTGTGGTGCCCAGCCTGCTGTGAAGGGGGGCGTGGTCGCCTCAAACCATCTCCCTACTGGTTTACTGGGCCGCTATCATACACACCTCTCAGGATGATTAATAGTCACACAGGGTTCAGAGTTGAGAGTCGCTCCTCCGTTCTCTAACCAATCAGAGGAGCCGGCTGAGATAGGATCTCACTGTGTTGTAGTCAGCAGTTGCTTGGAGCAGCATGGCTGGCCGTGTTTACCATACAGGCTGAGGCTGGATTCCCAGCAACCCACCAGCACATGACTGGGAGAGGTCAGGCAGAACGCTTGGCCAGCAATGGAAATAGGATACTGCAAGATCATGAATTGGCTGTCATATTTAAATACGTATGTCCCTTATTACCTTCCAAATGTCATTCATATGTATTTATACATCAGTATTTACTTTTGCATCCAAGATTAATATATATGAATCTCCATTCTGTAGCTGTATCACTACATCAATCCTCTCCATTCTATATCTGTATCACTTTATATATCAATCCTCTTTATTCTGCAGCTGCATCACTTTATATATCAATCCTCTCCATTTTGTAGCTGTATCACTGTATAAATCCTCTCCATTCTGTATCTGTATCACTATATCAATCCTCTCCATTCTGTATCTGTATCACATTATATATCAATCCTCTCCATTTTGTAGCTGTATCACTGTATAAATCCTCTCCATTCTGTATCTGTATCACTATATCAATCCTCTCCATTCTGTATCTGTATCACATTATATATCAATCCTCTCATTCTGTAGCTCTATCACTATCAATCCTCTCCATTCTGTATCTGTATCACATTATATATCAATCCTCTTCATTCTGTAGCTCTATCACTATCAATCCTCTCCATTCTGTAGCTGTATCACTTTATGTATCAATCCTCTCCATTCTGTATCTGTATCACATTATATATCAATCCTTTTCATTCTGTAGCTCTATCACTATCAATCCTCTCCATTCTGTAGCTGTATCACTTTATGTATCAATCCTCTCCATTCTGTATCTGTATCACATTATATATCAATCCTTTTCATTCTGTAGCTCTATCACTCTATCAATCCTCTCCATTCTGTATCTGTATCACTCTATCAATCCTCTCCATTCTGTATCTGTATCACTCTATCAATCCTCTACATTCTGTATCTGTATCACTCTATCAATCCTCTCCATTCTGTATCTGTATCCCTCTATCAATCCTCTCCATTCTGTATCTGTATCACTCTATCAATCCTCTCCATTCTGTATCTGTATCCCTCTATCAATCCTCTCCATTCTGTATCTGTATCACATTATATATCAATCCTCTCATTCTGTAGCTCTATCACTATCAATCCTCTCCATTCTGTATCTGTATCACATTATATATCAATCCTCTTCATTCTGTAGCTCTATCACTATCAATCCTCTCCATTCTGTAGCTGTATCACTTTATGTATCAATCCTCTCCATTCTGTATCTGTATCACATTATATATCAATCCTTTTCATTCTGTAGCTCTATCACTATCAATCCTCTCCATTCTGTAGCTGTATCACTTTATGTATCAATCCTCTCCATTCTGTATCTGTATCACATTATATATCAATCCTTTTCATTCTGTAGCTCTATCACTCTATCAATCCTCTCCATTCTGTATCTGTATCACTCTATCAATCCTCTCCATTCTGTATCTGTATCACTCTATCAATCCTCTACATTCTGTATCTGTATCACTCTATCAATCCTCTCCATTCTGTATCTGTATCCCTCTATCAATCCTCTCCATTCTGTATCTGTATCACTCTATCAATCCTCTCCATTCTGTATCTGTATCACTATATCTGTCTATCATCTCCTAGTCAGCGACACTACCACCCTGGTGATAAAGTGCTCCACTCTTGGCTTACTGGTATGACTAGATTGGGATTGAAGATTGTACAGAAGATTGGACAGAGCACCTTTCAACGTGTTGAAAGATGCTCACCTTGAAGTGTTATAGAGAGCTTTGCGGCCTCTAACCAGTGAGGAACCGTCCCAGCAGCTCTATGGTTACAGGGTGAACGGGGCACTAAAGACATGAGGCACGGTGTGCTTTTGTCTGTGCTATGGGGCTAATGCCTTAGCACTTGTGCCAGACGGAGCGCTACACAGCAGCAGGCCTGTGTCCTGTTCCCCGTGTACCTCTGAGACCCCTCATAGGGTACCAGGCCTATAGTCCCTCAGGTGGAAGAGGCAGGATGGATGGTGATTGCTCCCGGTGAACTCCCGGTGAACTTTCCATATAGATAGCACCCTGCAGAGAACAGGAGAAGAGGATCCACTGGATCCGCAGGGCGCTAGTTAGCAGAGGCTGATGAGCATGCTAATATGTTAATCAAATATGCTTATATGCTAATATGTTAGCATACTCATCAGCCTCTGCCAACTAGTGCATATATGCTTATATGCTAACATATTAGCATATAAGCATATTCGATTAGATGAGCATGCTAACAGCTATTAGCATGCTCATCGGCTTCTGCTAACTAGCGCCCTGCAGAGTAGATCATGTGTCTTCAGGTCCTTCTATCAGCATCTCTTCACGTATGTGTGCGCATGTTCACGCTGTAAATGTAGAGTTATTATGGTGATACAAATACAGAGCAACATAGCCCTGGAAGAGATTTATCTGATTTAATTTGTTCTTCTCTGAACCAGCTTTAGTGTTATTAAAGTGTTATTAAAGCATTACGTGTCGTAACACTGAGCCATGGGGCCCGATGGGTAAGGAGGTCTGAGACAGTTTTTGGATGGACAAGGACAGCGTTTCATTGTGGAACATGCAATATGAATGCTATCGCTGCTAGCTGCTCCTTCATAAGGAATCTGCTGCGGAGGTTTTACCCACAAGGCATTGCTTGAATGCTAATAATTCAGGAGCTTTCACAGTTTACCGTTCAATATAACGGCACTGCCTGGCTCCGGTAATACATGAATACATGAATACATTTATAGATTTTTCATTGCTGCAAGAATTCAGTATTGTGTATATATATATATATATATATGTATATATATATATATATATATCATGATATTTTATTGTATTGTTGAAGAGCATTAAAGTACAACAATTATATTGATATATAACGTTCCAAAATCACATGCCGAAATAGTCACTATCTCTTTCTCACATTAATACATTATAAATACAAATATGTTATAAAATGTATTAATTTAATTCAAATTGATTCACTACATTAATTTACAAGTATATCTCTATCGTTCATCATACATAATGATAATTAATCAATTAGTAATCACCCATCCCGAGTGGTGTGTGTGTGTTGCAGACAGTTGGTTTGAACTTTGACCTTTGTGTTTCCCAGTGCCTATACTGAGGCCTACAAGGTGTGCTCCATGGCTGTGGGCCCCCCTGCTGGCCTGGGGGGCGCAGAGGGTCCAGACCCCGGACAGACCTCCGAGGACGAGGACAGAGGGGCCGACGGCAATTATGACCGACCGGTTTGTACTCAGAACACCCATAGAGCAGTACTCAGCCTCCACCCATAGAGCTCAGCCTCCACCCATAGAGCAGTGCCCAGCCTCCACCCATAGAGCAGTACTCAGCCTCCACCCATAGAGCAGTACTCAGCCTCCACCCATAGAGCGGTACTCAGCCTCCAGAACACCCATAGAGCAGTACTCAGCCTCCACCCATAGAGCTCAGCCTCCACCCATAGAGCAGTACTCAGCCTCCACCCATAGAGCAGTACTCAGCCTCCACCCATAGAGCAGTACTCAGCCTCCACCCATAGAGCAGTACTCAGCCTCCACCCATAGAGCAGTACTCAGCCTCCACCCATAGAGCAGTACTCAGCCTCCACCTATAGAGCGGTACTCAGCCTCCACCTATAGAGCAGTACTCAGCCTCCACCTATAGAGCAGTACTCAGCCTCCACCCATAGAGCAGTACTCAGCCTCCACCTATAGAGCAGTACTCAGCCTCCACCTATAGAGCAGTACTCAGCCTCCACCTATAGAGCAGTACTCAGCCTCCACCCATAGAGCGGTACTCAGCCTCCACCTATAGAGCAGTACTCAGCCTCCACCTATAGAGCAGTACTCAGCCTCCACCTATAGAGCAGTACTCAGCCTCCACCCATAGAGCAGTACTCAGCCTCCACCCATAGAGCAGTACTCAGCCTCCACCCATAGAGCAGTACTCAGCCTCCACCTATAGAGCAGTACTCAGCCTCCACCCATAGAGCAGTACTCAGCCTCCACCTATAGAGCAGTACTCAGCCTCCACCCATAGAGCAGTACTCAGCCTCCACCTATAGAGCAGTACTCAGCCTCCACCTATAGAGCAGTACTCAGCCTCCACCTATAGAGCAGTACTCAGCCTCCACCCATAGAGCAGTACTCAGCCTCCACCCATAGAGCAGTACTCAGCCTCCACCCATAGAGCAGTACTCAGCCTCCACCTATAGAGCAGTACTCAGCCTCCACCTATAGAGCAGTACTCAGCCTCCACCTATAGAGCAGTACTCAGCCTCCACCTATAGAGCAGTACTCAGCCTCCACCTATAGAGCAGTACTCAGCCTCCACCTATAGAGCAGTACTCAGCCTCCACCCATAGAGCAGTACTCAGCCTCCACCCATAGAGCAGTACTCAGCCTCCACCCATAGAGCAGTACTCAGCCTCCACCTATAGAGCAGTACTCAGCCTCCACCCATAGAGCAGTACTCAGCCTCCACCTATAGAGCAGTACTCAGCCTCCACCTATAGAGCGGTACTCAGCCTCCACCTATAGAGCAGTACTCAGCCTCCACCTATAGAGCGGTACTCAGCCTCCACCCATAGAGCAGTACTCAGCCTCCACCCATAGAGCAGTACTCAGCCTCCACCTATAGAGCAGTACTCAGCCTCCACCTATAGAGCGGTACTCAGCCTCCACCTATAGAGCAGTACTCAGCCTCCACCTATAGAGCAGTACTCAGCCTCCACCCATAGAGCAGTACTCAGCCTCCACCTATAGAGCAGTACTCAGCCTCCACCTATAGAGCAGTACTCAGCCTCCACCCATAGAGCAGTACTCAGCCTCCAGAACACCTATAGAGCAGTACTCAGCCTCCACCTATAGAGCAGTACTCAGCCTCCACCTATAGAGCAGTACTCAGCCTCCACCCATAGAGCAGTACTCAGCCTCCACCTATAGAGCAGTACTCAGCCTCCACCTATAGAGCAGTACTCAGCCTCCACCTATAGAGCAGTACTCAGCCTCCACCCATAGAGCAGTACTCAGCCTCCACCTATAGAGCAGTACTCAGCCTCCACCCATAGAGCAGTACTCAGTCTCCACCCATAGAGCAGTACTCAGCCTCCACCTATAGAGCAGTACTCAGCCTCCACCCATAGAGCAGTACTCAGCCTCCACCTATAGAGCAGTACTCAGCCTCCACCCATAGAGCAGTACTCAGCCTCCACCCATAGAGCAGTACTCAGCCTCCACCTATAGAGCAGTACTCAGCCTCCACCTATAGAGCAGTACTCAGCCTCCACCTATAGAGCAGTACTCAGCCTCCACCTATAGAGCGGTACTCAGCCTCCACCTATAGAGCAGTACTCAGCCTCCACCCATAGAGCAGTACTCAGCCTCCACCTATAGAGCAGTACTCAGCCTCCACCTATAGAGCGGTACTCAGCCTCCACCTATAGAGCAGTACTCAGCCTCCACCTATAGAGCAGTACTCAGCCTCCACCCATAGAGCAGTACTCAGCCTCCACCTATAGAGCAGTACTCAGCCTCCACCTATAGAGCAGTACTCAGCCTCCACCTATAGAGCAGTACTCAGCCTCCACCCATAGAGCAGTACTCAGCCTCCACCTATAGAGCAGTACTCAGCCTCCACCTATAGAGCAGTACTCAGCCTCCACCCATAGAGCAGTACTCAGCCTCCACCTATAGAGCGGTACTCAGCCTCCACCCATAGAGCAGTACTCAGCCTCCACCCATAGAGCAGTACTCAGCCTCCACCCATAGAGCAGTACTCAGCCTCCACCTATAGAGCAGTACTCAGCCTCCACCCATAGAGCAGTACTCAGCCTCCACCTATAGAGCAGTACTCAGCCTCCACCTATAGAGCTCAGCCTCCACCTATAGAGCAGTACTCAGCCTCCACCTATAGAGCAGTACTCAGCCTCCACCTATAGAGCAGTACTCAGCCTCCACCCATAGAGCAGTACTCAGCCTCCACCTATAGAGCAGTACTCAGCCTCCACCTATAGAGCAGTACTCAGCCTCCACCTATAGAGCAGTACTCAGCCTCCAGAACACCTATAGAGCAGTACTCAGCCTCCACCCATAGAGCAGTACTCAGCCTCCACCTATAGAGCAGTACTCAGCCTCCACCCATAGAGCAGTACTCAGCCTCCACCCATAGAGCAGTACTCAGCCTCCACCTATAGAGCAGTACTCAGCCTCCACCTATAGAGCAGTACTCAGCCTCCACCCATAGAGCAGTACTCAGCCTCCACCTATAGAGCAGTACTCAGCCTCCAGAACACCTATAGAGCAGTACTCAGCCTCCACCTATAGAGCAGTACTCAGCCTCCAGAACACCTATAGAGCAGTACTCAGCCTCCACCCATAGAGCAGTACTCAGCCTCCACCTATAGAGCAGTACTCAGCCTCCACCCATAGAGCAGTACTCAGCCTCCACCCATAGAGCAGTACTCAGCCTCCACCTATAGAGCAGTACTCAGCCTCCACCTATAGAGCAGTACTCAGCCTCCACCCATAGAGCAGTACTCAGCCTCCACCTATAGAGCAGTACTCAGCCTCCACCTATAGAGCAGTACTCAGCCTCCACCCATAGAGCAGTACTCAGCCTCCACCTATAGAGCGGTACTCAGCCTCCACCCATAGAGCAGTACTCAGCCTCCACCCATAGAGCAGTACTCAGCCTCCACCCATAGAGCAGTACTCAGCCTCCACCTATAGAGCAGTACTCAGCCTCCACCCATAGAGCAGTACTCAGCCTCCACCTATAGAGCAGTACTCAGCCTCCACCTATAGAGCTCAGCCTCCACCTATAGAGCAGTACTCAGCCTCCACCTATAGAGCAGTACTCAGCCTCCACCTATAGAGCAGTACTCAGCCTCCACCCATAGAGCAGTACTCAGCCTCCACCTATAGAGCAGTACTCAGCCTCCACCTATAGAGCAGTACTCAGCCTCCACCTATAGAGCAGTACTCAGCCTCCAGAACACCTATAGAGCAGTACTCAGCCTCCACCCATAGAGCAGTACTCAGCCTCCACCTATAGAGCAGTACTCAGCCTCCACCCATAGAGCAGTACTCAGCCTCCACCTATAGAGCAGTACTCAGCCTCCACCTATAGAGCAGTACTCAGCCTCCACCTATAGAGCAGTACTCAGCCTCCAGAACACCTATAGAGCAGTACTCAGCCTCCACCCATAGAGCAGTACTCAGCCTCCACCTATAGAGCAGTACTCAGCCTCCACCCATAGAGCAGTACTCAGCCTCCACCCATAGAGCAGTACTCAGCCTCCACCTATAGAGCAGTACTCAGCCTCCACCTATAGAGCAGTACTCAGCCTCCACCCATAGAGCAGTACTCAGCCTCCACCTATAGAGCAGTACTCAGCCTCCACCTATAGAGCAGTACTCAGCCTCCACCCATAGAGCAGTACTCAGCCTCCACCTATAGAGCGGTACTCAGCCTCCACCCATAGAGCAGTACTCAGCCTCCACCCATAGAGCAGTACTCAGCCTCCACCCATAGAGCAGTACTCAGCCTCCACCTATAGAGCAGTACTCAGCCTCCACCTATAGAGCTCAGCCTCCACCTATAGAGCAGTACTCAGCCTCCACCTATAGAGCAGTACTCAGCCTCCACCTATAGAGCAGTACTCAGCCTCCACCCATAGAGCAGTACTCAGCCTCCACCTATAGAGCAGTACTCAGCCTCCACCTATAGAGCAGTACTCAGCCTCCACCTATAGAGCAGTACTCAGCCTCCAGAACACCTATAGAGCAGTACTCAGCCTCCACCCATAGAGCAGTACTCAGCCTCCACCTATAGAGCAGTACTCAGCCTCCACCTATAGAGCAGTACTCAGCCTCCACCCATAGAGCAGTACTCAGCCTCCACCTATAGAGCGGTACTCAGCCTCCACCCATAGAGCAGTACTCAGCCTCCACCCATAGAGCAGTACTCAGCCTCCACCCATAGAGCAGTACTCAGCCTCCACCTATAGAGCAGTACTCAGCCTCCACCCTTAGAGCAGTACTCAGCCTCCACCTATAGAGCAGTACTCAGCCTCCACCTATAGAGCAGTACTCAGCCTCCACCCATAGAGCAGTACTCAGCCTCCACCTATAGAGCTCAGCCTCCACCTATAGAGCAGTACTCAGCCTCCACCCATAGAGCAGTACTCAGCCTCCACCCATAGAGCAGTACTCAGCCTCCACCCATAGAGCAGTACTCAGCCTCCACCCATAGAGCAGTACTCAGCCTCCACCCATAGAGCAGTACTCAGCCTCCACCTATAGAGCAGTACTCAGCCTCCACCTATAGAGCAGTACTCAGCCTCCACCTATAGAGCTCAGCCTCCACCTATAGAGCGGTACTCAGCCTCCACCCATAGAGCAGTACTCAGCCTAATACTACTAATACTAATTAAACACCCTCTGTTTTAGCCTGATGGCCGCTCCAGAGCCTTCTACATTGCCAAAGAGCTGATGGACACAGAGAGACTGTGAGTAAATGCTTACTTTCCTTCTACCACTGTCTTTTCCACTTACTGTAGTGGAAGGGCTGTTTGTTAATCCCTTGTTCCTCTGCCCACAGGCACGTGAAGGCACTCAAGCATCTGCAGGAAGTAAGTGTGTATGTTCTTTTCTGTTACTGCCTCAGATCTGCATTGCAGGCATTGAGAGGCTGAGGTCCCAGTCTGCAGTCCTCAGGGCATGTGGGGCAGACCCTTCTCTGCACCTGCTTGTATGTGTGTGCGTTCATGTGTGTTTATCTGTGTCTGCGTTTGTGTGTGTGTGTGTGTGTGTGTGTATGTGACAGCATGAACATGAACGTGTGTGTGTGTGTGTGTGTGTGTGTGTGTGTGTGTGTGTGTGTGTGTGTGTGTGTGTGTGTGTGTGTGTGTGTGTGTGTGTGTGTGTGTGTGCGTGCGTGCGTGCGTGCGTGCGTGCGTGCGTGCGTGCGTGCGTGCGTGCGTGCGTGCGTGCGTGCGTGCGTGCGTGCGTGCGTGCGTGCGTGCGTGCGTGCGTGCGTGCGTGCGTGCGTGCGTGCGTGCGTGCGTGCGTGTGACCACATGAACATGTATGTGTGTTCACATGATGAACAAGTCAATTGATATCATTACTCATGTCATCCCTGATATCATCTGATTGGCCCACAATGTGCAGCGGGGGGAAGGGAAATGACTTTGGCTCGTCACATGACCATTGTGGAAGCACAGGAGCACCGGAATGTTAGTTACCTAGAACACAAAACCAAGAACCCCAAAACCCTAGAACCCAAGAACCCAGAACCAATAACCCAGAACCCCAGAACCAATAACCCAGAACCCCAGAACCAATAACCCAGAACCCAGACCCCCCGAGAGCCCTGAACCCTGAACCTAGACCCCCAGTACTCATTAGTACCCAGTACCCCCCCACCTGTACTCATCCCCCATTGCCCCCCCGTGCGTCAGGACTTCCGGGAGGCGGTGTGCTCGGCGGTGGGGGCCGACGGGGAGAGGGTCCTGGGGGACCAGAGGCTGAGGGAGATCCTCACCGAGCTGCCGGACGTCTACAGCCTGCACCGCAGGATCTTGGGCGAGCTGGAGGACCGGCTCAGACACTGGTACGGCCTGGACACACCACGCACAGACAGAGACACACACACACACACACACAGAGACACACACGCAGACACACACACATAGACACACACACACCACATGAAATGCACACAGACATGGAGAGACATAAATCATCACACGCCACAGTTGTCTGCCACATTTATCTTTACACACGTTTTAGTGAATGAACACATTAATGCTTCTCAGCTAAGCTACGTCTGTCTCACCCACTCCCCTCTCCCTCTCTCACTCTCCCTCTCACACTCTCCCTCTCACACTCTCCCTCTCCCTCTCCAGGGAGGAGAGCCAGAGCATTGCTGACGTCATCCTGTCCAAGAAGGCAGACTTCTTTGTCTTCACCACCTTCATTGGTCACTACGACCGCAGCGTCAGCCTATTGGAGGACAGCTGCCGGAGTTCTCCCGCCTTCGCTGCCATCGTGAGCCAGTTTGAGGTAGGACCTCCTCCTCTCCTTAAAGGTGCAATGTGTGGGACTTGGTGACATCTAGTGGTGAGGCTGCAGACTGCAACCAGCAGAATCCCCCCTTCACCCTCCCACTCCACATCTATCGTGGCCTGTACTGGCCTGTATTGTGTGAGGTGTCCTGTACTGGCCTGTGTTGTGCAAAGTGTCCTGTACTGGCATGTACTGGTCTGTAGTGTGTGAGGTGTCCTGTACTGGCCTGTGTTGTGCAAAGTGTCCTGTACTGGCATGTACTGGTCTGTAGTGTGTGAGGTGTCCTGTACTGGCCTGTGTTGTGCAAAGTGTCCTGTACTGGCATGTACTGGTCTGTAGTGTGTGAGGTGTCCTGTACTGGCCTGTCTGTAGTGTGTGAGGTGTCCTGTACTGGCCTGTCTGTAGTGTGTGAGGTGTCCTGTACTGGCCTGTCTGTAGTGTGTGAGGTGTCCTGTACTGGTCTGTAGTGTGTGAGGTGTCCTGTACTGGCCTGTCTGTAGTGTGTGAGGTGTCCTGTACTGGCCTGTCTGTAGTGTGTGAGGTGTCCTGTACTGGTCTGTAGTGTGTGAGGTGTCCTGTACTGGCCTGTCTGTAGTGTGTGAGGTGTCCTGTACTGGCCTTTACTGGCCTGTGTTGTGGAAGGTGTCCTGGACTGGCCTGTATTGTGGAAGGTTCCGCACCGAGTAGCCAACGGTGAAGTGATGAGGTCCTTTGATGGATTTATGAATTGTCTTAGTTATTTAGTCTGTAAAACTATAGTGCATAGCTAACGAGTAGGATAGCAATCATGAGTGTTAAATAAACATTGGGTCCTCTCCAGAGAAGTTAGTCAGTTCTGGGCTGCTGTAAACATCGTCCCCATGTAGCTATCAAGGCTCATTCTAAGTTACAGAAAAACACCATTCTTATTATTTTCATGGGATTATACACTAATTAAAATATACATGAATATTTTATTCAATTTTTTCCAAGTCTTTAGATGCAACTAAATACGAACAATACAATGTTATGATATTCAGCATAAGAACAAAAACTTTGAACTCGACCAAGCATGAAAGGGATATGCTTAAATGATTTAACAAAGATAACAAACAACAAAGATAGCCATACATATTGCTATATTTCACTAATTGTCTTTTCCAATTCTCTTTGGTTGATAAAACAGTGTGTGCATGCCAGCGTGTGTGTGCGTGTGTGTGTCGTGTGTGTGCTCTGTATATCTGTACAAGCATTTCTTCAGTTAGCTTCAGTCGTGTTGATGTCTACGTTGTGGTGATGATGTTCTCTTGGTCAGCAGCAGAGTGCGGCGTGTGAAGGCGTCTCTCTGAAACATCAGCTCCTCCGGGTCATCGTCCGCGTCGCGCAGTACCGCATGCTGCTGACCGGTGAGTCCCTGTCCATCACTGTACAGTACACTGTAACCACGGCGACCAGTCCACACCAACTGTACAGTACACTGTAACCACGGCGACCAGTCCACACCAACTGTACAGTACACTGTAACCACGGCGACCAGTCCACACCAACTGTACAGTACACTGTAACCACGGCGACCAGTCCACACCAACTGTACAGTACACTGTAACCACGGCGACCAGTCCACACCAACTGTACAGTACAATTTAACCATGGTGACCAGTCCACAACCACTGTACAGTGCAATGTAACCACGGCGACCTGTCACTCAATTGTACAGTACAACGTAACCATGGTGACCTGTCACTCTCAACTGTACAGTACAACGTAACCATGGTGACCTGTCACTCTCAACTGTACAGTACAACGAAACCATGGTGACCTGTCACTCTCAACTGTACAGTACAACGTAACCATGGTGACCTGTCACTCTCAACTGTACAGTACAACGTAACCATGGTGACCTGTCATTCTCAACTGTACAGTACAACGTAACCATGGTGATCTGTCACTCTCAACAGTTTCTCTTGTAAATTAAGTTCCATTTCCACTTCCTCTCCAGATTACCTCAACAACCTGCGGCCGGATTCGAAGGAGTATGAGGACAGCCAAGGTACTTGAGGGGTCCTCTAGTCCTCTAGACCTTCACAGTGTGTTCACAAGGTGTTAATGTTGTCTTGGTAACTGGCCTCCATGTCCATGTTGTCACAACTCCCATGTTCTCTCTCTCTCTCTCTCTCTCTCTCTCTCTCTCTCTCTCTCTGTCTCTCTCTGTCTCTCTCTCTCAGCTGCAGTGGCAGTAGTGTCCGACATTGCAGACCAGGCTAATGACAGTTTGCAGAATGGAGTGAGTACTGCCAGTACAGCCAGTGGTTTGACCCATCTGTCCGTTAGTGTCTCTGTTTCCATGTGTCTTCTCCTTCCCTCCTCCTGTCCCCCCCTCTCTGATTGGTTGATATCCCCCCCTCTCTGATTGGTTGATGTCCCCCCTCCCTCTCTGATTTGTTGATGTCCCTCCTCCCTCTCTGATTGGTCCATGTCCCCAGGAGAACGTTCTGCGTCTGGTCAACATTGAGTACAGCGTCCGCGGTCAGAATGACCTCCTGCGGCCCGGCAGGGTAGGTCTGGACCCCCCCCCCCTCTTAGTGTACCCACTCCTGTTCTTAGTGACAGCTCAGGGTAGGTCTGGACCCCCCCCCCCCCCCCCCCCCCCCTCTTAGTGTACCCACTCCTGTTCTTAGTGAGGGTTAGGGTTAGGGTTATGTCTACGTTGTGGTGATGATGTTCTCTACCCACTCCTGCTCTTAGTGACAGCTCAGGGGGGATGGTGGCTCCTGTCTGATGTTCTTTCGTTCCTCCCAGGTCTTCATCAAGGAGGGCACCCTGATGAAGGTCAGCAGGAAGAGCTCCCAGCCCCGCCACCTGTTTCTGGTAAGCTCACTTCATGTCCGCCGTCACTTCCTGGGACCCTCCTGTCATCCATTCATGGACCTTTAAGGAATACACTGTTTCTGCTTTCTTAATTTCCACAATATAGTTAAGAAAGTTCTGTTATGGCTGAAGAAGTGTGTTCTCTTCACTAACTTCCTCACTTCACAAGCGTTCTGATGAAGGGCCGTTAAGCCTTTTGTTTTCATGCTCCTTCGTCACCTTTATCACCAGCAGACTGCAGTAGTTAGACTGCTGTAGTTCACTCAGCTTCCAGGAGACAGCCCTCGACGGAGGGCAACAATGCAATTTCAGAAAATGATATAAAACCGTCTCTTAAGGCGCTCTGACTGTATTAATATGTGTATTAATGTGTATTAATATGTAAAACTTTATATAATATGGATCTCTAGACTTTCATTGGTCGAAGAGATCCTTATGATTCCCTTTGTAATAATCATATTCATAATGTGTTAGCGTTTAATTAGTCATCTAAGTCAGTTTTTCTTTGGGAATCATTCGTTCCTCCAACCATTAAATCAGATATGATCTCAACATAAATGTATTTGGTCCCAAATTAAATCAAATTAATTGATATGGAAGTACTACGTAGAAAGTGTCGGCATCATTGTAGATATTTCTTCATTAAGTGCCGCTTCTCAAAGATCTCATGTATTTCCCTCTCACTGTGAGTGCTCCATTCTGAGAGTTAAAGTCTCCTCCTATTGTTGGTGCTTTAATTCCTGACCAGCACTCTTCCCCCTCAAACCCTGCATGGTGACATCAGCCTCATGGATCAGAGCATGGATCTATTATGTCTGACGGTCCTGGGATTTGTTCCTGGGTTGTTCCTACATCTCCAGACCTATTGAGGGCCAGCTTCCTGACAGGATGTAGCTGTATCCTGGCTTCCTGTGCCAACCGTACTGACGGCACAGGGAGGGTCCACAGTAGCCCTCTGACGATAGGCCGGCTCATTATGACATTATGAGTTCTTCCCCCCCTCAGGGTGAGCTGACGGAGGTCCTGAGATCAGTGACACGGCAAGCTGTGGTTCCATTAGGGGCAGCGGTGTGCGTGTTGTTCTCCAAGGCAGAACTGTGTGTGTGTGTTGTTCTCCAAGGCAGCGGTGTGTGTGTCACAGAGCAGAACACACGGGAACACACACACACACATGGAGCTCAGCCAGGGGGAGGAGCTATAGGGAGGGGCAGAGTGCAGAGAAGGTCACCCTTTAGACGCGCACCCATAACGTACATGGAACATGGAACATGGTGGAGCAGGTCATTCTTCTCTATCGGACGGCCATCACTAGGCGGTGCCAGCGCAGTGCTCAGACCCGACCTTAAAGGGAGAGAGTGTAGATGTGGGGGAACTACAGCCAAGAGAAATTACATTAGGATGAATTCAGGATGAAACCAGCCCTGCTGTTGTGTTTCTCTGTGTGTCAGCTGGTTGCTGAAGAAACACTGGGCTCATAAAGGTTTGTCCCAGAGGAATGCATCATTAATTTTGGCACGAGAACTTTGGTTTGTTCGTCTGGTGAGGAGAATGTTATCCCTGTCAGAGCAAGAGGAACGCTGGCTTGGCAGGAGAACCAAAGGGCCCTGGTTCTGTTAGTGCTGGGATTCCTGAATTGATTCTAAGTGTGTTTTGTTGGAAATAATATATAATATCACGGCCAAAATCTGTGTGCGCCTAGATGATATTATGAATAAACGACTGCGTCGGGTTCTCCAACGTCTCTGGTCCTTCCACATCAATCTGGTAGTTAAATCTGGACTTCAGAGAGTCAAAGCCACAGTTTCTTTCCCCATTTCCTTCTCCACCATGGCCGAGAATCAATACACGGGTCTTATTTTGCAAACCCGCACCCGCGAATTACATTCCGCACCCGACCAGACCTGCTATAAATTGATATCGACGCCCGACACATTAGATGGAACGCTGGGGAATTACACTACCTGGTGTTTGGCGTGGTCCTTTAGAAAAAAGCACATCATCCACTGTGGACGGTTTTAGTTCACTCCTCCGCTCCTGAATAACATATCTGGCACCGGAGAAGTCTCGCTCGCAACCGTAAAAACCCGCAACCGACCAGCGCTGTTCAGGCGTCGCACCGGACCCGCCCCCGTGTCCGACACAGTGCATTATTTTTCACCAGTTTCATCCAAATTGTGCAGGTCATCGCAGGATGAGATAACCCCCACTACAACTATGAGTCTTTAACCCTAACCCTAACCCTAACCCTAACTATGAGTCTTTAACCCTAACCCTAACCCTAACCCTAACCCTAACCCTAACCCTAACTATGAGTCTTTAACCCTAACCCTAACCCTAACCCTAACCCTAACCCCCACTACAACTACGAGTCTTTACTTGTTGTGGAAGTACCAGAGATGTCCGAGAACCCGACGCAGTCTTTAATTCATAATATCATCTGAAGGCGAACACAGCTTTTGGCCATGATATTATATTATATAGATAACTATATATTATATAATATTATATATTATTATATTATTTAGAAATAGAGCTCCAGGAGTCCGCAAACGGCAACAATCTCTCTCTCCTCCTGCTGCATTCACTCTGCAGTGAGTGAACGCTGATTGGCTGTTATGTTACGTCCCTCAGGGAGTGAACGCTGATTGGCTGTTATGTTACGTCCCTCAGGGAGTGAACGCTGATTGGCTGTTATGTTACGTCCCTCAGGGAGTGAACGCTGATTGGCTGTTATGTTACGTCCCTCGGGGAGTGAACTTTATTTATTATTTATATAGCACTTTTCATACACAAGGCAGACTCAAAGTGCTTCACATATAAACATTGTCATACAATAAAATAAAAATAATAGATAAGTAAAAAGTAAAATAGATAGAAAGTAAAGGCAAAGTTAAAAAAAAAAACATTTTAGAAAGGCAGAGTTAATAAAAATGCATTTTAGAAAGGCAAAGTTACTAATAAAATAAAAAATAGAAGCATTGTAGATTTAAGATTTAGCAGAAAGCTAAAGCAAACATAAAAGTCTTCAGTCTTGTTTTAAAAGCTGTCAGAGTTGGGGCAAGTCTTAAATCCTCAGGGAGTTTATTCCAGCTATTTGTTGCATAGTAACTATGCAAAATAAATTAGAAATTTATGTTACTATTCGACTACATAAATGACCCACTTTCAATTCAGATTCATGTCTCCACCGGTGAAATTCTCCTAACTATGCTGTACCTGCTGTCCTTGCCGCCCTCTTCTCCAACCCTTTACTGCCACCAGGTGGTCACTCCCTGCAACTAAAAATGCATATATTGACCTCTGATCTGTGAACCTTTTATTCATCTCCTCCATCTGTGTTTGATTCCAGATGAACGACGTGCTGCTGTATACCTACCCTCAGCAGGATGGCAAATACAGACTGAAGGACACTCTCTCCCTCTCTGGGATGAAGGTAGAGCCTCACTCACTCAGCCTATTGATCACCAGTCACACAGACAAAACTCAACCACTCATCCCCCATATCCTGGAATACTTACCATAAACATGGGAAGCTAACCTTCTCTTTCCTGAACACACACACACACACACACACACACACACACACACACACACACACACACACACATAAACACATGCAAAGACACACACACATACACATCAAGACACACAAAAGCTGCTTTCACATATGGAAGTGCATCCGTCTGTTCTCCGTCTATTCTACGGAGGTGCCGTATATGTGAATGACATATCCTGACGTTGGACCTCCTGAAAAAATACTACCCCTGAGGTAGTATGTTCTGCGGAGGAAATGCTAATGACCTTATATGTGAATGAGCAGTAGGATGTGGGCATTTCACACCAGTTGAGTGGGCGTGTTGATGACGCTTCGGTCTACGTTTGCATGTCATTGAGTGGCACCCGCACCCTAATCGATAATCAGCCTATTGCCTTTTGTTCGCTGAATGGTTTAAAAAATATTTTTATTATTATGTTACACCTTTCCTGCTGTCGGCTCCCAGACCATAGTCGAGGAGCTCCGTCGATTCTCTCGGGAGTAACACCCTTCACTTTGACTGGCAGTGTGTCTGCAGTGCTTATAGGTTTGAATATGGTCGGAATGAAGTGGCCACCGATTATTGACAGGCTGTGTACTTTATTCTTAGTTTCACTAACTTTACAGTAGGGCCTACACGTTTGCACAGACACAACCGGACTCGTTCATTACCTCACTAAACTGACACACGCTACCGCTCGCTCTCCTCGCTCGTCCACTCATACACACACTGCCATTCTCGCGCACACACATGCGCTACTCTCGTAACAATTATTATTGACAACAGTTAGCTGAACATTATAGGGTCCCAGTCTTCCACTCCCTGTTTTCTCAGTTAAACACAGAAATCAACTACATTTGTCTCAGTGTTTGTTAGATGTGAAATGAAGCCAAAAAAGACGCTCTCTTCCTCCGGTAACGCAGTCGTTTGCGACGCCTTTCTTGTTCGGCGTTTCTTCTATTTGTCTGTAACTCATACTCCAGTCTTTCATCGATCGATGCGGATGTTGTGGATGCAACGGAATATATGCATCGCTGCAGCAACATTTAACATGATCGCAATGAGTTCTGCCCGTTTTGCCTGCGTGCTGTCTGCGGTCAAACCAAAACAAACCCGATCCCGCCTCTTGCGACCCTACGTCATATGCCGTCCCTTGCAAGCCCACCCCCCTTAAGCAGCCGGAGATTCTACTGACACCGATCTCTGCATATCGGGCATCAAGTGTGAATAAGTGTGAATGACCCTCACGGTTGAACCTCCTGCTCCACAAATGCAGAGAAAAGACAGAGGTCATATGTGAAAGCAGCTATAAAGACACACACACACACACACATATACACACACACACACACACATAAAGACACACACTCAATCACTCACTCACTCACTCACTCACTCAAACACATGGCAGTAGATCGGACTCCCCGTTGGCGAGAACGGCAGTAAGCAGCACACACATGTTTTGATGCTGTTTTGTTTCTAATTGAGTTTGATCTATTAAACTTTAACTTAAAGGTCTTCATTTTGGGGGACAAACAGACCAACAGACCCAGACCTTCATATGTTTATAGTCAGAACCTCACTGGTCATGAAGTAAGAAAAGTTCCTGGATTGATGTGACTGGTTTCCAGGTCACCAAACCCAGCTCGGAGGAGACGCAGAACGCCCTTAAGATTGAAGTCAAGGATGTGTCCATCAGCCTCTCAGCCAGGTTCCTCCAAACGTCTCCACTCCTCAATGTGTCCTCACGCTGCTATGACCTTCAACTATGAATAAAAACCAGAACTTGAAGTTTATTATAAAGAACACCATAGTGATTGATGTTATGGTTTGATTATAGATGTAGTTGTTCTTAATGTTGACCTGTGACCTCAGCTCCAGCAGTGAGAGAGAGGACTGGTTCTACGCTCTGAGCCGCACTGTGGCGCACCACAGCAGGGGGGCGCCAGCGAGCACGGCCGGCCATGGAGAGGTGAGAGAAGAACTGACAAGATATGCTGCATGTTGAACACACACACATGTATATAGCTATATATATATAGAGAGAGATAGAGATAGATATAGATATAGATATATATATAGATAGAAAGATAGATATAGAGACATAGATGGATAGATAATGTATATACCACTTTTCTCCATTTTTTATCTATCTGTGATTGTGTGTGTGTGTGTGTGTGTGTGTGTGTGTGTGTGTGTGTGTGTGCGTGTGCGTGTGTGCGTGTGTGTCTGTGGCAGGATGAGGACCACCCCGGGGGAGCCCTAGGCGAGCGCCCCCCCAGGCCGGTGTGTGCGTCGCAGGTCCTGATGTGCATGAACTGCACGTGTGACTTCAGCCTGCGTCTGCGACGGCACCACTGCCACGCCTGTGGGAGGGTAAGGCTCCCATTGGCTCTCACACTATGACCCCACTCCCATTGGCTCTCACACTATGACCCCACTCCCATTGGCTCTCACACTATGACCCCACTCCCATTGGCTCTCACACTATGACCCCACTCCCATTGGCTCTCACACTATGACCCCACTCCCATTGGCTCTCACACTATGACCCCACTCCCATTGGCTCTCACACTATGACCCCACTCCCATTGGCTCTCACACTATGACCCCACTCCCATTGGCTTTCACACTATGACCCCACTCCCATTGGCTCTCACACTATGACCCCACTCCCATTGGCTCTCACACTATGACCCCACTCCCATTGGCTCTCACACTATGACCCTTCGCTCAAACATCTCCTTTAAAGGGAGACCGAGACAGCAGCTGAGTTAACAGACATTTACATGAATCACACAAGCTTCACATGACAATCAGATCAGGGAGGACGTTTGCACACAGACCGCAGAGCCATGATGACATCATGTTCAAAAAAAGATTCCACATCCGAAAGTTACTAAGTAAAAGAAAAAGGCCTTTTCCTTATATAAAACAAATAAATATTGGAAAACTAAAATGTAGGAAAACAATGAAAATGAAAACGACAAAATGGTAGAAAACGTTTGAGGATGAATACCATTGTGATATTATGGAAAGTAAGCTTATGCAGAGTCATCCAACACTAAACCTTCTTCTTTTGGTCACAGATCGTTTGTCGGAGCTGTTCCAGAAACCGCTGTCCTCTGAAGTACCTGAAGGGTCGGATGGCCAAGGTGTGTGACCACTGCTACAGCCAGCTCCAAGCAAGAGGTACCAGCTCTCCACGATGTCCTCCAGATAACCCCAGAGAATCACAGCTCTCTGATCTCAGCCCTGCTCTGTCTGTCATCAGGCCCTGTGCTCTCGGTGAGGGACTCATGTGTAATTAGAGCAGTCATCAGACCCTATCTTCTCCCTCTGTGTTCAGGGCCTCCTGGGTCTGCGTCCTCAGCCCCGACCAGCCCACGCCTCGGTCGCACCAGGCCTCTCTCCGCCGTCTTCCAGAACATTCACCCTCCAAACCTCTGGAGACATCGCAAAGGAACCGCCTCCTTCACTCCAGTATGTCCATCTTTAACCCCCACTGTCCGCATCATCTCTAAACCGCTCTGTCCTCATCATCTCTAAACCCCACTGTCCTCCTCATCTCTAAACCCCACTGTCCTCCTCATCTCTAAACCCCTCTGTCCTCATCATCTCTAAACCCCTCTGTCCTCCTCATCTCTAAACCCCTCTGTCCTCATCATCTCTAAACCCCTCTGTCCTCATCATCTCTAAACCCCTCTGTCCTCATCATCTCTAAACCCCTCTGTCCTCCTCATCTCTAAACCCCTCTGTCCTCATCATCTCTAAACCCCTCTGTCCTCCTCATCTCTAAACCCCTCTGTCCTCCTCATCTCTAAACCCCTCTGTCCTCATCATCTCTAAACCCCTCTGTCCTCCTCATCTCTAAACCCCTCTGTCCTCATCATCTCTAAACCCCACTGTCCTCCTCATCTCTAAACCCCTCTGTCCTCCTCATCTCTAAACCCCTCTGTCCTCATCATCTCTAAACCCCTCTGTCCTCATCATCTCTAAACCCCTCTGTCCTCATCATCTCTAAACCCCTCTGTCCTCATCATCTCTAAACCCCTCTGTCCTCCTCATCTCTAAACCCCTCTGTCCTCATCATCTCTAAACCCCTCTGTCCTCATCATCTCTAAACCCCTCTGTCCTCATCATCTCTAAACCCCTCTGTCCTCATCATCATTAAACGTCACTGTCCTCCTCATCTCTAAACCCCTCTGTCCTCATCATCTCTAAAACCCTCTGTCCTCATCATCTCTAAACCCCACTGTCCTCCTCATCTTTAAACCCCTCTGTCCTCATCATCTCTAAACCCCACTGTCCTCCTCATCTCTAAACCCCTCTGTCCTCATCATCTCTAAACGTCATTGTCCTCATCCAACCAGCAGACAGACTATGTGCTGTCTGTCTGTCATCCAACCAGCAGACAGACAACGTGCTGTCTGTCTGTCCTCCTCCAACCAGCAGACAGACAACGTGCTGTCTGTCTGTCCTCCTCCAACCAGCAGACAGACAACGTGCTGTCTGTCTGTCCTCCTCCAACCAGCAGACAGACAACGTGCTGTCTGTCTGTCTGTCATCCGACCAGCAGACAGACGACGTGCTGTCTGTCTGTCTGTCATCCGACCAGCAGACAGACAGTGTAATCTAAGGTGCAGTGTTGTGCTCTCACCACCAGGGGGCAGTGTGGGAGGAGGGCACCATCAGCGGCAGTCTGCAGCGCAGCAAGCGGAGCAAGCAGCACTGGAAGAGGCTGTGGTTCCTCCTAAAAGACAAGGTGCTGTACACCTACCGGGCCCAAGAGGTGAGGGGCAACCGGTGCTCCCCTTAAGCCTGAACCACGCTATCCTACACATTATCCTACACACTATCCTACCTATTATCCTAATCATTATCCTACACATGATCTGACACATTATCCTACTCAATATCCTACTCATTATCCTACACATTATCCTACTCATTATCATACTCGTCACATTATCCTACTCATTAGAATATTCTACTCATTATAATATCCTACTTATCACACTTTGTACAAATTACATGGTGTAATTGTTGATGGCGTGAAGTTTTTTGTATATACTATGTTTTTTCTAAATCTGTCTCTGTCTCTGTCTCTCTCTCTCCCCCTCTCTCTCTCTCTCTCTCTCTCTCTCTCTCTCTCCCTCTGTCTCGCTCTATTCCCCTCTGTCTCTCCCTCTCTCTCTGTCTCTCTCTCTCTCTCCCCCTCTGTCTCTCTCCCCCATCTTTCTCTCACTTTCTCTCTCTCCCCCTTTCTGTCTCTCTGTCTCTGTCTCTCTCTCTGTCTCTCTCTGCTCTGTCTGTCTCTTTCTATCTCTCTCCCCCTCTGTCTCTCTCTCTCTCTCCATCCAGGAGAAGGTGGCATCAGAGAGCTTGCCTTTGCTGGGTTTCACGGTGAAGCTGGCCGACCGCGAGCAGCAGGACGAGGCCAACCTGTTCCAGCTGTACCACAAGAAGACCCTGTACTACACCTTCAGGGCAGAGGACAACTGCACGGCTCAGAGGTGAAGAGCACTGCAGCACCAGGCTGGAGGTGTCACTGTACAGTGTGGACAAGGTGTCTGCTCAGAGCTCCAGGTGTCACTGTACAGTGTGGACAAGGTGTCTGCTCAGAGCTCCAGGTGTCACTGTACAGTGTGGACAAGGTGTCTGCTCAGAGCTCCAGGTGTCACTGTACAGTGTGGACAAGGTGTCTGCTCAGAGCTCCAGGTGTCACTGTACAGTGTGGACAAGGTGTCTGCTCAGAGCTCCAGGTGTCACTGTACAGTGTGGACAAGGTGTCTGCTCAGAGCTCCAGGTGTCACTGTACAGTGTGGACAAGGCGTCTGCTCAGAGCTCCAGCATTAGCAGCATTAGTAGTAGTAGTAGTAGCAGTAGTAGTAGTAGTAGTAGTAGTAGCAGCAGTAGTAGCAGTAGTAGTAGCAGCAGTAGCAGTAGCAGTAGTAGTAGTAGTAGTAGCAGCAGTAGTAGTAGTAGCAGCAGTAGTAGTAGTAGTAGCAGTAGTAGTAGTAGTAGCAGCAGTAGTAGTAGTAGTAGCAGTAGTAGTAGTAGTAGTAGTAGCAGCAGTAGTAGTAGTAGTAGTAGTAGTAGCAGCAGTAGCAGTAGCAGTAGTAGTAGTAGTAGTAGCAGTAGTAGCAGCAGTAGCAGCAGTAGCAGTAGCAGTAGTAGTAGTAGTAGTAGTAGTAGTAGTAGCAGCAGTAGTAGTAGTAGCAGCAGTAGCAGTAGTAGTAGTAGCAGCAGTAGTAGTAGTAGCAGCAGTAGCAGTAGCAGTAGTAGTAGTAGTAGTAGTAGTAGCAGCAGTAGTAGTAGTAGCAGCAGTAGTAGTAGTAGCAGCAGTAGCAGTAGTAGTAGTAGTAGTAGTAGTAGTAGTAGTAGCAGCAGTAGTAGTAGTAGCAGCAGTAGTAGTAGTAGCAGCAGTAGTAGTAGTAGCAGCAGTAGTAGTAGTAGCAGCAGTAGCAGTAGCAGTAGCAGTAGTAGTAGTAGTAGTAGTAGTAGTAGTAGCAGTAGCAGTAGTAGTAGTAGTAGTAGTAGCAGTAGTAGTAGTAGTAGTAGTAGTAGCAGTAGTAGTAGTAGCAGTAGTAGTAGTAGCAGCAGTAGCAGTAGCAGTAGTAGTAGTAGTAGTAGTAGCAGTAGTAGTAGTAGTAGTAGTAGTAGTAGCAGTAGTAGTAGTAGTAGTAGTAGCAGTAGTAGTAGTAGTAGTAGTAGTAGCAGTAGCAGTAGTAGTAGTAGTAGTAGTAGCAGTAGCAGTAGTAGCAGCAGTAGCAGCAGTAGCAGCAGTAGTAGTAGCAGCAGTAGTAGTAGTAGTAGCAGTAGTAGTAGTAGCAGTATTATTGTGCCATCTCTGTGAGTTGAGGTTCTGTCTGACTCAGCGTCCCATTTGATTCTAGATGGGTCAACGCCATGGAGGAGGCCACCGTGCTATAGGACCCCCCACCGTCCTATAGGGACCCCCACCAGTTGGACCCCCCACCATCGGGACCCCCCACCGTCCTATAGGACCCCCCCCCCCCAGTGGGATCCCCCACCATGACCCTGCTGAGCATTGAGGGGACCTCTCCGCTCCCATGCATTGAGAAGAACCTTCTGGTTCTGCAAGTTCCTGGAAGACAAAACACAGCCTTTAAACCAGAGGAGGTATTGAGACAGACTGTTTCTCTCTTTCTTTGTGGTCCTGAATAGAGGAAGTGTTTCTGAGCGCCTCTTGGTTCCCCTTGCTGTGTCCGTGACCTGCTGCTAGGCTAGCTAGGTGCTAGCAGCCTTGCGGTGCTGGCCTACATACCCAGCATCAGCCTGGACTCAGACCTGAACTCTGACCTGGTCTCAGACTCAGACCTGGACTCTGACCTGGTCTCAGACTCAGACCTGGACTCTGACCTGGTCTCAGACTCAGACCTGGACTCAGACCTGGTCTCAGACTCAGACCTGGCCCTTTTAATCTTATATAGGTGTTCAAAATACCTGACTGAACGTGAGTTAAGTAATGATTAATACAAAGACCTGCATCTTTATTTTGATACTTGCTGTATGCTGATGCTGTACTCAGTAAACACTGCCTGCATTAATGGATGAGGACGCTCTTGTTGATTGTGTAGAAGACGTTGTGTAGAAGCTTGACCTTGTATTTCTGGAGATGATTGGCAGTAGCTTTAGGATGTAAGATGTGCTTTCATTAAGTGAATTGCTTTATTTGCACCTATCTAAAAGAGGAGGATTTAACAGTGGAAGGTAAGTGTACCTTCACCTCTCCATGGGGGACAAATAAGGTTTCCGTTTTTTGGAAGTTTCAAAATACCTTTATGTCAAAACGTTGTGTACCCTTACCCTATGATGCACAAAGTCAGTGTCATGGACTCTGAAATGTAGCTTACTTGACATATTATTACATCCATTTTACACAATGCTGTTAATGAATGAATTAAAAAACTGTTGCTCAAGTTTCGGGAGTTCTTCCTCGTTCTGGTTGTTATTACCTCTTGTAGCCTCTAGGTGGCAGAAGGAATCGCTATGGAGCAATAACAAAAAGCCCCAGTCAAGTCCTCGGTTATTTCCTCGTCCATGCCTCTGCCACTGGTTCAACAGCACATGTTTTCATTATCAAATGCTAGCGACCAGTGATGCTACACAGTTTCCACTGCCATAGCAACATACCTGATACACTTATCACGCCTCTAAGCCTTGTGCCCGTGTGACGTCAGCCTGGGCTTGTGATGCAGGCAGTGGCCTACTTTAGAGGACAACACGGCCATCTGATGGGGGCTGCTTAATGAACTACAGCCAAAGGCCCAGTTAGAAGCGATTCCCCCCTCTGGACGGGCAGGCTTGGGCCAGCCCAGGCTACTGAGGGCCAGCCCAGGCTACTGAGGGCCAGCCCAGGCTACTGAGGGCCAGCCCAGGCTACTGAGGGCCGAGTGACATGTACAGCAGACTAGCAGAGGGCTGGAGAGATGGCCAAGCTAAGGCCAGGACTGCTCTGTTTCCCCTCCTCCCCGGAGGACGGCTGACCCAGAACGATATCAGGGAGAAAGTTAGCGTTCTGTGGGCTTGTGAAAGTTGCCAACACCTTGTCCTATATAGAGAACGGGCCATTCATCATGATTCTGCTACCTATAGCCCCTTTCCCTCTCCCCTGCCTGGGCCACTTCCCTGGGCTCAATATTCAGGCTATCTTTACTCTGTGCACACAGAGCCTACTTCAGTCTTTATTCATCAATGCATGGTCTTTTATCACCAGTAGCTCCACTTGTTTCCCACATACGATTGTTTCTGATCTCCTCATACATCGTCACTGCATCCTCACCCATGATGATCTGCATGAAAGTTTAACAGCTGTCTCTCAGTGCTTTCTAGGAACACTGCTCAGTATGACGGACACAGCCATGTATCCGCTCCTGATACAGCTCAGACCAGCCGCCTGCAGGGGTCATGAAGACCTCAGATGATGATCATCTCAGTCCTGTGCTGTTGTGCCTCCTCTCATAACATGTGTCTCCTCTCATAACACTGGGAACCTGTTTTAATTAATTTGTCCTTTTGCACTCTGATTCTACAGTAGATAGATAGATACAACTTTATTATGATGACTCAGACTGTTTCTCTGCCGCGTCCTGCAGAGGACAGAAGCGGTTCCGAGCTGGGAGGATCCGGTGGTTAACCGGTGTTGTGTGTGCTACTGTTGTGATATTGATTCAAACTAACCACAGCCTGCGCTGGGCACCGGTGGACGGTCTGTTGTGTTCTCACCCCTCCGCCCAGCATATGGCCACAGGCGGTGCACACATGCAAACAAGCAATCGATGACGTGGAGGCCGGCCCTGCTCAATAGAGCTACTGGCTGTGGATCACTGAGCAGCCTCTGATGTTAACAGAACGTAACCCAACAGATATATAACAGTGAGCCAAACATCCTAACCTTTGACCCCTGAATGTTGAGCTAAATACAGATACTGGATACAACACGACAGGGCAGAACAACATCTCGGTGTGAGCAAGTTTAAAGATAAAGTCGGCAGCACTGTGCGTCTTCTTGACTTTGTCCCGACAGTTCTGGGTCTGCGCCCGTCTGGCTCCTCCAGGGAGGGGGGGGGGGGGGGGCAGTGGGCAGCAGAAAACACGCTCCTCCATGGCCCACTTTCACAACTCTTCCTAGCCTCCAAGTTGTAGCGCTACACCTAAAGCCGCCCCCTGATGTCTGTAAATAGCACAGCCTCGCAGAACACTGAGAACAAACACCACGCAGCACTCTCAGCCTGATGGTCATCTTCAGTAGAGCTCATCGTCGTCGTGTCAGAGTTCATCTCGGCACACGTCGGAGAGAGAGGAACGTGATGTCAGTGACACCCTGCTGGTACCTGTCAGGAAAGCCATGACACGGTTGCCATGCAGATTCGTCTGGTTCCAAAATGAAACACTGTGATTGGATAACAGGTACATCCCAGTGATGTATGAGATGATATCACCACTGAAGTGAAGAGAAGCCCAACTAAATAAAATGGAAACACACACACACACACACACACACACACACACACACACACACACACACTCTCCAGTCGCTGTCATCACATCGCTACCTGTTCAGCCACGCGAGGGAGGAGCAGACACACCTGTCCGTCAGACACACCTGCCCATCTCAGGTTTCACTTTACATCGAGCCTTACCTCCGCATACTGAGCTGGAAGTGGGGCATACCTTGAAGGATTACCCGAATACTGCTTCTATTATTAATTACTCGCCCTGCGAAGGTATTTGTCAAAGCCACCGAGGAATGCATTTGTTGAGAGGCCCGTTGGAGTTTAATTTGGAACAAAGCGCGTTAATACGTTCGCTTGGCTTTGATTTCTGTGTGGACAGAAACAACAGGTGGACAGAGGTCGGCCCTCGGGGTAGGACGAGGAAAAAAGAACGAGTATCTTTCTGCTCTGTTTCAGTTTCTCAGGAAAGAAGCAAACCAAAAGCATACGTGAAATTAGCCTCCTACACAACGCAAATACCCCCGCAAACTGCCGCACGATAAGCTACGGGGGGGGGGGGGGGGGGGGGGTTGAGAGAGAGAGGGGAAGGAAGCTAATGAGAAATTGAGAGAGAGAGGGGGAAGGACACTAAGGAGAGCGAGAGAGTGTGTGTGTGTGTGTGTGTGTGTGTGTGTGTGAGAGAGGGAAGTAAACTAAGGAGACACTCAGAGAGATAGAGAAAGAGAGAGCGATAGGGGAAGGAAGCTAAGGAGAGAGAGAGAGAGAGAGAGAGAGAGAGAGAGAGAGAGAGAGAGAGAGAGAGAGAGAGAGAGAGAGAGAGAGAGAGAGAGCTGGTAATATAGGACAGATACCAGCAGCAATGCAGAACAAGCCCTCAGCTGAAGTCTAAACGTGTTGGTGGATTTGATCCTTTAATCTCTGTGTTGTGTTGAAGCTCTTTTAAGATACATGCAATAATTGATTATAACTATTAGTAGGACTCAATCGAAAGTGAGATAGTGGGCGTCTTGTGTGTGTGTGTGTGTGTGTGTGTGTGTGTGTGTGTGTGTGTGTGTGTGTGTGTGTGTGTGTGTGTGTGTGTGTGTGTGTGTGTGTGTGTGTGTGTGTGTGTGTGTGTGTGTGTGTGTGTGTGTGTGTGTGTGTGTGTGTGCGGATGTGTGTCTGTGTATACACGGCAGAGTAGACGTCACGCTCCGAGCAGTGGGCGCGCTCCACTTCCTCTATCGGCGGAGCAGCAGACGGAGCTCGATCTGAGCTCAGAAGAACGACCTGAGAGGTGAGCGGTAACCTTTAATCTCCTTACGGATCACCCATACGAACACATCCGAACACATCCGAACCTCTGTTCGTCTGCCTCAGGGGGGTTTGGCTGAAAGCGGCAAAGAGTTTCGGAACATATTTCTTAGACTTGAAGAAGACGGAAAGTCGAAAGGCTGCTTCTGTTCTGTTCGGAGGTTCTTTAGTGTTCTTATGAGCGTTTCTGTTCTCTTGGTTCTTAAGTGTTCTTCTCTGAGCGTTTCTGTTCTGTTCGGAGGTTATTTAGCCTGCTTCACATTTAAGAGTTGTAACATTATTACCAAAGCTACTTTATCTTAGTTTACTTTTAC
>NC_140272.1:97500-147500 GCF_964030765.1 Micromesistius poutassou
CCTGAACCATAACATTCACACACAAACAGAAACACAGAGACACACACACCCACAGAGACACACACCTTTGGCTCTGCGTGAGATGAGTGTGTGACAACAGCAGTCTGAAAGGTTCTCAATGGCGTGTGATCCTGTCATTGCCCAGGGCTCCCCGGTTATCCCGGGCCCTAACCCAGTGGTGGCTAGAGGTTCCCTTGGAGATCCGGTCCTGTAATGGCCTAAGTAGCCCCCTGTCCCGGGGCTGTAGCTCCTTCGGTGGGTGTGGCCATGTGATAAGTCCCTAGAGTGACTCATGGCGTCGGTACAAAGTACAGACGTTGTTTATTCACTGGTTGAGTTTATGAGTTTTGATAAGATAGCTGTTTCATTATCGGGTCATATTCCACCATTCAATTGATGAACCAGGCCTTTACGTTGTCCGTCAGACCAGTTTAATAATGTTTTGATATCTGGTACTCTGGTCATGTAGGGCCAGAGGGATCTTTGTTCCTGAAGCGATAGAAGCAGGCAATACAATTTAATCTGAACAATCTACCACAGAGCTGCTTACATATCTTTATTTATCTGGAACGACATCAGGAGAATCAAAGGTGAAACAAAGTGAAAGCGTAGTTCTATGTGGAGAATCACGGAGAGAGCAAAGAGCCTTAAGCTGAAATGTCTTTTAAATCCGTTGTTTCAGTCAAATTTGAGTTACAAAATCTAGATTTAATTCATAACCTGGGCCAACAAGCTGTTGACAGGAGAGTCCCAGCAGCTTTGGAATCTTATCTGAGTAACAGTTTCTTGTTCCTCCACCTCATCATCAATCAGCTGATCAGGTCATCAACTGTCATCAAAATATATTGATGTATACAAAAAATATGCAAGATCAAGAACTAAGTGGATTCAACTTTTCTATTTTATGATGACAATGAATCTGTTTTTTGTTGTCGTATTTTTAAAGAAATTTGATAGGATGTAAACATAGCCTTAATCCAGCTGTCCATCTGGTGATAATGAAGAGAAACATCATGTCGTTGGTTCATCCTGTGTTCATATAAACTGCTTCCTGCTGTGTATGATTCCCGCTGTTGTATGAGAGGTGGTGTCTAACCCCACCTGTAGTCCTGCGTGTCTAATGGTTTGTTGTGGTGGAGCAGGTGAGCCCGGCCACTCGTCAGCACCATGGCCCCCTTCCTGAGGATCGCCTTCAACTCCTACGACCTGGGGGCCCTGTCCCCCGGGGCCGACAGCCCCTTCTGCGCCATCAAGATGAAGGAGGCCCTGACCACTGGTGAGATGCTGATATCACCTGGGGTTCAGTGTGGTGAGATGCTGATATCACCTGGGGTTCAGTGTGGTGAGATGCTGATATCACCTGGGGTTCAGTGTGGTGAGATGCTGATATCACCTGGGGTTCAGTGTGGTGAGATGCTGATATCACCTGGGGTTCAGTGTGGTGAGATGCTGATATCACCTGGGGTTCAGTGTGGTGAGATGCTGATATCACCTGGGGTTCAGTGTGGTGAGATGCTGATATCACCTGGGGTTCAGTGTGGTGAGATGCTGATATCACCTGGGGTTCAGTGTGGTGAGATGCTGATATCACCTGGGGTTCAGTGTGGTGAGATGCTGATATCACCTGGGGTTCAGTGTGGTGATGGATGTTCCTCTGATATCACCTTTTCAGGTTTCAGGTTCAGTGTGCTGATAGATCACTGGGGGTCTGAACAGATTTCTTTGTGTGCTCTGCTCGTTTCACACGCTGAATTAGTTTCAACCTGTTTGACTGCTGTTTCCGTGGGAACCAATGGCAGTCTCACTCCGTTGTGTGGGGGGTTTGAACGGTGGCGTCGGGGGTCACCCTAACGCCCCTGACCCCTGACCCCTGACCCTCTCGCTGCAGAGCGGGGGTCACCCTAATGCCCCTGACCCCTGACCCCTGACCCTCTCGCTGCAGAGCGGGGGTCACCCTAACACCCTAACACCCCTGACCCCTGACCCTCTCGCTGCAGAGCGGGGGTCACCCTAGCACCCCTGACCCCTGACCCCTGACCCCTGACCCCCTCACTGCAGAGCGGGGGTCACCCTAACGTCTCTGACCCCTGACCCCTGACCCCCTCACTGCAGAGCGGGGGTCACCCTAACGTCTCTGACCCCTGACCCTCTCGCTGCAGAGCGGGGGTCACCCTAACGTCTCTGACCCCTGACCCCCTCGCTGCAGAGCGGGGGAAGACCCTGGTTCAGAGGAAGCCCACCATGTACCCGGCCTGGAAGGCCAGCTTCGACGCCCACATCTACGAGGGGCGCGTGCTGCAGGTGCTGCTGATGCAGACGGCAGAGGCGGCGCTGGCCGAGGTCACCGTGGGCGTGTCCGTGCTCGCCGAGCGCTGCAAGAAGGCCAACGGCCGCGCAGAGTTCTGGGTAAAGTTGATCTATTTATCTTTGTTATTCATGGGTTGAATATGAATACATCTTGTTATGTTTAGTTTTGGTTGTCGTTCTTTCTCTAAAGCTTAAATTACTTTTTCTATTTTTGTTGTTATGCTTGTTAGAGTTTAGCAGGGAGGATTATTAAGTGTGTGTGTGTGCGTGTGCGTCCGCGTGCGTGTGTCCGCGTGCATGTGTGTCCGCGTGTGTGTGTGTCCGCGTGCGTGTGCGTGTGTCCACGTCCGTGTGTGTCCGCGTGTGTGTGCAGGTTGATCTACAGCCCTCTGGTAAAGTCATGATGGCAGTGCAGTATTTCCTAGAGGGAGCGGATTCTGGTGAGACAACGTTTTATTTACTTTCATTTTATTGACATTCTACCTGTAAATGTTTTTATGTAGCGCGTGTCGTTGCCTCCTTCCTACACAGGACTGTGTACACCGACCGATTCTTTGAGCATCCTTTTCTTTTATCCTGTGAACTCAAAACAGATCCTCCCATGTATTAATCATTCCTCTTTTTAAAGCGAGTCTGACACTGTCAGTCTTTTAAGGGGAACTCCGGACGAGTCACCCGGCCCGTCCCTAGTGTTGCTCAATAGCCGTGGCCTTCACTCAGGAGGTCATGATGACTGACACCCGCCCCCCCCCCTTCTCTGATCCGCAGAGAGCCGGCCGAGCGGGAAGGAGGAGGAGGCCCCCACCATCAATCGCCGACGAGGAGCCATCAAGCAGGCCAAGATCCACTTCATCAAGAACCATGAGTTCTCCGCTACCTTCTTCCGCCAGCCCACCTTCTGCTCCGTCTGCAGGGAGTTCGTCTGGTCAGTCCACCTCCTGGTCTATAGAACCCTATTGTTATTAACCATGACCCGTTGACCGCTAAAACACTAATCGAATTTACACCTGGCGTTAGATTGGGTCCAGGGTCCAGAATCATGTATTGATCGGATATTGATCTTGCGGTATTCCAGAATCTGATAGTATCTGATAGATGACTCTAGACGTCGGTTGTACACACGTATGAACATTTAGAAAGCAGGTCACCCTCAGAGTAGGGCTGGGCGGTATATCGATATTTGAAATATATCGATATTTTTTCAAACGAGATATGGAATGAGACACTATCGTCAACATCAATATAGTTAATTTGCGTTGAAATTACAGCGCATTTGCTCCAAAAAAAGCCGCTCTGAGCCGCGCCTGCCGCCTGCTATTTCCTCACTCTGCTTCAGAGTCCTGTTCGGCTACCCGCACAATTTGGATGAAATGGGTGAAAAATAATGTACTGTGTCAGACACGGGTGTGGGTCGGTCGGACGTAGAGGATTCCAGTGATGAGGCTCTGCAGTATCGGGACGAAGTTGCTGCTTACATTGATTACAAAACACCTAAAGATGACTCTTTTGGTGTGTTATCGTGGTGGGGAGAGCAGTCGTTCATTTCCCAATGTTGCTCAGATTGCCAAATTTATCCTCACCATCCCTGCTCAGTGCATCCAGCTCAGCAAGCCAGCAAGACTTCTCCGGTGCTTGATATGATATTCAGGAGCGGAGGAGTCAACAAAAACCGTCAACAGTGGATGATGTGCTTTTTTGCACAGTAATCTAAAGCACCACGGCAAACACCAGATAGTGTATTTCCCAGGCGTTCCATCTAATGTGTCTAATTTTCCTTTGGGTGCGGGTCCGGCGTCGGTATCAATTTATAGCGGGTCTGTTCAGGTGCGGAATGTAATTTGCGCTACTGTCGGAACACGGGTCGGATGTGGTTCTAAGTTTTGCGCGTATGGGCGGTTGCGGGTTTGCAAAATAAGACCCGTACAGGACTCTGCTCTGCTTATCTCTCTCCGTCCCGCTCTGCCTCTGGCTCACACACACTCTGCCCCGGCCCCGCTCTTCCACTCACGTCACTTTTTAAAATCCCCTTCAGAACGAAAAATGTCCATCAAACGCATTTGCCACATCTTGCTCCAACAGTTTTTGACTGACTCCTTTTAAAATGTTTAGCTACCCTGGCCTACACCCAAATTTAGGATTGAGTTGCAATCGGCAAGGCAGGTTAACGAGTACCTACAGCGACGCAGGCAGGCGGGACATGAAAGCACAGCGCCGCCCCCGATGTAGAATGACGAGTTGGAGCAGCACGGCAAAGGCGTCAACAAACATCGATATATATCTTATATCGACATTCTGCTTGAAAATATCGAGATATGACTTTTGGTCCATATCGCCCAGTCCTACCTCAGGGTCATACCATCTAAATGCTGCCGGGGGCCAGTTGGTTTAAACTCGGGAGGAACATGGTCTCAATGCCTCCCAGACCCCCTGCTGAGCGTATCTCAGGACATCCAGAACACGATTGAAGGCTTTCAGATGAACATCACTCACAGATCTCCACACCGCGCTGTTCATCAGTCCATCACAGTCGTGAATGTCATCTAACTGTCTGTTTCTCACAGGGGACTCAACAAGCAAGGCTACAAATGCAGACGTGAGTATGAATCAAGTCTTAGAGAGTCTGGTGTCCTCACCTGGTTCCAGCAGAAGGTCCGCACCACTCCACAGTTCACACCTCTCCTCTCTGTCCCCCAGAATGCAACGCGGCCATCCACAAGAAGTGCATCGATAAGATCATCGGCAGATGTACGGGCACGGCAGCCAACAGCAGGGAGACCATGGTGGGTAGTGCTGGTCTTCTGTGGTCTCACCCCCCAGGTGAGGGGTGGGGCCTACTGCTTTACCTGTTATAGAGAGCATCTTCGAGAGGCTTCAGCAGCCAATGAGGAGAAGCTTCTCTGACTAGTGGCCATCCGTGGTCGTTGATAACCTTACCTCCGAACCCAACTAACCTCCACCTGACCTTTGATCCCACCGACCCCACCTTACCCCCGACCCCAACCTAACCTCAACCTAACCGCCGACCCCACCTAATCGCCGACCCTTGACCCCACCTAACCTCCAACCCCACCTGACCTAAGTCCCCACCTCACCTCCTCCCGCTTGTGTCTGTAGTTTCAGAAGGAGCGCTTCAAGATCGACATGCCCCACCGCTTCAGGATGCACAACTACATGAGCCCCACCTTCTGCGACCACTGCGGCAGCCTGCTGTGGGGGCTGGTGAAGCAGGGCCTCAAGTGTGAAGGTACGGAGGCTGGGGGGCGGGACTGATGTGGGGGCGGGGCTCGCTGGGGGGGGGCAGGGCTCCTATTGGGGTGGGGCTCAAATGGGGCTGGGGGGCGGGGCTCCCGTGGGGGCGGGGCTCACCTGTAGCGGTCTCCTGGTGTAGGTGTAGCAGTACACCTGTACGTAACAGGTACTCCTGTTAGCCATGTGCTAACATGCTTTTGTTCTCTTGGTTTTTGCAGAATGTGCCATGAACGTTCATCACAAATGTCAGGATAAAGTGGCCAACCTCTGTGGAATCAACCAGAAACTATTAGCCGAAGCACTTGACCAAGTCAGCCAGGTAAGTCACCGTGTGTACGCACACAAACACACGTGCACACATACACAAACACAAATCAACACACACACACACACACACACACACACACACACACACACACACACACACACACACACACACACACACACACACACATTTAGAAAGCTGAGTGAGGCAGCGTTGTGCGCTGGGAACCCGAGCCGCCCGCCTGTTGTGTTTAAGGACAGGAAGTGGCCTCTGGTGGCGTTTCGAGTTCCCTCATCCTTATTTATACAGAGCTGTGCTCGCAGCCTGCGTTACCCGGTGAGTGAGGGCTGGTCACAGACCAGCAGGATGGGTGATCTTTAGTGGTTGAAGGAGTTTGGGATTGTGGACCAAAGCTTCCATCTCTCTCGCTGTAAACAGAAAAGGTTTTGGACGGAAGGATAGGCCCTTGAGATGTAACATCTCAACATCTCATTTTCGAGGGGGTCCAAGTCTTATGACCCTGAAAACAAATCCGCTGCAACCTGAAAAGTTACACACAGTTATTGAAGGAACCTCTGCATGAAACACAAAAACCTAAAATGAAAACCACAGGGAACCAAAAATAGACTCTTCAATTAAATTTGTCTTGCTGGATCCTGGCAGACAGTCCACTGGTGTCAGTTGGGAGCTGACATTCTCTTCTGAGTTGAAGCTGAGGCAGCTCCGGCCGAGAGATCAGTATGGAACTGGCTCACAATGGCGCCCACTCTGCCCAGTCTGCCCAGTCTGCCCACTCTGCCCACTCTGCCCACTCTGCCCACTGTGGATGGAACTCTCAGGCCTGGCTCCCACTCTGCCCATTGTTGATGCTTTCACGCCTGTTTTCATCTGTTTGTACATACTCCTCTATGTACTGTAGTACCAGCTGTACATAGAGGAGTACAGTATAATACCAGCTGTACTCCTCTATGTACTGTAGTACCAGCTGTACATAGAGGAGTACAGTATAATACCAGCTGTACTCCTCTATGTACTGTAGTACCAGCTGTACATAGAGGAGTACAGTATAATACCAGCTGTACTCCTCTATGTACTGTAGTACCAGCTGTACATAGAGGAGTACAGTATAATACCAGCTGTACTCCTCTATGTACGTTGTAGCTGTCCTCATGTTTCCGTGTCTGTTCCCAGAAGTCGACCCGTCGCTCCGACCCGAACTCCCCTGATAATCTGGAAGACATTGGAGTTTATGAGGAGGTGAACAAGAACGCCAACCTGGATGTCAACGGTCAGTACATCTCATATCTATATCTGAATATCTGTAAGTCTCATTGTGTTGGATCCTTTGGAGACACACGTGGTCCAGAGGATCCTGGGCGTGGGGGGACCTGGGGGATGTGGGCAGACCTGGGGGGGGGGGTATATGCGGGCTGGGGGGGTGTGGGGGGCCTGGAGTGCCTGGAGTGCTTTGGGCAGACGGGTGGGGGGTGTGGACAGACTAGGGGGGTGTGGGGTGCGGGGGGACTGGAAGGCTTTGGGCAGACGGGGGGTGTGTGGGCAGATTGTGGGGTGTGAAGGGACTGGAGGGGTTTGGGCACCATTGCAAGACGTTGATTACCTGCACCTTATGTCCCAGATGGGGGACAGTATGGTAAACTGTGGGAGGGGTCCTGCCCGCGGCCTGTGTCCCGTGTGGACCACCTCAGCCGCGTCAAGGTGGACAACTTCATCTTCCACAAGGTCCTGGGGAAGGGCAGCTTTGGGAAGGTAGGCCTAACGAGACATCAGGACGCGCTCGTTAATGCAGATCATCACTGTTCATCCTTTATGTTCGCTGTGTCTTTTCTGACTTCTGAATGTCTCTGTAATCACTTATTCTCTTCGCTCATCATGTCTGCTCTCCCATCATCGCTCCTACCTCGCTTATTACCTCTCCTTCTCCCGTCTCTCCTTTCCTCTGGTCTCTCCTTTCCTCTCCTCCTCCCCTCCTCTCCCCCTCCTCTGCTCTCCTCCTCTCTTCTCCTCCCCACCTCCCCTCTCTTCCTCCCCTCCTCCTCTCCTCAGGTCCTCCTAGCCGAGCTGAAGGGGCAGGGGGAGTACTTTGCGGTAAAGGCTCTGAAGAAGGACGTGGTTCTGATGGACGACGACGTGGAGTGCACCATGGTAGAGAAGCGAGTGCTGGCCCTGGCCTGGGACAACCCCTTCCTCACCCACCTCTTCTCCACCTTCCAAACCAAGGTATGCCCCCCCCCCCGTGCGTCAGCCCAGCTCCTGTGATGCCTCTCTTGTCAGTAACGCTACACAACGTCCCACTGTGTCCTCGTAATGCGTCCTACCTCGTCTTGTTCCCAGGAGCATCTCTTCTTTGTGATGGAGTACCTGAACGGAGGCGACCTGATGTTCCACATCCAGGAGAAGGGCCGCTTCGACCTGTACAGGTCCATGTGAGTGCCCCCCAGCCGCTGAGACACAACAGGAGACCTGATGACATAACAGCGCTCCGTAGCGACAGAGCCCTCCACAAGGCATGCAGCTCTGAGGGAACGCAGACGCTGGGGGGGCGCGCTGGGGGGGCGCGCTGGGGGGGCGCGCTGGGGGGGCGCGCTGGGGGGGCTCTCCCCGCCGGCCCCATTAGCTCCTCTGTCTGCCCTTGTAAGGAGCAGGCTGCCCTCGTGTTTGTGTGTGTGTGTGTGTGTGTGTGTGTGTGTGTGTGTGTATTTAACCCCCCCAGGATAGGATGAAACATTCCCACTTCTCCCACTAATCCCACTATAACCCCTCTCACTCAGTAGAGGCTCTCAATGCGCCCTGCAACCGGACTGGGGCTCTGTAGTGGAGCTGGTCGTCAGGGGGGAGACCTGGTGGTCAGGGGGGAGACCTGGTGGTCAGGGGGGAGACCTGGTGGTCAGGGGGGAGACCTGGTCGTCAGGGGGGAGACCTGTTAGAGGACGGCCTCATGAGGAGGCTCTGTGACACCGGAGCCTCTCCTGGCTGCTCTCCATCCTCAGTCACTGCATGGAGCTCAGGAGTGCTACCAGTGGTGTTCTGAATGTCATCACACAGGGCTGGTCACAAACACAGAACACGCACGCGCACACACCGTGCTCCAGTGCCCCCGCTGTAAATGGGTTTTGATAATCGACGAGTCGAGAGCCAGAAATAATACAACAAGAGAAACACGATATTGACGGTTTGCAATGACATTAATCATTAACCGCATTCCCGCTGGTTTGAGCTTCGTTAGGAACCAGGGTGTGTGTGTGCTAGGGACCAATGTGTGTGTGTGTGTGTTAGGGACTAGTGTGCATGTGTGTTAGAGAGCAGTGTGTGTGTGTGTGTGTGTTAGAGACCAGTGTGCGTGTTTGTGTTAGTGTGCGTGTGTGTGTGTGTGTTAGGCACCAGTGTGCGTGTTTGTGTTAGTGTGCGTGTGTGTGTGTGTGTTAGGCACCAGTGTGCGTGTTTGTGTTAGTGTGCGTGTGTGTGTGTGTGTTTCCTTCCAGCGCCACCAAAGAGCAATGGAAAGTGGCTCCTGGTTTGGGTTTCCTGGTTATGTAATCCTTTTCCCTGGGCAGTGTCTGAACTGTAGAGTTTCCACTGCGCCTGATTCAGCACAAAGGCCGTGTTCTCTGAGTGGCTGGCCGCCACAACCTGTTGACCGACAGCACGCATCATCTGGCCCTGCCCTTCAACATAGTACATCGCCTGTCACACATCTGGAACTACTCTCAGAACTTCCTGGCTTTAAGATATACTATGTCTGATGTGCAGGTTTCCTGTACTGATTGTGTGTGTGTGTGTGTGTGTGTGTGTGTGTGTGTGTGTGTGTGTGTGTTTGTGTGATCTTGATCACTTCATTAGGTTTGCTTTGACATATTTACTCCGTTCTGTTAGGACGCAGTTTGTTTTGTTAGGACGCAGTTTGTTCTGTTAGGACGCAGTTTGTTCTGTTAGGACGCAGTTTGTTCTGTTAGGACGCAGTTTGTTCTGTTAGGACGCAGTTTGTTCTGTTAGGACGCAGTTTGTTCTGTTAGGACGCAGTTTGTTTTGTTAGGACGCAGTTTGTTTTGTTAGGACGCAGTTTGTTCTGTTAGGACGCAGTTTGTTCTGTTAGGACGCAGTTTGTTTTGTTAGGACGCAGTTTGTTTTGTTAGGACGCAGTTTGTTTTGTTAGGACGCAGTCTTCATTACGGCGCACAGTTGACAAGAGAAGCCGGTTATCGCCAGGCTAATCTTTCCGTTGGCGGCAACTCTCGTGTTTCAAATTATAAGTGTTCTGTTCAGCCGCCCCTACTCTGGACAAAATGTCCTCCTCAATAATTCATGTCCACGCCGCACCGAGGGGCCGTGGTGCTGGGACCTGTCTGCAGAGAGGTAATGACAATGTTTTGACTCCCTAGGTTCTACTCGGCTGAGATCATCTGTGGCCTTCAGTTCCTGCATTCCAAGGGAGTCATCTACAGGTCAGCAGACACTCACACTCACACTCACTCACCCTCACTCTCACCCTCACACTCTCTCACCCTCACTCTCACACTCACACTCTCTCACCCTCACACTCTCACACTCTCTCACCCTCACACTCACACTCTCTCACCCTCACACTCTCTCTCACCCTCACACTCTCTCACCCTCACTCTCACACTCTCTTACCCTCACACTCTCTCACCCTCACATTCTCACACTCTCACCCTCACCCTCTCACTCTCACACCCTCAAACTCTCACTCACACCCTCACACCCTCACACTCTCACACTCTCATTCTCACTCTCTCACTCTCTCACCCTCACTCTCACACTCACTCTCACACTCTCTCACCCTCACACTCTCACTCTCACACTCTCACACTGTACATTTAGGGGTCTAAGATGACGACAGATGTTTTCCTTAACAAGGTTTTGCTCTGCTTCCAGAGATCTGAAGTTAGACAACGTGATGTTGGACCAGGACGGACACATCAAGATCGCAGACTTTGGCATGTGCAAGGAGAACGTGTTTGGAGAGCACCGGGCCACCACCTTCTGCGGCACCCCCGACTACATCGCTCCAGAGGTACAGACCAACACGAACCCCACGAGTCCCCCTGAAACGGTCTCCAGGTCTAGGCATTCCTCTGTGACGATGATGATGATGAGTTCTTATGTGATGATGTCATCAGATCCTGCTGGGACAGAAGTACTCCTTCTCCGTTGACTGGTGGTCCTTTGGGGTCCTGCTGTACGAGATGCTGATTGGCCAGTCTCCGTTCCATGGAGATGACGAGGATGAGCTGTTTGAGTCTATCCGCATGGACACGCCCCATTACCCCCGCTGGATCACCAAGGAGGCCAAGGACCTCATGGAGAAGGTTAGCCCCCCTCCTCAACGTGGGACCTCTCTCTAGCATGACTCTCTCTAACTCTGTTCTCTACTCCCGTCCACAGCTCTTTGAGAGAGACCCCACTCGCAGGCTCGGCATTGTGGGTAACATTTGTTCACATCCCTTCTTCAAAACCATCAACTGGACGGCTTTGGAAAGAAGGGAGATAGATCCCCCCTTCAAGCCTAAAGTGGTACGTTCCACATCGTGGTCCTCAGAATGAGCTGTTCCTTCATGATGACATTCTACCGGTCATGAGCCTCACTGACCGCTGTTTCCCTTTTAATCATAGAAATCTGCCAACGACTGCAGCAACTTCGACCGCGAGTTCCTGAGCGAGAAGCCGCGTCTGTCCTTCAGCGACAAGAACTTCATCGACTCCATGGACCAGACAGCCTTCGACGGCTTCTCCTTCATCAACCCCAACCTCGAGCACCTTCTGGACAAGTAGTTCCTGTAGAGCAGGAAGTCAGCGGTACAGAAAGCTAGCGGTACAGGGAGCTGCTGTAAATAATCACGGCTAGGTTTGTCAAATCAGGCAAGGAGATTGATAAAGTGTACTAGTATTTATGGTCGATAGGAGTCGGACCTCACTGGGTACCTAAACTTTATTGTTCTAATTATTATAATAAGAGTAACATTTGCCAGAGTCGGCCCTTGTACATATAGGTGTTATATTTCTATGCATGCTAAACTGTCCTGTATGAGAATGTACTAGATTACGTTGAATGGTGAGGATCAGTTTGCCCTTCTTGATGTAAAATCGATTCAGTTCTACTAACATGCCACATGTCATGTTATGGTGATTTAGTGAGCTTTTGTCATGTATTAGAATAGCAAACTAGTGATTTAACCTTCGATATGGTGTTGTGTCGTGGAATTGTATATTTGTTGACTGCATGTTCAATTCTCAGACCAAATAGGAAGATCTTGCATCCATTCCACACAGCCACCAATTTATCAATGCTATTTTTGTAAAGAAGCAATATGTATATTGTATGTTTTTCTTTTCTTTTGCTTCTTGCTTTTAAAAGAGGAACATGTGATTTTAGCTCAGCCGGGCCGTGGAAAGAACACGCTTCAACTGCTATGATGTTGTTTTAAAGCCCGAATTACATTCTAATGATACGAATGATCAGAGTACCAATAGTCAGAGTAATTAGAATAATGCTACTGTAGAAAAGGTAGGACCTATCCAGATACTGTATATACATAGTGCGTATGTATATTGTTCAAGGTGTATATTGGTTTAGTATGGATTTATTTTTTACTGTCCTATCGTTTGCATCTTATTAAAAATCCACCTACTGTAAAATATTGTATAAAGGTCATTCTACATTTTCCTTGGACAAAGTCTGGTTGGTCTTTTCCAGGTCAAACTGAACATATATTTACCATAATTCCACAATCTCTAATCAGAGTAAAATTAAATAGCAGAAAAGGGGATATAACATAATGTATCATTCTGTACAGCCTAATTGTCTGATTTGCAATGAGGGAATCTTTTCCTTAAAAGGGTTGAATGACCATTATGTAAACACTTTTTTGGCTCTTATAAGAACAATCATTAATTAAAATGTGTCTCTGTTCCTGACCTCTGACCTCGGACTTCACCCTGATTAAAATACAAGATATGTAGACTGACTTGACCTTAATGATATACGCACATGTTGAATTGTCTTTGGTTTCTCTTGCTTATGGACACAATTGTCTTTTCAAGATGTTAAGCCATCTTAATTATGCACATCTATATATGCAACAACCAAAATAAAGGTAATTGACCTAACCTTTGGTTTTTAGTCTTAGTGTGGTTTTAGTTCCTGTGAAACAAACAAGACCCACAGAAGAACGTCAACGCCCCCTGTCGGCCGAGAGGAGCGTGACGCTGGCTCCTCATGTCATCACGCAGAGTCTCCTGCACGTCATCACGCAGACTGTATGCGGAAGTGGGGAGACTCCTGCTCACATTGCTCCACACAGGAGAAGTCATTAATCACTACATTACTTTATGACTTGTTTAGAATATGTCCGTAGTATATGTTGAATCTTCTCTTCGACATGTTAGAGCTCTGAGTCACTAGACCCAGCGCCCACCTGTGTCAGGTGAACCTCAGGATGAGCTCTCAGGAGGTCCTCCAGGACGCCTCCACCCTCGCGTCCTATAACGTACTGCTGCAGGTAAGTTAACACTGTATATCAATTTGATCGATGAGTGTCATAGATAGCATTTCAACGTGTCCTCATCACTACCGACGGTGGTTCGATTATGTTCTTCAGGTGATGTTCCGCGCGCTCACCTTCGTGATGAACGCGTTCACTCTGCGGTTTGTGTCCAAAGAACTGATCGGGGTGGTGAACGTCAGGTAGGCTGTCTGTCTGTCAGTCTGTCGCTGGAGCCGATAAAACAAACATGGAACTGTGTGTGTGTGTGTGTGTGTGTGTGTGTGTGTGTGTGTGTGTGTGTGTGTGTGTAAGAGCGAGTGTGAGTGAGAGAGGGGAGAACTGGCTCCTCTTATCCTCTGTTGTGCTTGTGCGGTGGTCAGGTTGATGCTGCTGTACTCCACGCTGGTCTTCCTGTCCAGAGAGGCCTTCCGGAGGGCGTGTCTCAGCGGGGGGTCAGGTCCGGGGCGGAGCTGGAGACAGACCCTCAACTTGCTGTGGCTGACGTAAGCTGGACGTCCTGCAGCTATTATAATGCTACTCTTCAGATTCTTTCAGTTGAGATTACCTATCCCTGTGTGTGTGTGTGTGTGTGTGTGTGTGTGTGTGTGTGTGTGTGTGTCTGTGTCTGTGTCTGTGTCTGTGTTGCTGGCTGTGTGTGTGTGTCTGTGTGTTTCTGGCTGTGTGTGTGTGTGTGTGTGTGTGTGTGTGTGTGTCTCTCTCTCTGACCCCAGCCTGCCCCTGGGTGTGGTGTGGGCCTCCCTCCTGGTGTGCGTGTGGCTGTGGCTCCTGGAGGCCCCGGACCCCCGGGCCGTCCCCCACTACGGGCCGGCCGTGGGGGTCTTTGCGCTGGCGGCGCTGGTGGAGCTGCTGGGGGAGCCCCTCTGGGTGCTGGCCCAGGCCCACCTGCTGGTGCGCCTGAAGGTGGGGGCCGAGAGCCTGGCCCTGGGGGCCAAGTGCCTGTTCACCGTGGGGCTGATGCTGCTGGCTCCCCAGGGGGGGCTGTACATCTTCTCAGCGGCTCAGGTAAGAGGTCCTGTCCTGCTGTGAGGTTCATAGGAGGTCTGTAGGGTTCATAGGGGGTCTGTAGGGTTCATAGGAGGTCTGTGGGGTCTGTGGGGTTCATAGGGGGTCTGTGGGGTTCATAGGGGGTCTGTAGGGTTCATAGGGGGTCTGTAGGGTTCATAGGGGGTCTGTAGGGTTCATAGGGGGTCTGTAGGGTTCATAGGGGGTCTGTGGGGTCTGTGGGGTTCATAGGGGGTCTGTGGGGTTCATAGGGGGTCTGTAGGGTTCATAGGGGGTCTGTAGGGTTCATAGGGGGTCTGTAGGGTTCATAGGGGGTCTGTGGGGTTCATAGGGGGTCTGTGGGGTTCATAGGGGGTCTGTGGGGTTCATAGGGGGTCTGTAGGGTTCATAGGGGGTCTGTAGGGTCTGTAGGGTTCATAGGGGGTCTGTAGGGTTCATAGGGGGTCTGTAGGGTTCATAGGGGGTCTGTAGGGTTCATAGGGGGTCTGTAGGGTTCATAGGGGGTCTGTGGGGTTCATAGGGGGTCTGTAGGGTTCATAGGGGGTCTGTGGGGTTCATAGGGGGTCTGTAGGGTTCATAGGGGGTCTGTAGGGTTCATAGGGGGTCTGTGGGGTTCATTGGGGGTCTGTAGGGTTCATAGGGGGTCTGTGGGGTTCATAGGGGGTCTGTAGGGTTCATAGGGGGTCTGTAGGGTTCATAGGGGGTCTGTAGGGTTCATAGGGGGTCTGTAGGGTTCATAGGGGGTCTGTAGGGTTCATAGGGGGTCTGTAGGGTTCATAGGGGGTCTGTAGGGTTCATAGGGGGTCTGTAGGGTTCATAGGGGGTCTGTGGGGGGTCTGTAGGGTTCATAGGGGGTCTGTAGGGTTCATAGGGGGTCTGTAGGGTTCATAGGGGGTCTGTGGGGTTCATAGGGGGTCTGTGGGGTTCATAGGGGGTCTGTAGGGTTCATAGGGGGTCTGTAGGGTTCATAGGGGGTCTGTAGGGTTCATAGGGGGTCTGTAGGGTTCATAGGGGGTCTGTAGGGTTCATAGGGGGTCTGTAGGGTTCATAGGGGGTCTGTGGGGTTCATAGGGGGTCTGTGGGGTTCATAGGGGGTCTGTGGGGTTCATAGGGGGTCTGTAGGGTTCATAGGGGGTCTGTAGGGTTCATAGGGGGTCTGTGGGGTTCATAGGGGGTCTGTGGGGTTCATAGGGGGTCTGTAGGGTTCATAGGGGGTCTGTAGGGTTCATAGGGGGTCTGTAGGGTTCATAGGGGGTCTGTGGGGTTCATAGGGGGTCTGTAGGGTTCATAGGGGGTCTGTAGGGTTCATAGGGGGTCTGTAGGGTTCATAGGGGGTCTGTGGGGTTCATAGGGGGTCTGTAGGGGGTCTGTAGGGTTCATAGGGGGTCTGTAGGGTTCATAGGGGGTCTGTAGGGTTCATAGGGGGTCTGTGGGGTTCATAGGGGGTCTGTGGGGTTCATAGGGGGTCTGTAGGGTTCATAGGGGGTCTGTGGGGTTCATAGGGGGTCTGTGGGGTTCATAGGGGGTCTGTAGGGTTCATAGGGGGTCTGTGGGGTCTGTGGGGTTCATAGGGGGTCTGTGGGGTCTGTGGGGTTCATAGGGGGTCTGTAGGGTTCATAGGGGGTCTGTAGGGTTCATAGGGGGTCTGTGGGGTTCATAGGGGGTCTGTGGGGTTCATAGGGGGTCTGTGGGGTTCATAGGGGGTCTGTAGGGTTCATAGGGGGTCTGTGGGGTTCATAGGGGGTCTGTAGGGTTCATAGGGGGTCTGTAGGGTTCATAGGGGGTCTGTGGGGTTCATAGGGGGTCTGTGGGGTCTGTGGGGTTCATAGGGGGTCTGTGGGGTCTGTGGGGTTCATAGGGGGTCTGTAGGGTTCATAGGGGGTCTGTAGGGTTCATAGGGGGTCTGTAGGGTTCATAGGGGGTCTGTGGGGTTCATAGGGGGTCTGTGGGGTCTGTGGGGTTCATAGGGGGTCTGTGGGGGGTCTGTAGGGTTCATAGGGGGTCTGTAGGGTTCATAGGGGGTCTGTAGGGTTCATAGGGGGTCTGTAGGGTTCATAGGGGGTCTGTAGGGTTCATAGGGGGTCTGTGGGGTTCATAGGGGGTCTGTGGGGTTCATAGGGGGTCTGTAGGGTTCATAGGGGGTCTGTAGGGTCTGTAGGGTTCATAGGGGGTCTGTAGGGTTCATAGGGGGTCTGTAGGGTTCATAGGGGGTCTGTAGGGTTCATTGGGGGTCTGTAGGGTTCATAGGGGGTCTGTGGGGTTCATAGGGGGTCTGTAGGGTTCATAGGGGGTCTGTAGGGTTCATAGGGGGTCTGTAGGGTTCATAGGGGGTCTGTAGGGTTCATAGGGGGTCTGTAGGGTTCATAGGGGGTCTGTAGGGTTCATAGGGGGTCTGTAGGGTTCATAGGGGGTCTGTAGGGTTCATAGGGGGTCTGTGGGGGGTCTGTAGGGTTCATAGGGGGTCTGTGGGGTTCATAGGGGGTCTGTAGGGTTCATAGGGGGTCTGTAGGGTTCATAGGGGGTCTGTGGGGTCTGTAGGGTTCATAGGGGGTCTGTAGGGTTCATAGGGGGTCTGTAGGGTTCATAGGGGGTCTGTAGGGTTCATAGGGGGTCTGTAGGGTTCATAGGGGGTCTGTGGGGTTCATAGGGGGTCTGTGGGGTTCATAGGGGGTCTGTAGGGTTCATAGGGGGTCTGTAGGGTTCATAGGGGGTCTGTGGGGTTCATAGGGGGTCTGTGGGGTTCATAGGGGGTCTGTGGGGTTCATAGGGGGTCTGTAGGGTTCATAGGGGGTCTGTGGGGTTCATAGGGGGTCTGTGGGGTTCATAGGGGGTCTGTAGGGTTCATAGGGGGTCTGTAGGGTTCATAGGGGGTCTGTAGGGTTCATAGGGGGTCTGTGGGGTTCATAGGGGGTCTGTAGGGTTCATAGGGGGTCTGTAGGGTTCATAGGGGGTCTGTAGGGTTCATAGGGGGTCTGTAGGGGGTCTGTAGGGTTCATAGGGGGTCTGTGGGGTTCATAGGGGGTCTGTAGGGTTCATAGGGGGTCTGTAGGGTTCATAGGGGGTCTGTGGGGTTCATAGGGGGTCTGTGGGGTTCATAGGGGGTCTGTAGGGTTCATAGGGGGTCTGTGGGGTTCATAGGGGGTCTGTGGGGTTCATAGGGGGTCTGTAGGGTTCATAGGGGGTCTGTGGGGTCTGTGGGGTTCATAGGGGGTCTGTGGGGTCTGTGGGGTTCATAGGGGGTCTGTAGGGTTCATAGGGGGTCTGTAGGGTTCATAGGGGGTCTGTGGGGTTCATAGGGGGTCTGTGGGGTTCATAGGGGGTCTGTGGGGTTCATAGGGGGTCTGTAGGGTTCATAGGGGGTCTGTGGGGTTCATAGGGGGTCTGTAGGGTTCATAGGGGGTCTGTAGGGTTCATAGGGGGTCTGTGGGGTTCATAGGGGGTCTGTGGGGTCTGTGGGGTTCATAGGGGGTCTGTGGGGTCTGTGGGGTTCATAGGGGGTCTGTAGGGTTCATAGGGGGTCTGTAGGGTTCATAGGGGGTCTGTAGGGTTCATAGGGGGTCTGTGGGGTTCATAGGGGGTCTGTGGGGTCTGTGGGGTTCATAGGGGGTCTGTGGGGGGTCTGTAGGGTTCATAGGGGGTCTGTAGGGTTCATAGGGGGTCTGTAGGGTTCATAGGGGGTCTGTAGGGTTCATAGGGGGTCTGTGGGGTTCATAGGGGGTCTGTGGGGTCTGTGGGGTTCATAGGGGGTCTGTGGGGGGTCTGTAGGGTTCATAGGGGGTCTGTGGGGTTCATAGGGGGTCTGTAGGGTTCATAGGGGGTCTGTAGGGTTCATAGGGGGTCTGTAGGGTTCATAGGGGGTCTGTAGGGTTCATAGGGGGTCTGTAGGGTTCATAGGGGGTCTGTAGGGTTCATAGGGGGTCTGTAGGGTTCATAGGGGGTCTGTGGGGTTCATAGGGGGTCTGTAGGGTTCATAGGGGGTCTGTAGGGTTCATAGGGGGTCTGTGGGGTTCATAGGGGGTCTGTGGGGTTCATAGGGGGTCTGTGGGGTTCATAGGGGGTCTGTGGGGTTCATAGGGGGTCTGTAGGGTTCATAGGGGGTCTGTAGGGTTCATAGGGGGTCTGTAGGGTTCATAGGGGGTCTGTAGGGTTCATAGGGGGTCTGTGGGGTTCATAGGGGGTCTTCTCTGTTCAGCTCATGGTCTTCTCAATGCGGTGTGTGTGTGTGTGTGTGTGTGTGTGTGTGTGTGTGTGTGTGTGTGTGTGTGTGTGTGTGTGTGTGTGTGTGTGTGTGTGTGTGTGTGTGTGTGTGTGTGTGTGTGTGTGTGTGTGTGTGTGTGTTTTGTCTTCCAGCTGGTGTACACCGGCTGTCTGGTTCTCTGCTACCTCGTCTATTTTGTTCGCTTCGTGGGATCTGAGGAAGCAAACAGGAAAGGTTTTCCGATAAACACGGTGGGAGAACTGCTTCCACGCTCTGCCCCGGGAGAGGTAGGGCTGACGTCCATCGTTATACAAACATGAAGAAAAATAAGGTTTCACTTCTGCATGGTAACAGAAGTATGCATCTGCATACTTTAATGATTATATTGTCATCTTGACTGAATGGGTCACAGGGCTTAAGGCTTGAGGGCCTTTCCCTCAGGGGCCCTGGTTCCTGAGGGCCTCTCCCCAGCCCTAACCCCCAGGTCTCCCTCAGGGGCCCTGGTTCCTGCGGGCCTCTCCCCAGCCCTAACCCCCAGGTCTCCCTCAGGGGCCCTGGTTCCTGCGGGCCTCTCCCCAGCCCTAACCCCCAGGTCTCCCTCAGGGGCCCTGGTTCCTGCGGGCCTCTCCCCAGCCCTAACCCCTGATTCCTGACCCCTCCTGATTCCTGAGGGCCCCTCCCTCAGGGCCCTGGTTCCTAGGGGCCTCTCCTGGTTCCCCAGCCCTAACCCCCAGTGGTTCCTGAGGGCCCCTCCCTCAGGGCCCTGGTTCCTAGGGGCCTCTCCCTAACCCCCGGGTCTCCCTCTGGGTCCTCAGCCGGAGCTGGACTGGGCGCTGGCCCGGCTGACGTGGAGCTTCTTCAAGCAGTCGTTCCTGAAGCAGCTGCTGACGGAGGGCGAGCGCTACGTCATGACCTTCCTGAGCGTGCTGAGCTTCGGGGAGCAGGGCGTGTACGACATCGTCAACAACCTGGGCTCCATGGTGGCCCGCTTCCTCTTCCTGCCCATCGAGGAGAGCTTCTACGTGTTCTTCTCCAAAGTGCTGCGGAGAGGAGGCGACGCGCAGAGCCAGAAACAGGTCTGAGGACTGGAGTCGTTCCCATACCAGTCTCGGAAATTCCTTGGATACTACCTAAAATTCTGTATCGGGTATCGTACGCGTAATCGTCTCTGCACCGATCTGTCGGAAAACATGGATGCTCACGCTTAACTACAAGAATACAAATGTATTATTATAATAATAGATTATAAACGTTAATGATGTAGTTCTGGAATAAAAGATTTTCGACAGTAAGTGAAGCCATAAGAGAACCCTTCAATAAGAACAAGTGATGTTAGTAGTTACAATGCTAATTGCTGTATCGGTATATACTCAGTATCGGCCGATGCTCAAGTTCAGGATCGGTATCGGCAAGGGAAAAATGTTCTGGGACCATCTCTACTGTGAGCCGGAGCCCATTCCTCCGTTTAGCCCTCAAGTGTCTGACCGCCTCGCCCTAACCCCCCCAGGAGGACGTGACGGTGGCCGCCGAGGTCCTGGAGAGTCTGCTGAAGCTGGTGGTGGTTGTGGGCCTGGTCATCACTGTGTTCGGCTACGCCTACTCCCACCTCGCCCTGGACCTCTACGGGGGCTCCCTGCTGAGCGCCGGAGCGGGTCAGTCCACAGCCGGCTGGAGAACAGGACCCGGCCTGGACCTGGGCCTGGTCCTGGGCCTGGTCCTGGGCCTAGACCCAGGGCCTGGACCTTGGGCCTGGACCCAGCCTGGTCCTCAGTACTGGTCCCGGGCCTGGTCTTCATGGCGTGTGTCTCTTGTGTCCAGGGCCCATCCTGCTGAGGGTCTACAGCGGCTACGTCCTCCTGCTGGCCGTCAACGGGGTCACCGAGTGCTTTGTGTTCGCTGCCATGAGCCAAGAAGAGCTGGACCGGTGAGACTCACTTACTCACTCAGTCTCTCACTCCCTCCCTCACTCACTCGCCAAATTATACTACTTTATAATCATTTTGTGTGTGTGTGTGTGTGTGTGTGTGTGTGTGTGTGTGTGTGTGTGTGTGTGTGTGTGTGTGTGTGTGTGTGTGTGTGTGTGTGTGTGTGTGTGTGTGTGTGTGTGTGTGTGTGTGTGTGTGTAGGTACAACGGGGTGATGCTGGCCCTCTCCGTCTCCTTCCTGCTGCTCTCCTACCTGCTGACTGGTTGGCTGGGTGCCGTGGGCTTCATCCTGGCCAACTGTCTGAACATGGCCCTCCGCATCCTGCACAGCCTGCTCTACATCCAACGCTACTTCTGGGCGGGCCCCTGGGGGCCGCTGAGGGGCCTGCTGCCCTCCCCCGCCCTGCTGCTGGCCCTCGCCCTGAGCGCCGTGGTAACGGCTCTGTCGGAGGTACCGCTCACCACCGCTACCACCCTGCAGTCTCCTGCAAACACGCCTCTATCTCAACGTTACAATCATTTACCTACAAGGATCACTGTGCATTAAAATGTATTTTACCATGTGCCATCTCTACTCTCCTCTCTCTCCTCTCATTTCTCTCCACTCTCCTCTCTCACCTCCTTTCTCCTCTCCTCTCTCTCCTCTCTCCTCCTCTCTCCGCTCCAGTCAGTGTTCTGCTGCTCCAGCGGCTGGCCTCTCCGTCTGGTCCATGTTGCCGTGGGCGCCGTGTGTCTGTCCGGTGTCCTCCTCACCGTCCTGTTCACCGAGACCCGGCTGGTTGCCTTCGTCAGGACCCAGCTCCGCCCCGGGACCCGCACCGGGACCCTCCCCACGACCCGGGAGAAGAGCACGTGAGCCGCGGGGGACCGCTGGCCGGACTGCCTGCTGGCCTCAAACATGGAGGACTGAACACCAACCCAGAGACAGTTGGCATGAGGGGCTAAGAACACCAGACTGGACCGGACCGGTTAGGACTGAACCACTGTGGGAATGGGACCAGACTGGACCGGTTAGGACTGAACCACTGTGGGAATGGGACCAGACTGGACCGGTTAGGACCAGACTGGACCGGTTAGGACTGGTACCATATAAGCCAGGCCAGACTGGACCGCTCTGGACTTGACCGTTGGCAGTACGGTGACATGTGTTACAAAAGGTTCTTTCAGGTAGATTAGTTCTGGTTACTAGCGGTTAATAAATCCTGAGAGAATGATGAGTATAAATGTAAAATGAAGATCAGTTGGTTTTGAACGGTATCAAAATGGACAAAATATACTTTTTTATTGTGGACTTTTGAAGTTGTTTTCATTGTTTCAAAATCTGTAATTATTTCTATGTTAATGCCTCTGAACTCTCTAATGAAACCTCTGCCTTATTTCATGGTTTAAAACAATCTTATCTATCTTCAAATTCAATTAACTTAAATTTTTTACATATTCCAGGAACCAATATTTTACTATCAACCTTTAACTTAGTTAGTTAGTTTACTCATTAACTTTAACTCATAGTTATGGTTAATAGTTACTCTGAATATGCATTGTCCTCCCCTCCCTAACGATGACATCATGAAGACAGGAAGGAGAACGCCACACTGGGTCATAAAGCTCCTCTCACAGCTCAAAGGTCTGAGTATCTTCTGAGGTAACTAAGTCACGTAACAAGCAGTCAGCAGCAGCTGGTGTTGTCAGCGGGGGGAGACGTCCTTCAGTGATGTCATCTCATGAGGCAGTGGAAAGAGGAGGCCAGAGAACCAGGAGGAGGAGTCCTACAGAACTACCAACTGATTTATAGAGTCTGGAGAAGCTCAGCGGAGTAGACTGAGGAGACGCAGCCGAGAAGAAGAAGAAGAAGCAGAGAAGAATTAATCTCGGGACCTTCTCCACTCAGCATGTCGCAGGTGAGCCCAGGACCAGATGAAGAGGTGTTGTTGAGGTCTCTGCTCTGTGATTCTGAAGTTGGTGTTTCCCCTGCCCCCTGTTGATTTCCCTACCCGGTTTTCCTCAGCAGGGGGAAGACGAGGGCCAGGAGCAGCGTCTTGCTGTGAGGGATGAGGACCTGGTTGAGGCCAAGGACAAGCTGGGCACCCAGGGGCCCATGAAGAGCAAGACCTACGAAGTGATGGCAGAGTGTGGTAAGCTGGGGTCTCTATGGTAGAACATCTAAGACCTGCAAATTGATGGCAGAGGGTGGTGAGCCGGGGTCCTCAGTAGGCAACTGTATGTGGCACATCTCAGACCTATGAAGTGCTGGCAGAGTGTGGTTGGAGAGCAGGCTGCTTTATCTGGAACATCTAAGCTTACATTTCTGGAGCTAAACGGGGTAGGGGTGGGGGGGTTTACGGCTTCTGAATTTCCAGTCCATATACAGAGAAGTCCGGGATCGTTCAAATGTGGGCTGGTTTCCTGCCAGAGATCTGACCCAGTGTCTCCGGGGGTTTGTTTGTTTATGTCCACACTGCCTACCCCTGCACACAACTACACACCACTACACTACACACCACTACACACCACTACACTACACACCACTACACACCACTAGACTACACACCACTACACACCACTAGACTACACACCACTACACACCACTACACTACACACCACTACACTACACACCACTACACTACACACCACTACACACCACTAGACTACACACCACTACACACCACTAGACTACACACCACTACACACCACTACACTACACACCACTACACACCACTACACTACACACCACTACACTACACACCACTACACTACACACCACTACACACCACTACACTACACACCACTACACACCACTACACTACACACCACTACACTACACACCACTAGACTACATACCACTACACACCACTAGACTACACACCACTACACAACATACCACTACACACCACTACACACCACTACACTACACACCACTACACACCACTAGACTACACACCACTACACACCACTAGACTACACACCACTACACAACATACCACTACACACCACTACACACCACTAGACTACACACCACTACACACCACTAGACTACACACCACTACACACCACTAGACTACACACCACTACACACCACTACACACCACTAGACTACACACCACTACACACCACTACACACCACTAGACTACACACCACTACACACCACTACACACCACTAGACTACACACCACTACACACCACTAGACTACACACCACTACACACCACTGCATTGTGCTGGGAGGGTCTCACTGCCCGTTCTGTCGTCTCCTTACAGAGAAGGAGGGGAAGGCGGCTCCGTCGGTGTTCAGCGCAGCGCGGTCAGGTGGAGAGACCGCATTCAGCAAGCCGTCCAATCAGAGACTGATCAGGAAGTAGCAAAACCTTGCTCAGTGGTAGTGGTACTATTAGAGATACTACTACTACTACTACTAGGTACTACTAGGATGAGCTGGTTGATTGTTGTCTGTTGTTGGTATCTTGCTGTGGGATCTACCCTGGTATGTTAACACCCTCATCAACATTTACTGTTTGTTGCTTTGCACGCTTGGTATCTCAGTTTTTTTTCCCATTGTTTACCCATTAAGGGGAGTTATTATCACCATGGCAACAGAGGGAAGCTTACGAGTCAACAACAAAGACTATTTCTGCTGAACTCCAAGCACCATTCCTTTTCTTTTTTTACACAAACAGCTGTTCTAAATCACATTTTGCACAACTCGATATGAAAAACCTCCTCATTTAGCACAGTTGTCCTAATCAAGGCTCGTTTGGTCACATGGATGATCCTGTCATTACCAATTGGTCTCTCACCACAACTGCTCCAAACCAATAAGCTCAGTGGAATCTGTTGGGAGGAGGAGTGATCTAATAATTCAGATGAAACGCAGTGTTGGTTAACCAGGTCACCCAACATGGGTTAACCAGGACCCGAGCTGTCCAGCCCACAGAGCTGCCTCCCCAGGGGCCTTAGAGAGGCAAAGAGGTAAGAAACCACTCAGAAGTCCTCCTGTCTGCAGTGACTACAGCAACACTCTGCTGTGAACGCGATAAGATGGTGTTTATGCAGGATTTCGTTTTGCAAAAGATGTGGAGTTTTTGGAAATGTCAGACTGTTGCTTTGCTTTGTGGAGTTTTGTGAAATTTGGTTGGTTTCAGAAACAATTAAGAAAATCCTGGTTCCTCAGGACTTTCAGTGAATTTGAATACCGGGGGGAAGCCAAGCCACGCAATATATAAAAATTATTTAAAAACAATCTAAATACTATAAAGTAACCCCCAATGACATTCTGTAAGAGCTTCTATTTCAAATAGAAAACCACCATTCATCACTGTTGATGTTATGAGGTTTAAAGTCTCTAGCCATGGAGTTTGTGGTTGGTTGAAGCAGCCTCACCTGGCCCAGACTGATTGACTCTGGGGCTGGTTGAAGCAGCCCTCACCTGGCCCAGACTGATTGACTCTGGGGCTGGTTGAAGCAGCCTCACCTGGCCCGAGACTGATTGACTCTGGGGCTGGATGAAGCAGCCTCACCTGGCCCGAGACTGATTGACTCTGGGGCTGGTTGAAGCAGCCCTCACCTGGCCCGAGACTGTTTCTGGAGCGGACCACCTGGGGGGCTGCCATCACCACACACTCCAGGGGTCTCCAGCATGGCAGCCTGTTACTCCTCCTGCTCTGTACTGAACCTCTGCAATAAACCCGTTAACCACAACCACCCTGTATCCTTTTATGGAGGAGCCAGTAAAAGCCTCCTAGCATCCACTGTGTCAAGTCATCCTCATCACTATGAGGTGAGGTAATCTCCACCATGTTCATGTTATTAGGTGAAGTCATGACTATGTTCATGTTATTAGGTGAAGTCATCTCCACCATGAACCACTGTTAGGGCTACATGGTTAAAAGGCACTTAAATAGAACGTGCAAATGCTGGTCTTGGCCATTTGTTGCCCAATGGCTACCTGTGTAAAGCGTGTGGAGTCTACATCAGTTATTGTGGTACTAAAGCAGCTCGATGTGTGCAAGTTAAAAAGGCCAACATTCGACTGGAAATAGAAAAAATATTTTAATTACAAAAGGAATAGAACGTATTTGCCTGAAATATAACATTCCACTGGACAGAGAAGAGCGGTCTTCACTTCATGAACTTGAGGTGCTGGTCCTGCAGGATCTTGGCGGAGGACTTGGCGTCGTAGAAGAGCTCGTTGATCTCCTCCACCTGCTCGCGCTCCACGCCCTCCTTGCCCTGCACGCGACCCAGCAGGTGGGCCGGCGTGAGCAGCTGCACGGCGTAGCGCAGCGTGGTCTTGGTGCCCACCTCCCCCAGGTGGGCCAGCGCCTCCTCGCTCACACTGATGCCCTCCGTCTGCGCCCGGATCTTGATGATCTGCGGACGGACGTGAGGGGGGTTACCTCAGCATCCCTGGTTACCCCGTTGCCGTGGTACCCAGACCCTACCTCCGGTTACCCCGTTGCCATGGTACCCAGACCCTACCTCCGGTTACCCCGTTGCCATGGTACCCAGACCCTACCCCCGTTACCCCGTTACGAGACCCTACCCCGGTTACCCCGTTGCCGTGGTACCCAGACCCTACCCCTGTTACCCCGTTGCAGTGGTACCCAGACCCGACCCGACCCCCGTTGCAGTGGTACCCAGACCCGACCCCCGTTGCTGTGGTACCCAGACCCCACCCGCATTGCTGTGGTACCCAGACCCTACCCCGGTTACCCCGTATCCGTGGTACCAACCTGCTTCATCTCCTGGGGCGTGTACATCAGCGTGCGGATGATCATGACCCGGTCGAGCAGGTCCAGCGGGATGCCGTGAGGGGAGCTGATGTCATCCGTCCCTCTGGAAGGAGGAGACCCAGGTACCAGGAAACACGGTTAACACACAATGCAGAGCAGGGGCCTCATTTAGAAAACTCTGCGTAAAACCCTCCCTAAAACATTGCGTACGCCCAAACCTCAGAATGTGCGTACGCACAAAAATATTCAGATTTATAAAACCGTGCGGCGCACACCTGTACGCACTCTTCTCGTTATAAATACCAACTTGCGTTGAATTTGGCGTGCATGCACGAGCGCCATGCTCCTCCCAAGTTCGTCCCATAATAGTCCTTATAAGGTCAATACTAATTAATCAATGAATATTCCTAGTATATAAGGAGCCTTTGCTGACCTATCATTACACGGGAACACACGCATGCATTACACGCGCTCGCGTCTCATACCCCTCGCTAAATTCTCGAGCAATTCCAAAGCTGCCATATTTCAGCCCGTTAGAATACAGAGGCCAACAGGAGCATTATTTATTGGCCTTGTGCCAATATGATAATTAATTACTATGTCCTATAGGCTAATTTAATGTAGGCCTACATATATATGCATCAGGAAAATGAATACAACTTAAGTGATACAGTTGGTCTGGCCGAGGATTGTGATTTGAATGGGTTGTAGTGTGTTGAACATAATATTGCCTTAATTCATATTTCATAATGGGTGTTTTTTATAAAATGAATAAATAAATCCAAAGTCATAGTATGTGGTGCGCAATGTGCGTTGGGTATCGGGAGGTATCGTGTTCTTCTTCTTTTGGCGTTATTAGCGGATTGCAAACCGATATGGTGCATTACCACCACCAACTTCCTGTTGTCGTCTCCGGAGATCACTGTTTGAAAAACTTTGCGGGACCTTTACTCCAGGGTGAAAGGATGCGTAGAACTCTTTTCCGCAAGGAATTTTTCTATAAATCACAACGTTGGCGGTGAAAGATGCGTACGCACATTTCATCCCTGTTTCTGCAACATTTTCGTGCGCAGAGACCTTTATAAATGAGGCCCCAGGTCCTGAAGACGTCCTTCTACCTGCAGTATGTCCTCTGAGGCTGCAGTTATTTAACACACCAAAGTGTCTTATTATATATAGAGATAGATAGATGGGTATCATCAGAACCCCTCTGTACTGAATGGATTTTGAATCGAAACGTGATCCCAAAAGAATCGTGAGATAGCGAAAGATCCAGGATCCTAAGACCCACGGCTGGCACGGCCTGGGACCTTTCTGGAGGAGACCTCTGGTCATGAACCAATGGAGGCCGAGATAACAATCTGTCAGCAGCATGGCCGCGCTCTGACCTGATGAGGCAGTTGCCCCGGTTGGAGGCGAACACCACGATGGGGGCGATGGCGCTCTCCAGGGCGCGGTGGAGGTAGGTGAAGCACTCGATGTCCAGCATGTGGACCTCGTCGATGAACAGCACGCCGGGGACCAGCTCGGCCACACCCTGGTCGATGTAGCGGTTCACCACCTTGTTGATCTCTGTCCGCAGCTTGTCTGAGGACGAGGAGCAGGGAGAATGAGAGGAGGAGCAGGGAGACGGAGAGGTGCAGGGAGACAGAGGAGCAGCAGGGAGACTGAGAGGAGGAGCGGGGAAACTACTGAGAGGAGCAGCAGGGAGACAGAGAGGAGGGGCAGGGAGACAGGAGGAGCACGAGCAGGGAGATGAAGAGGAGGAGCTGGGAGATGAAGAGGACGAGCAGGGAGACAGGTCCGTCAAACTCTCTGCCTACCTGTGATCTCCGTCTTCTTGGGCTTCATCAGCTGGCCCATCATGGAGAGGATGTCCTGGCCCCCCTGGGGAGGGACAGAGCAGGTCAGGCACAGTGGGGGGGCTTCCCTTCTCCGTATATATGATGACTTCCACAACACACGTCCCACAGGTGCGTGTTTGTATGATGTGAACATTTAGAAGATGACTAAAAGGAAGTGAACTCATGTTCGACGTGGTACCTGGGGGCGGGCGTTAGCCACGTCCAGGTCCTGCAGCGTCACATCCTGGATGATCTCCTTCTTCTTGTGGACGTCCCCCTTGGGCAGCGGCACGTACTCCTCCGCCTCCAGGTCGAACTCTGTGGCAAAGGTGTCGCAGCGACCTTGTCTCTGTGGACACAGGGGCGGGGGGGGAGGTCGTTAAGGATTAGGGGGATTAAAACCAACGGAACAGGTGTGTGGTTGAAGTCTCCGGGCGCACGGCTGGGGAGGGGAGAAAAGGGGGGGGGCGCTAAGACGCCTGTCAGCAGGAACAAATATGGTGTCCCACTCCACCCAGGGCCACAAAAAACATGCTGCATCCCTGGCCCCGCCCCTCTGGCCCCCCTCCCCGGCCCCCACCCCTCTGGCCCACCTGGGCTGATTAAAAGCTCCTGTCAACGTGCTCAGTCAGCGTGGGGGCCTGTGGGCCCCTGGGTTGGAACCGACAGAAGGAGAGATGAGAGGATAACGGAGGAATGAGGCTCCAGCGGACAGAAGAGATGAAGCCTTCAGCAGCACTGACGAGGAGGAGAGCAACCGAGGAGGACCTCTCTCCACCATGAGCCTTTCTAAGGACTTGTTGTGACTGGTGTGTCTCCAAACAGTTACTCCATTGGAAGGCTGATTAAAGTAGAATGTTCTCTAGTGTTGGTTTTCCAGAGGGAGGTACCTTGACTGCTCCACTGTTGGCTTCGATGTAGATGACGTCTCCCACCTCCACGCGCTCCTTCTGCAGGCTCTCATAGATACTGGGGTCCAGCTGAGGAGGAGACAGAGCTGTGAGAGACCTGGACGGCCCCCTGCTGGGCAGAGGAGGGACGCCGGTTCAACGCCTCACCTTGAGCTGCTTGGTGCCCTTGCCCGTCTTCAGGCCAATGACCACGTGGCTGATGGTCTTCCCGTAGCCCCCCATCGGGTTCTCCGTCTCACAGGGGGTCAGCTCCGTCACCTCGCCCTCATACACCTCCTTGGTCTCCTTGATCCGCAGACCTGAGGGGGGGGGGGGGCACCCACAGGACAGGGGGGTCAGGGGGCCAACAATGTGAGACGACTCACACAAGCTGACCTTCACATTCCTGCGCCAGACTTTTTATGGAAGAATGGGATTTCATGCCCAGTGTAACAGCAACAGCAAACACACACACGCATGCATGCACACCCCTTTATGTAAGGTGACCCTCGGTGTATGCATACAGGTGGCTGATCTCGCCCGCTGGGGAACACAGAGGCACACTTGTAGCCCAGTGTCATGGAGCCCTTATCCAGTCGGTGACGACGGACAGCGAATCTGCATCCACCTCCCCCCCCTAATTTCTGCTCTGCCTCTGCCTCTCTCGCCCCATTCTGGACCCACTCCACCCTCCCGCTGTGTGGAGTGACTGTGCTGCCAACGACCTCCTCTACGTCACCATGAAACCATTTCCTCCCCTGTGACAGCTAGCGTCAACGATCCACACAAAGCCCCTTCCCTGCAGAATCTAAAGCCTTCCTCTGCTGTCAACACCGCCCAGCCTCTCCGCTCGGCAGCGAGCCATGGGGAACGGGGCACCTAGCCATGTCTGTCCGGGACTTCTTAAGAGACAGAGGGTGCCTGCACTCTGCCTGAGAGAGAGAGAGAGAGAGAGAGGTAAAGGTAAAGTTCTCTTTGAACTGACAACCCACCGATGGCTCTCCTGAAGTTCTCCATCAGAACCTCTGTCTTCTTGATCTCAGTGGAGTAGACCTCGCTGCCCACCATGGGGCAGAAGGGCACTTTGTTTCCTAGCTCCTGGGCCATCGCCAGGGCCAGGGCGGTCTGGAGACACACGGAGAGCACACTTTAGACATCTCCTCTCCTTTGCAGTCGAGAGACAAATAACCACTGAACGTAATTTCACTTGATGATATTTCTGCAACAACAACAAACAACAAAAAGGTGTAGCGTACCTTTCCAGTCCCGGGCGGTCCGGCCAGTAGCACTGCCCTCCCCGCCATCTTCTTAGAGCGGATCAGATCCACGATGATGCCACATGCCTTTAGGGACAAAACACGGCAGGTTAACAGAGAATGGAACTGGATAGGGCACCAAAAATGGTATGTCCTTAACAGGGACATCTGCAACTATTCAAAATAATGACACGCACACATTCTTGCCCACAGCTTTTTGATTATAATTGATTTTTAGAACAAAAATGGTTATTATAATATTATTATCAGGACCTCTCTGGCCGTCCCCAGTATAGTATAGTACAGTAAAGTATAGTATAGTGTAATCAGATCTCTCTGGCGGCCTCCTTGCCCACCAGCCCGTCCTATAATGGTTAGTATGGTATAGTATAACCTCTCAGAATAGTATTGTATAGTAACCTCCCGGGCGGGTGTAGTAGTGTAGGGTAGTATGGTACCAGTACCTCTCTGGCGGCCTCCTGGCCCACCAGGCTGTCCTATAATTGTTAGTATAGTAAAGTGTAGAATAGTATGGTATGGTGCCAGTACCTCTCTGGCGGCCTCCTGGACCACCAGGCTGTCCTATAATTGTTAGTATAGTAAAGTGTAGAATAGTACGGTATGGTATGGTATGGTACCAGTACCTCTCTGGCGGCCTCCTGGCCCACCAGCCCGTGGGCCGCGGACCCCCCCCGGGCCGCCCCCGCCTCGTCCAGACCCAGGCCCTTCACGTGGCTGTGGGCCGCTACGCGCGCGGTCTTTGTGGTGCTCTTCACCTCCTCGATCTTCATGGTGGATCCTGGAGAGGAGAAGACTCTCAAAAAACAGTAAAGGCTCAAATAAAGCACCGAACGAGCCGCTGAGTTCGGTTTGTCTGCTTTTCTTCTCAAGTCACAACACAGAGAGCTGCGTCTCCATGCGGGTTACTAAGGGAGGGTGCGGAAGTACTGCCTATTGGCCAGTGTTGCCAGCTTTGAAACACTGCGCGCTGCAGCCAGTGTTCGCAGATTGGGCGGAAAATCTGGCCCAATCTGGCAACATTTCTACTGGCGCCACCTAAAGAATAGATTGGACCCCTTGATTGGCTCGCAATTCTGCCCGTCACTATTAGCTTCCGGTTGGGTTTCGGTTGCATTGTCGTAGCAGAAACAAATGAATCAATTCTCGAGTCTTTCCAAACAAATATGATCAAATAAAACAACCGAAAATTTACATAATGTCAATTTACATCAGTGATCTGTTATTTTGTGCCTCATCGTGTATTTTAAGTCGTCCTGTGTTTCGCCTCTTATTTATTCGCATGTATTAATTAAAGGTTCCGGTTGCGTGTGTTGCAGGTCGGACTGTATTGACGACCAGGAAAAGATTCATGCAAACGGCTGTCTGTGTTTACGTTATTCTGCACGCTAATCCTAACTTAACTCACATTAAAATGTCAACATGACAGTGGAACAAGGCAGTATATCATGAATGTCAACACATAAGAGGTTGAGGGGGGAAGACAAACGTTAACGTCGCCGCCATTCGTTCAGCTCAAAGTTCAAAGTTTAGTCTGAACTTATCTGGGACCAGAAGAGTGACAGCCGCGGGATGACGGCCCTGAATGACGGCCCGAGTGACAGCCGCGTCAAGACGCTGAACTTCAACGTGGGGGTGCTGGGCCATGTGGACAGCGGCAAGACGTCGTTGGCCCGAGCCCTGAGCAGCATCGCCTCCACGGCCGCCTTTGACAAGAATCCGCAGTCCCGGGAGAGAGGCGTCACCTTGGACCTGGGGTTCAGCTCCTTCACGGTGCCCCTCCCAGACCACCTGCGGGTCCCCGGGGACCAGTGCGACCAGTACGACAGTCTCCAGTTTACCCTGGTGGACTGCCCCGGGCACGCCTCGCTCATCCGCACCATCATCGGAGGTGAGGAGGGGGGAGGCAGGGGTACGCAGACCTGAGGTCTTGTTGTGTGAGCTGAGTGGGAGTCTGAATATAGGTTAATAATATAGAGTTACAATATTGGTTTATACGATGACATTATAAAAAAACAAAAACCAACTTGTCGCAATGTCTCTGTCCAGCAGAGGGAGCGGTCGGTGTAGCAGTCACCCAACCAAAAGGCATCGCAGTTGTTTTGAAAGAAAATAGTCTTCAATGAATGAATTCTATGAATGAATGCCATATATAATGAAATTATATTGGATTTCAAGATAACAAGATGTATTGTTATTTTACGTTGTGTATTCACCTCAGCATGCCGCTGAGGGCCGATGAGGACTGAGGTCAGCTCCGTTCTCTGCTCCCTCAGGGGAACGCTCTTAACAGCGGGCCGCGTTAGTAAGAGCAACAGCATCAGGGTAGGAGGGCTCATGAAAACGATACGGATAAAAAGATTGCAGTTGTGGGCCAGTGGTTATTTTGATACTGTTTTATTTCTTTCTCACACGCACGCACCCGCTCACTGGACGTAATGAAAGAGATGTGGTCTGTTAACCCGGCCTGAGCCGGTTCCCGGTGCAGTGCACATGCTGTGGATTAGGGGGAGGGGGAGGGGGAGGGAGAGGGGGAGGCCTGGAGCTTCCCCTCCCGTCCCCAGTGACAGGCGCACAGGAAGGCCGGGGAGCCAAAGAGAGAGGGAAGAGGGGAGCACAGGAAAGGGAGGCTGCCAAAGGCAGGGAAAGAAAAGAAGGAAAGAGGAAAGACAACCAAGTGAGCAGGATCTCTGATTTCAGCCCTCCAGCCCTGCTGTCTCCCCCTCTCTGACACCCCCTCCCCTACGTCTCCCCTCTTGTTCTGTTATTTTTGGGGTAGCTGTCTGAATTTGTTTATTTTTTTTCACCGTTGTCAACCCAGCCGTTACGTCGCTGAACTGGAGTTGTAGAGGTTTCCAACTCCGACTGTTTTGAATTACTTTAAACATCCTATTCACTTATTTGATGGAACACACACACACACACACACACACACACACACACACACACACACACACACACACACACACTCTGAATGGAGGGATAGTTCAGCACTGCGCTGTGTCCAGGGGCCCAGATCATCGACCTGATGGTGCTGGTGGTGGACGTGGTGAAGGGGCTCCAGACGCAGACAGCCGAGTGCCTGCTGATCGGAGAGCTCACCTGCCCCCGCATGGTGGTGGTCCTCAACAAGACCGACCTGCTGCCGCCCGCCAAGAGGCAGAGCGCCATCGACAAGATGACCAAGAGGCTGCAGAAGACCCTGGAGAACACCAGGTACGCTGGGTGTGGGTGAGGCTGGCCCTGGTCCTGGAGTCTGTTCCTGGGGGTCCGGGTCTGGTCCTGGGGGTCCGGGTCTGGTCCTGGGGGTCCAGGTCGGGTCCTAGGGGGCCGTGCTGGGTCCTGGGGGCCCCCAGGGGCCTGAACGCTCTTAGGTTGCTCTGAGGCTGTTCTGGTTGTGGCTGCGCTGCGTCCTCATTGGCTGCTGTTCTGGATTAAAAAGTTCAGGATCTTCAGACACATTTCTGTGGTTTTTGCAGCTCCATCTTGGTGCCCGTTCTGTTTTTGCATTATTCGTTTTTTAAGTCTTGAATGATTTGTTGTTAGTGAAAGCTGACATCCATGTTCTCTTTCCTCTAGATTCAAGGACTGTCCAGTGATCGCTGTCGCAGTGAAGCCTGGAGGCCCAGACGCCCCCGACACAGACGAGCCCCAGGGGGTCCCAGAGCTGATGGAGGTAAGTTAACCTAGAGCTGCTATAGGTCAGAGACCTCCCAACTAGAGCTGCTATAGGTCAGAGACCTTTCACCTAGAGCTGCTATAGGTCAGAGACCTTTCACCTAGAACTGCTATAGGTCAGCCCATACACCTAATGGCTGTAAGCTAACCTAGAGCTGGTCGATGATGATGCGTAGGACAGGTCTAATAAACTGTTGGACTTTATTTAATGTCATGGAAAGCACTTCATTTTCCACTCTAGTGCTGAAGGGCTCATTTCTCGTTAGCTCATAGCTCATTTCCTGTCTTCAGGGTGTGAAGCAGTATGATTCACAGCAAGGGGCTGCCGGGCAACGTGAACAGATCGGGAGACACCATGTCGGGGGGGAAAGGAAAGACATGTATGTGTCTGTGTTTTTGTGGAGCTCGTGGACAGACTCCTGGACATACTCCTGGACAGACTGAGCCGACGCCAGCTGGATGTGCTTCTAATTAGCGAAGGCGTTCTGGTGTCTCGGTTCATGTTTGTTCACTCGGGGCTCCACGGACCAGCAGTGACCCCGTCTAACTGTCAGGACAGCAGTTAACTAGTGCATGCATCTCTCTCTCGCTCCCGCTCTCTCTTTCTCTCTGTGTGTCTCTGTCTCTGTCTCTTGTGTGTTCTGGTTCCTTCTCTCTGTCTCTGTCTCTTGTGTGTTCTGGTTCCTTCTCTCTGTGTGTTTCTCTGTGTGTGTGTGTGTGTGTGTGTCTCTCTCTTGCTCTCTCAGCTGTTGAAGACCCAGTCGTACCGGCCCGACAGAGACCCCCAGGGCCCCCTGCTGATGGCGGTGGATCACTGTTTCTCCATCCGGGGCCAGGGGACGGTCATGACCGGTACCATCCTGCAGGGGGCACTGGCGGTCAACGACACGGTGGAGATCCCCACCCTGAAGGTAGGCCGGGCTGCGAGACAGGCCCTCACAGAGCAGGAGACGGGGGAAAGTTCACAAGTTGAAAGGAATAGTGGGGAGGGGGGGGGGGGGGGGTGCGGGTAGAGGATGTGTTGTGTGTGTTCATGGGGAGGATGAGGAGGACTGGGTGGATTGGCAGAACGGGAGCCATGTAATGTAGACCAGATGCAGACGGCCGCTCGCAGGCTACAGGCTCCCTGCGCAGCGCTAGTCTCTGTCATCTTCATATTGGCCACTAGGTGGCAGCAGAGGCCTTACAGAAACTTGCCAAAAAGCCTCTTTTTCACAACTGCGTGACTAATGTTTGATGTTTGTTTGTTTGATTGGATGATTAAGTGAAACATCCAGAACAATACAAACTTTGTAAAGCAAAGAATGTTAATTAGGATTGAACAACATATGAAATTTATATTGCATGAAAGGACAACCAGAATATCCTCGATAATCAAGGCTGTATTTGGAATGATCGTTCACAGATAAGTAGTCAATATTATTATCTAGGTTATATTGTCTAAGTTAGTAGAATAAATACATGCACAATGTAGCAACAAACATTTTAGACAGAGGCCAGGTGAACTCTGAACAGGTGAGTCTCGTTTTCAGCCTCCTGCCTGAGACGGTGGCTGTGTGTCTCCTCAGGTCACCAAGAAGGTGAAATCCATGCAGATGTTCCGCACGCCGGTGTCCCGGGCGATGCAGGGCGACCGCGTGGGTGTGTGCGTGACGCAGTTCGACCCCAAACTGCTGGAACGGGGCGTGGTCTGCACCCCGGGGTCCCTGCACTCGCTGCATGCCGCCCTCATCTCCACCCGCAAGATCGGCTACTTCAAGGGCGCCCTCGCCACCCGCACCAAGTTCCACGTCACGGTGGGCCACGACACCGTCATGGCCAAGGTCACCTTCTTCGGCCTGCTGAGCCCCGCCCCCTCCTCCGGCCCCGCCCCACTGGACACGCCCTTCAGCTACGACAGGGAGTACCTGTACCAGGAGAGCTACGTGGTGGGGCCGGGGGGGGCCGCGCCCGACCCCGAGCAGTGGGCCCTGCTGGAGTTCGAGCGGCCGGTCACGTGCCCCTCGCTCTGCCTCGTGATTGGCTCCAAGCTGGACACGGACATCCACGCCAACGCCTGCCGGTTGGCCTTCCAGGGACGTCTGCTGCAGGGCTTTCAGGACAAGGCCTACGGGGAGACCACCCTGCCACGCCTGCGCATCGCCAAGATGAAGCACAAGGAGGGCCAGGTGGAGAGGGTGAGCTCCGTCGCTCTCCGTTGATCTGACCACACGTGTATATGGACTGCATCTATACAGCGCTTTTCTGACCAGCGGCCACTCAAAAGCGCTTTACAATATTGCCTAACATTCACCCATTCATGCACACATTCGCCCATTCATGCACACATTCACCCATTCTCATGCACACATTCACCCATTCTCATGCACACATTCACCCATTCATGCACACATTCACCCATTCTCATGCACACATTCACCCATTCATGCACACATTCACCCATTCACGCACAACATTCACACACCGACGGCGGCGTCAGCAAGGCGAGGCGACACCTAGCTTGTCGGCAGCAGTTAGGGTGAGGTGCCTTGCTCCTCAGGGACACCTCGACACTCTTATGTGGTGCTTTAATGTAGTCTGCACCTCGTCTCACCTCCTCCTGAACCCATGAGCCTTCCGCATCTCCTTGGCGACTCTCTGGCGTCTCCTCTGCGTCTCCTCGTGTCTCGTTGGCGTCTCCTCTGTCCTGGTGTCATTGTCCCTGGGATGTTGTTCATTCCCAGCCTCAGTGTAGCGTGGCCCCGCGCCGCGGCCCCCATGGCTCGCTGTTCGAAAGCATGCAAACACCGTCGACAACAGAGTGTGTGTGTGTGTGTGTGTGTGTGTGTGTGTGTGTGACACCCCAGGTTGTGTCTGGCGGTTGTGTGCTGGCGTTGTTTGGACACACCTGAGTGGCACAGGAATCTCCCCAGGGCCCTGCGGTGCTAGTGCTCTTTGTTTACTTGTACATTATCGGTCTACTGGCACCCTGGTTAGTTAGTTAGTTAGTTAGTTAGTTAGTTAGTCATCCCCCTGTATAATTGGCAGATTCATTAATTCCATCACTCTCCACCTCAAGTGTGGTGAGCATTCTGGCGCAGATTGGCGGCGTCTTTGAGTGAGAGAAAAGCGCTTTATAAATTAAATTCTTCTTCTTCTTCTTCTTAGTGGTGATCAGAGCTTTTCACCACACGTCTAGTCCAGGCTGAGTTTACTGTTAGGTGTGTGTGTGTACTGTGCGTGCATGTGCTTGTCTGCGTGTGTGCACCACTACCCTGGTGTCTGGGGGTCACCCAGGGGGGGCCTAAGTCAAGTGTGTGAGCAAGGCTCCTGGCGGCAACACTTGAGGCCTCTGACAGGTCCAGTCAGCGTCTGGGCGGGGACACGCCCCCCTCCCCCTGCCCAGGGAAACACATTCAGCATTTCCTTACGCACAACATAACTGACATAGCTCAGAAGAAGGCCTCACCAGACACGTGCTCTCTCTGCTCACTCTGCTCACGCTGAATTCCTCACCCGCTCAGATGTTTGTGTGTTGTTCTGTCCTCTAATCTGCTCATCAGACCCATTGGGGCCAGGGGCCAAACGTTCACCTGGGGCCAAACGTTCACCTGGGGCCAAACGTTCACCCGGGGCCAAACACTCCGGGCATGGGGGTGAGGAACAGAGGGAGGGAGCAGTAGGGGCAGGAGGCTGGGAGTGGAGACAGAACCTGCTCCTATCAGATCACATTGGGGGGGAAATGGAGATGGGTGAGGGACATGGAGATGGGTGAGAGGGATGGAGAGGGGTGAGGGACATGGACATGGGGATGGGGATGGGGGAGGGGGAGGGACATACCATAGCAGGATGCAGGATGGATGAGGGGGGAGGGGGGTGAGAGATGGCCTGGTGCCTGTTGTGGCGCGGTGAGGGCGTTTTGAGGATGGAGGAACAGAGTCAGGCCGAATGCTGTCATGGCAACACGCTGTCAGGGGAACACACTGGTGGTGGAGACCGGTGTGAGAATGTGGTTCGATCGGTGGTGCTGGATAATGTGGAAGGGAAACATGCACAGTGGGAAGCTCTGATTTCTTCCTTCAGTTGTCCTCCGTTAATCCTGTGGCTCCTTCCCTGTGTCAGGTGACCGACGACTACACCGTGATTGGCCGCAGCCTGTTCAAGAAGGAGACCAACCTGCAGCTCTTCGTGGGCCTGAAGGTGGCGCTGTCCACGGGCGAGGCCGGCGTCATCGAGGGCGGCTTCGGGCAGAGTGGGAAGTACAAGATCAGGGTGGCAGGTAGGCCCCAAAGACCCTCTACACACCTGGTTACACCTGCTTACACCAGGTCCACACCTTGTCCACACCAGGTTTACACCTATTGACACCTATTGACCAGGTCCACACCTGTTTACACCTGTTTAACACCAGGTCCACACCTGTTTACACCTGTTTAACACCAGGTCCACACCTGTTTACACCAGGTGGAAGATCAGTGTGGGAGAACTAAAGTGTATTTAGTAGAAATATTTCATAAGGGAGTGGAGTTGGGGGTAATCTCACACACACACACACACACACACACACACACACACACACACACACACACACACACACACACACACACACACACACACACACACACACACACACACACACACACACACACACACACACACACGGCCAGGCGTGTGGTGTTGTGGGTTCCGAGGATTCAGGATGTGGTCTGCCCGAGATCCCGGCCACATTCCCAGGGTACCTCTGGGGACCCCCGGGGTTCCGGGGGAAGTCTGCTCCCTGTTTATTTTAGCTTGTGTCGCTCCGGCCCTGGGCTCCTGCGGAGAGGGCAGGGGAAGGAAAACACCATGGAGGCAAAGCTCACCCACACCTCCATAAAACATGCACATACCTCACCTTACAGACCTGCACAACACACACAGCCTTTATTATTATTCTTATTTTAATGAAAGCTTCCCTTGTATCTTGCGGTGCTACGAGCCGAGCGTTGGAGTGTTGTGCGTGTGTTGGCGTGTGTACCGGCATGTGTGTTTTGTGTGTGTGTGTGTTGGCGTGTGCTCCCCGTGTGTTCCTGAGAGGAGCGTATCTCTGAGATGCTAGTCAGCAGATCACAGATAACGGGGGCCGAGATTTCTGCCACCCAGCGACCGTGACGGCATCTCGTCGGCGTAACCATAACAACCTGAAGCACGGCGCCGTTCTGCGCTCGGGTCAGACAGCCGGGGGGGGGGGGGGAGGGGGGGACAGACACGTGGCGTGGGACGTGCGGAGCGAGCAAACGGCGACAGACGTGCGTAAACAAACACCCTTGGTACGCTCGGAGGCTCACTGATCACCGCTGATTGTCTCCAGCGTCTGATCACCACCAGCAGAGCACCTCAGGAGTCACGTGACTCTGCAGCCACCAACGTCAGACCTACGGAGGAGAAAAGCGTTGCCATGGAGATTTCTCCACAAATGAGGGGCAACGTGCCTTGCTCAGGGTCCTCCTGAGGCCACACCCCAGTGAGGAGGAGGAGGAGGAGGAGGAGGAGGAGGAGGAGGAGGAGTCCTCCTCCTCCTCCTCTCTGGTCACTGCTGGCACTACTGCGTTGAGAGCAGGCCGGTCACGGTCACTAGCGCTGGACTAGCGACCACAGTATGAGCGCCGTCTGCAGGTCATAGAGGCACAAGGGGGGGAATGGAACCAGCACATCTCAGTCTCACAGCTAATGTGTTTTGTTTTGGTTTGTCTCCAGAGGGCCTGCATCCAGAAACCAAACAGCTGCTGGGTTCCGGCTCTAAGAAGAAGGGGAAAGGAGGCGGGAAGGCAGAGCCAGGGCAGGAGGATGAGCCCAGAGCAGAGTCCCATCCCGTCAGCATCCACCTGCACTTCAAGAGATACATCTTTGACCCCCACAAGAAGATGGTTCAGTCCTGACCTCCAGCATCACAGAGTGGTGTTGACCCAGGTGACCCCAGGTGATGAGTTTCTATGACTGGAGGTCGGGGGGACGGAGGCAGAATGTGTTGATTATATTCAGGGAGCCACAATCATGTGTTCACTGCTCTGCAGACGTCTTAGTTCTTTCTTTTTTTGATTATTACAAATCGTGTCTATTTGCACCGTGACCGAATATGACCCCCTCACCTGAAGAGTGTCAGAGTCCTGGTTCCTCTGAGGCCTCCATCAGCCGCAGGACAGGAAAAGGTTTGGAAACCAGCGTTTAAGACACAGATCTGTATTTCGCTCTCAGGGGGTTTTCAAATACATATGTTTTCCTTTTGGAAGAAGATTGGTGTATTTGGAATTTTCCTGATTCCGCTTTCTATTTGCTCTTGCTGTTGATTTGAAAATCATCTGGATTAAATCAACCTATGAAGAACAGCTTTGCTTTTTCTTCTGTTTCCCAGCAAGTGTCTCTTCTCTGGGATTATCTAATCGAATATACTTTCACAATAAATTACACTTTAATACACAATATACTCTCAAAATGTGCCTTCAAACCAGAAGAACTTAACACTACTGCTACATCATGATGTAACAATAATTAAGATTTACTGAACTGTTGTTACCAATCCTTGTTCTGGAATAAAATCCCATTCTCTGGCTTACTGGTAACCTGCTGAAGTACCAGTCCAACCAATCCCTTTGTTCCTGAAGCCTTATCTGTACCATGTTCTCCTCATCATTCTGCTGAAGCGTGTTGTTGCCACCGCCCACCATAACAGGTGAACCAACGCTTCACCAGTGGCCCAGTCTGTTTCCCAGGGGCTTCCCAGTAGACCCGCTGTGTTTACAGTGGGGGGTGTCAGCAGTCCCAGTGGACCGGGCTGTATCTGACCAGGGATCTGTGGAGATTGGACAAGGGGGAGGCGGGAGAGAGTAGGGGGAGGCGGGAGAGAGTAGGGGGAGGCGGGAGAGAGAAGGGGGGAGGCGGGGGAGAGAGTCAGGGGAGGCAGGGGAGAGAGAAGGGGGGAGGCGGGGGAGAGAGTCGGCGGAGAGAGAAGGGGAAGGCAGGGGAGTCGGGACCCTGGTAAGATTGTTCCTGAGTGACAGTTCTTTTAGTCTTATCTCCCCGGTTCCTCTTATAGGAAACAAATCTCTTGCGCTTTCTTTTTTGTGCCGCCATCTTTATCTTACTCCCCCTCCCGCCCGGCGTCTCGTTCCCTTGTCGTGTTTCCTCCCGTTCTGTTTCTCCTCCATCTTGTATCTCACAGCTGGTCGTGTTCCTTCAGCACTCCACGTTGGACTCACCTTTCCGTTTCACTTGAAGAACGCTACTGTTCAAAAACAAAAAGCTATACACTAATTCCAAATTCATTTCTTATTTGCATTGTGTCTCACAAAAACCTTGTATACCATTTACAGATCATCCTGATCAAAGGAGAGGAATCATAAGCCCACCGATGAGTATGTGATATGATTAGCAACAACACTCACATTTTACAGCAACAGATGAATATGAGAGGATGAGTGAGCAGGAGGGGTGAGGATCGCTCTAAAGCCGCTCTGTGTGGGGAGAGATCCTCCTCCCCAAACAATACCTCTTAACACGCATGCTAATCCTGTTGGCCTGCGGGTGAGGCGTTGTAGGCACGCTACACGTGTGTGTGTGTGTGTGTGTGTGTGTGTGTGTGTGTGTGTGTGTGTGTGTGTGTGTGTGTGTGTGTGTGTGTGTGTGTGTGTGTGTGTGTGTGTGTGTGTGTGTGTGTGTGTGTGTGTGTGCGTGCGTCACTGTTTGTGTCTGTGTGCTTTATAATCTGCTTTTAGAGACCCATGTTATTTTGGAGAGACAGAGAGAGTCTGGCAGTCTACTGGGAGGGACAGAGAGAGACTGAGGGTGCACTCACACTAGGCCATCTGTACCGTGCCCAAGTACGTTTGCCCCCTAAAGTCTAGATCATTTGGCTAGTGTAAGTACAGTTAAGTACAGTTAAACTCCGTGGCCTCAGTACACTTGGGAGAGGTGTGCTCAGGCCACGGTACAGATGCTAATGAGCCGACACCTAAGCTGGATGACGAGACAAGAGGCAACCGTACTCAGGCCCAGTTGAGATTGCCTACTGGTGATCTACTGGGAGAGACAGAGAGACTGGCAGGCTGGAAGTTTTCTTCCAGCACCCTGACAAGAGACTGAGAGACCCAAAGACTCATTCATGTTATGTTTATTTACTAACTAGTCTGCCTTCCCAAAGGGAGAGGAGAACGCGTCTTATTGGACCACAGACTCCAGGTCAGCTCAGGCTGAAGGGGCAACTCTTGAGCACCCACACGTTTATAGATCACTAATGAGCAGAGCTGCTCCTGGATCAGAGATCAAACCAAAGCACTGGTGAGCAGAGCAGCGGTGAAGGGCTTGTTGGAGACGCAGGCACAACATGGCGGGAAACGCTCTGAGAGACGAGGCGGAGAGAGAGATTAAAAAGAGCAATTAGGTCCTCTGATAAACAGCTGTTCTGTTAATTAACAATTTTACTAGTGGGCTTGCCGCTAACATGTCTCCCTCAACTCACCCCCTCCCCCCTCTACTCCCCCCTCCCTCCCCCCTCTACTCACCCCTCCCTCAACTCCCCCTTCCTTCCCCCCTCAATGCACCCCTCCCTCACCCCTCAACCCACCCCTCAACTCACTCCTCCCTCAACTCACCCCTCCCTCAACTCACCCCTCCCTCCCCCCTCTACTCACCCATCCCTCAACTCCCCCCTCCTTCCCCCCTCTATTCACCCTCCCTCAACGCACCCCTCCCTCCCCCCTCAACCCACACCCCTCTACTCACCCCTCCCTCAACGCACCCCTCCCTCCCCCCTCAACCCACACCCCTCTACTCACCCCTCCCTCAACTCACCCCTCCCTGCCCCCTCAACTGCGTCTCCCCTTCCTCCCCTTCAACTCACCCCTCTACTCCCCCTCCCTCCCCCCTCTACTCACCCCCCTCTACTCCCCCCTCCCTCCCTCCTCTACTCACCCCTCCCTCAACTCACCCCTCCCTGCCCCCTCAACTCCCTTCCCCCTTCCTCCCCCTCTACTCACCCCTCCCACCCCCCTCATTTCACCCCTCTACTCACTCCTTCTTCCCCCTCTACTCACTCCTTCTTCCCCCTCGACTCACCCCTCTACTCACTCCTTCTTCCCCCTCAACTCACCCCTCCCTCCCCCCTCGACTCACCCCTCCCTCTCCTCTTCTGGTTCGATGTCTACTGGGAGCAGCAGGAACTGCCATTAGCTCTGTCTCCATAGTGGTTCTGCTCATGTTGGGTTGAGACCAGCAGAACCAGCGTCAGACTGCTGGTACCAGTGGCTCCATGGTGGTTCTGCTCATGTTGGGTTGAGACCAGCAGAACCAGCGTCAGGCTGCTGGTACCACGGCTGGTCTGTGGCTGACGGAGAGAGGGTTTTAATTTGGTTTGATAAGAGGAAGGCTTCACATCCTGATGAAACAGAAAAGGCTCCATTGTGCTGATGAGGCCCAGATAACGATCTGGTAGCTATCTCTATTTCCTCTCCCCTGCTAGTGAATGTAATTAGCAGGGGTTAACGCAGAACTCATTAACGCCGTCACCGCCTCCTGCAGTCTCTGCTCCACGCGTTCTCTTTGTCTCTGCTTCTCTTTCATTCTTTACATTCAGTTTTTAAAGTTTACATCAGCTTCTCTTCTGACTTCCTCCTGGTTTGACTGTTGGTTGGGAATGCACCTCATTGTGTGTGATCTTTCTTTTCCTGCATAATTAACGTGCCATAACAATAAAAGCCTTTATCACTGGAGTGACACATCAGGAACGCATGAACAGAAATATTAAGAAATATACATTTTAATGTACTTAATATCACATATTTTATGAAATAATATTATTCAATTAAAGTAATTAAAATTAAATTAATAATAATATTAAAAATATATATAATAAAAAGAATACAATGAAATAAAATTTGGGAAGATAACCTTTGAACCGCTGGAACCGATGTGATGAGAATCTCAGTTAATTGCGTCGTAATGAAGGACGCTCGCTGACTTTGAAAATGAAATAATGAATTATGTTCAACTCAAACAAAACTGAATTTACCTTGGTTAGCATTTCATTCAATGTGTTAAAAAAATCATTCAATTTCGACTAATGAGTAAGAATAATTAATAAAATGTTAAATATAGGAATAAAAAGAAAGCATAAAGAGCGGAAAGATTTGAAGAAAGACAATTTCTTGCCATTTAAGCGTTCTCCTTTTTTGTTGACTTTGCATATTAAATAGGCTCGTTTTCTGGACGAGGGAGAAAGTGTTGCGTAGGTACAAAGGCTGTCGTGACAGAGCAGCGGTTGACCCCTCAACACCGCCATTGTCTCGCCATTCTTCCTCCATTGTTCCACCATTGTACCGCCATCACCACAAAGCCGTTTGCATATCTACTCCTGTCGCCTTTCTGCCACAAAGAAAACATTCATGCAAATGACTGCTGGCACCTGAATAAAGCAATGTATTGATGTGCTGTTCACTTGCGCGCGCGCGCACACACACACACACACACACACACACACACACACACACACACACACACACACACACACACACACACACACACACACACACACACACACACAAAATGGTTCAGCATTGTATGACTCCTGTCTTTGTGTTTACTGGCCCTGTCATCATCCCCCCTCTGCACACACACACACACACACACCCTCTGGAGGACAGCTGGAGAAAAGGCCAGAGTGCTAACAGGCTCATTACATCACAGGCAGACTACACTCCTCAGCAGAGTCCTTGTAGAGGTCAGAGGGCAGGTGCACCGTCACCTTGAGGGGAGGGAAGTGACTCTGTCAAAACAACATTGTTGGATAATTATCATGCATCATATCTTCACCCCACCATCACCCTCTCTCATCTCTGTCCGGCTTACCCACAATGCAATGTGATTCAGATGCATTAAGAAGAATTGCAGATCTAGAGGTGTGGGTCGTTACATTTTCAAACACGGATGTATGCTTCAGCTTCAAATTGGAATGTTAAAAGAGGATTGGAAATAATTTACAATTCAGAATTAATAATCAAATCATAATGACAAATGAAAAATATAGCACATGAATTCCAGTGTTTAAATGTAATACTTAATACTTACTGTAATACATGTCATGCCATGCAACATTGATTTATTATTGAATACATCTAAAACATATATTTATATATATATAATTATATTATATGCACACACTTTATATTTGACTGAGCAAGCACTTACTCTCATTGGTTATTAAAACAAACACAAGTACAGGTCAAGCCGATACAGCATTTATTGTAAATTCAATATTTTACCGAACATGATGCGTCCGACTTCCATTATCAAATCAACCTGGTGGATGTCTGGGTTTAAACCTCCTGTTGAGGGACCAAGTCTCTAGAGCCCCAAGATCTGAGGAGGCTTGAGGAGGTTGGAGTCGGGTTACTGAGAGGCTGAGGGAGGCTGCTGGCCTCAGCCGGGGGGGGGGGGGGGTGATGTGAACCAACTTCCTCCATGAATAACATCCTGGAGGTTGTCACGTTAGAACGGTGGCGGCCGTGTTCCACGGTGGAGCGCTCAGAGGAGCGGCTTGTTGGGTCGGGAACAGAACGCATTACGGCTCGCTGGCCAAACACAGCGCTCCTAAACAAAGAAACAGAACCTAATCCAGCCCTTATGGGGTCTTGGGAGACCCCTGCTGGGTTGTCCAACAATTAGAACACATTATGAAATAATTCAACAACGTTCTTGTATAAATACTCCAATACTCCAGCTAGTCCCTCCACTTGAAGCAGTGTTACTTCACGTGTGTGATTCTCAGGTGCTATGTTCGAGTGAAAGCGAAAGCGTCCTGAACACAAATTGCACATCATTTCTCAAGATTAATGAAATGTTTGAGGGATCTTGGCTTCACCTGCAGCAGCATTTATTGTGTTTTAGTGATGATGATGAAGAACACACAAGAAGGTCATCGGTTCAAAGATGAAGGAACTCCAGGGGCGGAGCGGGGGGGTGGCTTTCGGGACTGAAGCCCCCAATCTCACTTCAAAAGCCCCGGATCTTTTTTAAGCTTTTGAAGTTATGACAACCCTGACACCATGTTAATACATGTTAATACTTTGCTACAAAATCATGGGGCTATTGTTGGCTAAGCACAGTGGGCATACCACTTCTAAATACAAAAAAAGCAAACAAACAAACAAACAATCCATCTCTGCAATCCTACTTTGAATCTACTGAAAGTTAGTCTCAAATTTGCCATTGTAGTTTACATAAAAATCTCTAGAAGTCAATAGTTAAGTGGTTATTGTTTCTTTCCATTAAATAGTATTGTCTTGAGCAGGCCCTGCAACTGAAAATGTAGGCTATGAATTAGAAGGGATTTAGGATTTGCCAATGTCCAGCTGGTCCCCCTAAAATGGACTAGAATGCAGGAAATAGCATCTTAGAAATTCAAAATTTTCTAGGGGAGGACCCCCAGACGTAAGCCCCGGATGTACACAAAGTCTGGCTCCGCCCCTGCTCCACTCCAGATAATGAGCAGACTCATGAGACCTGTGTTCATGGCAGTAGAAACTGGAAGGGAATCGAGTTAACTCTGTTTGCTTTACCTCTTGTTTCACATTTCCTGCAGTTGAATGTAGGCTAACCGTGCGCTACCAAGCCGGTCTTTCTGATTCACTTTGTGTTGTGTAAACACGTGGTTATCAGATTAAAGGGGTCTTCTCCTGCTCCTGGCTCTGCTGTGTGTACCGGCGTCTGGACACAGACCTAATCCCCCTGCTGACAGGCCGGGACGCTTGGGTTCTGGACCGCCAGGGGCTTTGTGTCTGCGGGCGGGGCGACCGAAACATGGCTCTGGTCCCGCCCGGGTCGCCCCCCCGCCCCCCAAAGGCCTGGAATGTCAGGCAGACCCAAACACAGTTTGATGGGCTTTTAGAAGAGCCAGTGACTGACGGAGGTTTAGAGGGGAGCTGACACCGTGGCCGTACGGCACTGTTTATGTACCATAGGCCTCCAGAACTGTTTATGAAAACAGTGGCCCACGGCCCATCAGATATACGCTCCCAGCCTGCAGCCTGGGGGGAGAGGGGGAAAGAGGGGACAGGAGATGAGGAGAGGAGGAGAGGAGAGGGAGAGAGGAGGAGAGGAGAGGGCAGGAGGAGGGGAGGGGGAGAGACGAGGAGGGGAGAGGAGACGAGGAGCGGAGAGGAGGAGAGGAGAGGGAGAGACGAGGAGAGGAGGAGAGGACAGGGCAGAAGGAGGAGTAGAGGAGGAGACGAGAAGATAGAGTAGAGAGGAGAGGGACACGAGAGCTGCAGAGAGGAGGAGGGGAGGAGAGGCGGATAGGAGGATAGAAGGAGAGGGGGAGAGACACAGTAAAAGCGGGCTGCTGGGAGTTTACTGGGAGAGTCCACTGGCTGGTTCAAGAATAATAAGAGGATCAGAAATATGGAGAAGTTGTTAGGGAGACCCGATGACAAAGGACAATGCTCATTCCATATAAGTGGAGTTCCAATAAGTGCTCCTATCTGATTGAAGCCCATGCTCTCTTGTCAGTACGTCTCTCTCTCTCTCTCTCTCTCTCTCTCTCTCTCTCTCTCTCTCTCTTCATCCCTGTTCTTTATGCTTTGTTTCCTCTCCCCGTATATTTTAGTCTCATCCGTCTCAATTCCCACACAAGTTAAACTCTGAGTTGGAGAAGGACTTTGTCCGCTAATCCTCTCCTGTCTTACTGCTGTCTGCTCCCATTCTGCTGGTCGTCGTCCTGCTTAATTAGTCCCACACTGACGAGCACACACACGCACACGCACACGCACACACGCACACACGCACACGCACACGCACGCACGCACACACCGCACGCACACACCGCACGCACACACCGCACGCACACACCGCACACGCACACACCGCACGCACACGCACACACCGCACGCACACGCCGCATACACATGCCTTATGCTTTAGCATTTACAATCCATTATTTCACATGTATAGCATTTTACTGAATGTGATTCAATATGAAAATAGATATGTTTATAGATACTATAGGCCGTGTAACGCACACACACACACACACACACACACACACACACTTGATGACTGAGTCAAGACACTTCTTATTGGGCTATTTTGTTAATATAATGTTAGTACGAATGCTTTTTAAAGCAGCTTCCTTTAGTTTCCTGGGAGCCAAAAGTGATTGACATGTGGTTGATGGTAAACGTTGGGAGGGAACTCTCTCTCAGAGTTCACCTTTTGAAATACAGGAGTTGTTTTCTGTCTAATAATCCCCCCGTGGTCGATCTGCTCTGAACGCTGTTGACTCACTCTGATTGGTTGTCCCATGGCGCTGACTGCGAGCATTAATTAACCTCAAATGGAGAATTATAGCATGCCCACGAGCACACACACACACACACACACACACACACACACACACACACACACACACACACACACACACTCGTAATCTCAGACACACACACACACACACACACACACACACACACACACACTCGTAATCACACACACACACACACACACGCACTCTTTGTTCATCGTCTCTCTCTTTTCCATTCCACATGTTATTTTGATGTTGTTCATGTTTTCCTTCTTGAACTTGAGTTCATCCATCTGTTCCCTCGCTGTGTCGGTATCTCTCCCACCAACCCCTTCTCTCTCTACGTTGAGCTTATTCTCCGTCACTTCATCCTCCACATTGTTGGAACTTCTGTCAGCAAAGACAACATAACAGGTTCATCCAATCCATTTTCTGCTTAGAAACAATGAATCCTTGTGTTAGCTTATGTAGCTGACCCGTTGTATCGTTCTGATGTATAGTGTGTGTGTGTGTGTGTGTGTGTGTGTGTGTGTGTATGTGTGTGTGTGTGTGTGTGTGTGTTAGTGATGGGTCGTTTGCGACCGAATCAGTTCAAAGGAACGACTCTTTAACAAGAACGAACCAACCTGATTCCACGTTTCAGTTCTCTCTCATTCATCTCTATCGTTCGTTTTCCCAGACGCGAATCGCACTCGCTGACTCGCTGTTCACTGTGTTAGTAAGCAGAGTGGTGAAGAGGGACTGGCCTGGGCAACAACAACCGAATGAAGCGCTCCTCAGCTCCTTAGTTGTGATGTTGTGTGTTGATTGATGACCGTTTGCACGATTGTTTGAGAGCGAGGGAGGAGCTGAGTCTGACTGACTCAGCTGAGAACCGTGCATTCCATGATTCACCTCTACCGGAAACACAACTGAGCGAACAAACAAACCAACTATTCTGAACAATTCTTCCTGGCGAACTGACACAAACTGAATCAAGGAAAAGAATCATGAAATCCATCACTTGTGTGTGTGTGTGTGTGTGTGTGTGTGTGTGTGTGTGTGTGTGTGTGTGTGTGTGTGTGTGTGTGTGTGTGTGTGTGTGTGTGTCCTCACTGTGGCCCATTTGTGTTCTGAGCACGCCCACTGCCCGTCTGTGTCATTCACACACTGTTTACTGTCCTGAAGAGATTCCCATCAGCTCCTCCTCGCCTCTCTCTCTCTCTCTCTCTCTCTCTCTCTCTCTCTCTCTCTCTCTCTCTCTCTCTCTCTCTATGTTAATCCCAGGTGTGTGTGTGTGTGTGTGTGTGTGCGTGCGTTACTCCATCACAGGAGGAGGTGGGAGAGAGGTTGAGGTTCTGCCCGTTATTTGGCCTGTAATAAAATATGCAGAGCAAAGTTTCTGATGAAGAGGCTATTCTTATTAAGGCTGTTAAAGCTCTTCTTCTCCTAGCTCTCACCAGTGCTGTTGCTGGCGGGACGCTAACAGAGATGTTTGAGGGGCCGTCTCTGTACAGACTTCAGGCCAGAGGCATCAGGGTCTGGAAATTAGCCACGAAGAGATGGAGGATTTATTTATTTATCTACTTCCCCCAAAAAGCAGACGGACTGGGAATGATCTGGAAGCCCCTTAGTAGCAGAGTCCAGTCCAGCAGGAGTCAGTCATGGGAATGTTGTTGTTGAACAGTTCAAGCGTTCTGCCGTTTGGAACGGAGACTGTATTCATACCATGGATATGAATACATGATGTGGTCGAGACCCAGACACTGAACAGGTGAGGAGATGAAGCACATGGAGTTTCTTACCTTACTGGACGCGCT